>NC_051063.1:51934560-52278727 GCF_004664715.2 Peromyscus leucopus | reverse complement strand
GATAGCTCAGTTGTTAAGAGCACACACTGCTACTAAAGAGGACCTGAATTTAATCCCTAGCACTCACGTTAGTTTACAATGCCTGTAATCCCAGCTCCAGAGGAATCTGACGCCTCTGCTCTCTGTAGGCATTTGCACTCACTTGTACATACTCAAATACAGATACACACGATTAAAAATAAAGATAGGAGTTGAAGAGATAGTCCAATAGTTAAGAGCACTGACTGCTTTTCCAGAGGACCCAGGTTCAAGTTTCAGCACCCATGTGGCGGTTCACAACTGTCTGTAACTCTAGTTCCAGGGGATCTGACGCCCTCTTCTGGCCTCTGAGGGTACCAGGCATGCAGTAAGTGCACAGACATCCATGCAGGCAAAACACTCATAAAAACAAAGGAAGGAAGGAAGGAAGGAAGGAAGGAAGGAAGAAAGGAAGGAAGGAAGGAAGGAAGGAAGGAAGAAAGAAAGAGAGGGAGGAAAGAAAGAAAGAAAGAAAGAAAGAAAGAAAGAAAGAAAGAGAGAAAGAAAGAGGGAAATTTTTAAAATTTCCTGCCTGCCTGGACATGATAGCTTATAGATCCCTGGCTGATATCTTACTTCCAAGACCTCTGCCTTGACTACTCTGCCATCAGCTACAAAGGTTAGCCTCACCAAGCCAGGGAGCTTGGCAGTGCCTTGTCCTTCCCAGGACTAACTTACTGCCAACATCTTTTCTTGGACTTTTGCTGAGCAAACCAAGCAAGGTTTGGGTAGTTTGTCTCTGAAGGCTGAGGTGGAACTCTCAAGCCCAAAGCCGGCTAGGAAATGGTATTTTC
Source organism: Peromyscus leucopus (assembly GCF_004664715.2). Taxonomy (NCBI): domain Eukaryota; kingdom Metazoa; phylum Chordata; class Mammalia; order Rodentia; family Cricetidae; genus Peromyscus; species Peromyscus leucopus. The sequence goes on along the minus strand of NC_051063.1, from coordinate 52,277,915 downwards.
TGGCAAGACTTCCCAGTGTAGACAACTGAGTGCTCAGCTCAGGAAGTCCAGAGGAAGGAGAAAAACTGCAGAAAAGGGGGTGTTCTGTCCAGAGCCAGAAGTGTCAGCCTGTGGGTGCAATCCCACCATGCAGGTGGTGAGTGGAGAGGCACTTCAAGTTGCACAGCCTGGGCTACGTAGCAGTTCAAAGCCACACCCTTCACCGTGACTGTAGTACCTCATACAGTGGTCTTGTTCTGGCGCATATACTTCCCGGGGCTTCTGGAAAGAATAAGGACCCTTTGCTCTATTCTAGAAGGCTTACCATAGAGACAAGACCCTGGATAGACTAAGCCTCCTCCATAGGCAGAGATATTGGAGTCTGAATTGGGAGGAGGGTCTCCTCCACTGGGTCACCATCTCTCCCCTGCACTCCTGTCTCCTGGGGTGCACAGGCTTCTGGTTTTGGTTTTTGTTTTTCCAGATAGTTCACCCCTTCAGTCATATGTGGTTCTCTTCTCTGCTTGGAAAGGGAAAGGAGCCAAATGTGTCCCAGGATGTGTATGTGAATTAGGTTCTGATTTCATTCAGATAAAATTGACAGGGTCTGGAAGGATGGCTCAGTGGTTAAGAGCATTGGCTGCTGTTGCAGAGGACCTGGGTTCGATTCCCTGAAGACACATGGCAGTTTTCAATGATATAAAACACTAGTCCCAGGGGGTCCATCTCTTTCTTCTGGCCTCCGTGGATACTGCATGCACGTGCATACATACATGCAGACAAAGCATCCTTATACATAAAATAAAAAATGAAAACCACACACTAGTTAACAAGACTTACCACTTACCCTCTGCCAGAACAAGGAGATATTAGCCCTCATTCCTCCTTAACTTTATTAATTTGTTTGTTTATTTATTTACTTATTTATTTATTTATTTTGGGGGTTTTTTTTTTGAGGCAATCTCATGAGCCTACCCAGGTTGGCCTTGAACTCACTATGTAGTCAAGAACAAGCCTCTTGCCTCCACCGTGGAAACTCTGGGACTATTGACCTAGGACACCACGCTCAGTTTACACTGTGCTTAAGATCAGCCCAGGGCCCCATGCATGCTGGGCCAGCACTCTGCCAGCCGGGCTGCATGCTGCAGAGCCCTCCACTCACTCATTCACTTCTTCTAAGTCTGGGGCACCGAACTGGACCAGAGAGGCACGAGATGAATAAGACTTGCTGTTTATCCTTAAGGAGCATGTAGTATGACCAAGTTGTCACTGAGAGAAAGGAAGAGATTCTTGGGCTCGTCCTAGCAGATGATGGATGAGCCCCACGCTACCCTGACAGGGACATTACCTGCAACTGGCTCCAGTCGTATGTGGAAACAAGAAGCTTTGGAAGTTGGGGGAGGGTGATGAAGAGGAATGCAGACCTGGGCCCCCCATCAACGTCCCAGTCTAGGGCCCTGCCTTAATCCTTTTGGGAGCAGAAAGGCCAAGAATAGAACCAGCAGTTTGGGGGGTTGTTTTTTGTTTTTTATTGTATTTATTTGTTTTTTTTTGTTTGTTTGTTTGTTTTATCTGGGTGGGTTTCTTAAGATTTATTTTATTTTAAATTGTGTGTGTGTGTGTGTGTGTGTGTGTGTGTGTGTGTATGTGTGTGTGGTACATGAAGCCAGAGGTATCAGATTCCTCTGAAGTTGGAATTACAGGTGGTTGTGAGGCACCAGACATGGGTGCTGGGAACAAAACTGGATCCTCTGCAAGAATGGACTGTAGTCTTAAACACCGATCCAGCTCTACTGCCCTGGGTGTGTTTTTATATAAGCTGAGTTCTGTGGACCAGAGAGCGGGAGAGCGAGAGAGCGGGAGGGAGAGAGAGAACGAGAGAGCGAGAGCAGGAGGGAGGGAGGAGACAGAGAGAGAGACAGAGAGAGAGAAGAGAGGGAGGAGAGAGAGGAGAGAGAGGAGAGAGAGAGAGAGAGCGCACAGAGGCCAGAGGCAGGGGATTGCCTGCTCCAGAGGTCAGATTCCAGAACAAATAGAAAGCTCCTTTCTAACATGGAAGGGATGGGAGTAAGTCTAGGGAGCTAAAAGTGAGGGCAAAAGATTAGAGTCCCTGTGGTGATATTTTAATTGTACTGAAATGTGATTTTATTTGTATGTTAATAAATAAAGTTGCCTGGGGGGGGGGCGTCAGAGCTAATAGCAAACCATAGCAGAAACTGGGTGGTGGTGGTGCATGCCTTTAATCCCAGCACTTGGTAGGCAGAGCTAGGTGGATCTCTGTGTGGTCAAGGACACAGCCAGCATTAGAGACACACGCCTTTAATCTCAATACCAACCATAGAACACCTGGAGGTCTGTACAGACAGGCAGTGATGAGGAGGTCATGTGGTTGGGCTTACAACCAATGAGAAGGCAGAACAGAAAGTCTATAAAAAAGACAAACAGACAGGAAGTAGCTTTCTTGCTGAAGAGGACAACAGCAGCAGTGAAGGGTAAGGTTTTTAGCTCTGACCTCTTGGGCTTTCATCTCTGCACTGGCTCTGTGTTTCTTATTTAACAAGAGCATTCATCTTCAGTTAGGGAGGAGGCTGCCAGGCCTGGCGGGTTCCTACACCTGTGTCTGAGCTTTTGCTGTCAAAGTGGAGGCCAGGGGCAGCCACTGAAGGAACACGAAGCTCTCAGGCTTTGACCAGTCTAGCAGAGCAGGAGTTCTACCTCCCTCCGCAGAGCAGGAAAGAGACCCAGGTCACACAAGGACAGCCAGCTTGCGTCTCTCCTCTCAGACTTTCCTATGGTTCTGAGCCAGAGGACCTCTCCCCAAGAGGATTCTGAGCTCGTGTCCCCAGCTAAGCAAATCCCTGTCTCGGTCACTCAGTACCAGCATGAGTGGGTCTCAAGAGTGACTCCAGATTTTAGGGGTAAAAACGGGGTTGGCTGAGTTGATGGCCACTTGAGGCCCCAATGAACTACAGACTTCTCCAGTCCTTCCCCCACGCTCACTAAGGGCATGGTAAGGCTCCGTCCTTAGCCGTGTGCCTATGGCTCTGCCCTGGACCTGTTCAGCCACCAACACTCTCAGTTTTTATCACCCCTCCATTTCTTCCTAGCTCATTTTCTCTCTGCTTTTCTACCAACCTCCACACACCAACTCCAGCCTGCTCTTCTCTCTGTATGTATCCATCTTCTTTATCTCTCTAGCTTTTTTTGTTTGTTTTTATTTTTCAAGACAGGGTTTCTCTGTATAACCCTGGCTGTCCTAGAAATCTCTCTGCAGACCAGGCTGGCCTTGAACTTAGAGTCCCATCTCCCTCTGCCTCTTGAGTGCTGGGATTAAAGACATGTACCACCACCACCCTGTCGGTTTTTTATTTTGTTTGTTTGTTTGAGACAGGTTCTCTGTGTAGCCCTGGCTGTCCTGGAACTCACTATGTAGACAAGGATGGCCTTGTTCCTGGAGATCTGCCAGCCTCTGCTTCCCAAGTGCTGGAATTAAAGGCATGCGCCAACTCCACCCAGCCCTCTCTGGTGTTTTAAAATAACTTTTAAATGTTTTTGTTTTATATTTATTTGTGCGCGTGCATGTGTGTGTGTGTGTGTGTGTGTGTGTGTGTGTACACTCTTGGTAGCAAGTGCCCTTATCCATTGAGCCATTTTGGTAGCCCCCTCTCTACCTACCCCCTCCTTTGAGATTGTATTTGTTTTTATGTGTAGGTGTTTGCCTAGATGCATGTCTGCACCACATGTGTGCAGTGCCTGCAGAGGCGAGAAGATGTAATAGATCCCACTATGACTGAATTACAGTTTGCCATGTAAGTACTAGAAACTGAACCCTGAGTCCTTGGGAAAAGCAGCCAGTACTCTTAAGTGCTGAGCCATCTCTCCAGTCTCTGTCCTTTTCTGAAACAAGGCGTCTCTCTAAGTAACTCTTCCTTGTCCAGAATTCACTACATAGATCAGGCTAGCCCCAAATCTGCAGTAAATCCTCTTGCTTCTAGATTGCACTAGGATTTCAGACGTGAGCCACCACACCCAGCTTTCAGGTTAGCCCAGGCTGGCCTCAAAATTGTATGTACTTGAAGATGACTTTGAACTCGTTGTTTCTATCTCTCTGAGTTCTAGGGCAGCACCACTAGGCAGGGGATCTAACCAAGTTTGGGACAGAAGAGTATCAAAGTTTGGCCCCAGGACAGATCCTGGACAGCTTGATCGGGAGTTTCTTCTGAGTCCAGCTCTGAGAAACAATTGTCAGGGCCCAAGCGGACCTGGGAAACGAGGTGAGAGAACTTGTGGAAAGGCGGGAAGAATAAGCCTTGGCTGTCCCTTCATCCACCACACCCTCCACCCTGGCTCACCTCAGTGTAGAGGTGGAACTGGCCTCAACCTGCTTCCACAAGCTTCCTATCTTTGGACAACCCACTGGTAGAAGCCTGGGGAGAAGGAGGGACAAGTGTCTTCGGGATGACGGCGGTACAGCTGATATGCACATCCGACAGATGCACATAGACTCCCAGCTCAGGTCCACACTGTTACATATCTGTGTGCTCACACTCTAGCACAGGTTCCCTGTCTGTCTCATCATCCAGTAAATGTATGTGAAGCCACTACCCTGATTTCCTAGACCCTTGTTTAGCAGCTAGTGTTACTATTCCATGCAAGACAAACCCAGACAAGGGGTCTTAACCACTGTGATGTTTTATTGACTCAAAATTGCCAGAGACATTGAAATTGTAAGTTCCATTGTAAAGGAACAGAGTGGGGGCCAGGCAGGTCTTCTTGGCGTCATGCAGGCTGGTACCTGCATGAGGAGTTCCTTGAAGGCATAGAGACCCAAAAAGCCATGTTGAGGGACCTGGAAGGCCATGCCGAGGGCTAGGGCTTGCCGGCAGGATGCCCTTTTTCTTTCTTCCTTCCCTTCGTTTGCTTTCCCTTCTTTCTTTCCTTTCTCTTTCTTCATAAACAGGACTTCATGTAACCCAGACTGGCCTCCAACTTGCGCTGTAGCTAAGGATGATATTTAACTTCCTGAAGCTCATGCCTCCACCTCCCAATCCTAGGGTTGCAGATGTGAGCCCCACTGTATTTGGTTTCTGTGATACTGGGAATCAAAACCAGGGCTTTGTGCATGTTAAACAAGCACTGTACCTGTTTAGCTATATCCCCAGTCCCTGGAGTATCTTCCCAAGTTCACAAGGCTGCTCATGGGCTGGCATTAGCTTACTCAGTCTACCCCAGGGGCTAGTTTCCTGTCCGCCATCTTTTATACCCAATCCACCGGTGGCCAAAGCCCAACTTCAGCTTCTGACTCATTGTCACCACCCAAGGTTACATACACAATCTCCTGCCATACATTTGCACAATTGCCCTCCTACAGTCAGTATTGCACACAGACTCCCATAGACTCGAACACCACATTATAGACATGACTTGCAAAGGCTCAGTCACACAAATATTCTCATACATGTCCTGTTAAGTGTGTTCACACAAGCCTCATAACAGCCACACATGACCCATTCTATCTCAGCTCTCACGCATGCAAGATGCGACTCCCATAGCCACTGCCTCCCTGCAGCTGCATACAGCACCTCACACTCTGTTACATGTGCCATGTACACATGCACACACAGTGTAGTTGCTCATACACAACAACCATGCTCCTGTTAGGCTACCAGAGACAAACATGTGGAGCCCCTGATTACAGCTAAATGTCAGCGAGTCCCTCTCCTCCCAGTTAGAGATGAATTGTTGCTCGGGAGATATTTCATCCTTAATGCCTCCTGCTTGAACTGGAGCATGCGTCTCCAGGAGGTTACGCTTCTCCCAATCTGTCTACTGCTCCCCCCACCCCAGGGACCTGCCCTCCTGCTTCTCAGTTTTCATGGGGAGGAACAGAGGCTCCCTCTCCCCTTACAGCTTCTCCTTATCCCTTCTCTCCCTGCAAGCTCAGCTCCTGGCACAAGAACAAAGCCCAGGAAACTGCCCTGGCCCCCTTTGCCGACTTCAAGTCAAGAGGTGTTCCTAGGGCCCAGGAGTCATAGCTTACCCAGCCCCCACTCTGATGGCTGCTACCTGTGTTCAGGACCAGAGAGCCCTTGGCAAGGAGAAAAGTTGGGGCTACAAAGAGTGGGTCTGGCCTTGAAGGACAGTCCCTCTTGGGGGTCTCTCTATCATATAATTTTTTTTTTTTAGTCTTTTTGTTGTTGTTTGTTTTTTGTTTTGGTTTTTTTTCGAGACAGGGTTTCTCTGTGTAGTTTTGGTGCCTGTCCTGGATCTCACTCTGTAGACCAGGCTGGCCTAGAACTCACAGAGATCCACCTAGCTCTGCCTTCTGAGTGCTGGGATTAAAGGCGTGTGCCACTACTGCCTCCCATATTTTTTTTAAAGTTCAACATGTTTAGGGCCCTGGGTTCGAACCCCAGCATTATAAAAGCAGCACACACAAAAAGATCCCAGGAGTGCTGGCATGAGAGTGACCTGGCATAAACTTTCAGGAGGAAAGCTGTGAAGAGGTTCCCGAAGCCTCATAAGGTGTATTCCTTCGCCATGTTTAAGAATTATTGTAAGAACGCAGACCAGGAGAGTGCAGAAAATTTGGCTTTGAGGGCTCATCCCAGCCTCGTTTATAAGAATGAAAAATTGGAAACAACCTAAACCTCTCCCACAGTAGGGATTGGCAATGGTACAGCCATCCACAGAATACTGTGCAGCCATTAAAACAATGATGTGGAAGAATGTTTAGCATCATTGAACGACATTCTCCACATAAGCCGAATGAACAAGCAGGTTGCAAAGCAGTGTGTATACTAAATGCAATGCGGTGTGCTGGACTGGATCCTGGATGAAGAAAGGGTTTGTGTGGAAAAACCGACTACCGCCAAATAAAAGTCTAGAGTTCAGTTATTAACAGTGAGCCAGTGCTGATCTCCTCACTCTGACAAAGGCACGAAGATAATGTTAAGATTTCTACAGCGGCCGAGACTGTAAGGGGCAGACAGGAATACTCACTGCATTAGCTTTGCAAGATGTAAGTCTAAAATGATCCCAACACTGCATTTTATTTTTAAAACTGTTATGTGTACTTAATGAGACTCCCTATTTTGGCTCTTACAATGTATATACAGTTCTCTCTCCAAATGAAGAGCTGAAAAGCATTGTCTATGAGGAAGGAGACCTCATTAGATGCAAAATCTGCCTGTGTTCCATATTGGACTTCCCAGTCTTCGAACTGTGAGAAATAAAGTTCTGTTGTTTATAAGCTAAGGGAAATATATATATATATATATACATATATATATATATATATATAGTGTGTGTGTGTGTGCGTGCGTGCGTGCGTGTGTGCGTGCGTGCTGGACGTACTGGTACACACCTTTAATCCCAGCACTCGGGAGGGAGAGGCAGGTGGATCTCTGTGAGTTTGAGGCCAGCCTGGTCTAAAAATCTAGTTCCAGAACAGCCAGGGCTGTTACAGAGAAACCCTGTCTTGAAAAACCAGATAAATAAATTAAGAAAAAAAAGATCTGAAAGAGTATTCATCACCACATCACCACTGGTGATTCCCAGGGGTGGGATTATACATTATTTTAGTTTGTTTTGCTTCAATTATTATTTTTTTTTTGAGATAGAGTTTCTCTGGTAGCTTTGGCTGTCCTAGAAGACTCTCTGTAGACCAGGCTATCTTATGATTCTCACTCTGTAGATCAGGTTGGCCTCAAATTTACAGAGATCCTCCTGCCTCTGCCTCTTTAGTGCTGGATTAGAGACATGCACCACCGCGCCCATTTTACTTATTTTTATTGTAAGTGTATTAAGTGTTTTGCCTGTGTGTGTGTATGTATGTGCACCACATGCTTGTCTGCTGGCCAGGGACACCAGAAGGTGTTAGGTCCCCTGGAAGTCAGGGATTGTGATCTGCCGTGTGGCTGCTGGGAATTGAACTCAGATTCACCACAAGAGCAGCAAGTGCTTTTAATCATGGAGCCACCATTTCTTTTTGTTTGTTTGTTTGTTTGTTTGTTTTAATTAAGAAACAGATACCTGGGCTGGAGAAATGGCTCAGTGGTTAAGAGCACTGACTGCTCTTCCAAAGGATCCAGGTTCAATTCCCAGCACCCACATGGCAGCTGACAACTATCTGCAGCTCCAGTTCCAGAGGATCTGATGCCCTCATACAGCCATACATTCAGGCAAAACACCAATGTATATGAAATAAAAATAAATAAATCATTAAAAATAAAAAGAAATCCTTTGTCATTTTTTAAAAAAAGAAACAGATACCACTTGTGTGATATTAAAAGTTCAAACCCTAGCTGGGCAGGCAGCGGTGCCACATGCCTTTGATCCCAGCACTTGGAAGGCAGAGGGAGGAAAATTTGTGTGAGTTCAAGACCAGCCTGGTCTACAGAGCCAGTTCCAGGACAACCAGAGCTACACAGAAAATCCCTGCTTCAAAAAACAAAACAAAACAAAACAGAAAAGAAAAAAAGAAAGAGAAAAAGAAAAAAGAAAGAAAGAAAGGAAGAAAGAAAGAAAAAGAAAAGAAAAAAGTTCAAAACCTGTGTCACAGGGGATGCTGAGAGCAGTGTGGTTCCTAGCTGCCCCATCCAGCCTCCTCAGTCCCCTTTCTGGGGGCTGCTGAGGTCCTGAAGGTATTGAGAACAGCCTTTCACCCTGTCTAGCCATAAAACCGCATGACTTACCCTTAGCTCTGGGAATCCCAGGGTCTGTAATCCTCTTTGAGCCCAGTCCACTAGCCTCTCACCTTGTATTTCCTCGGTACTGTCTACTTACGCTGTAGGTACCCTTGCCTTCCTCCTGCCCATCTCCCCTCCTGCCCCAGCCCTGTGCCTCCTGTCAGCCCATCTACCCACCTCCAGCCTTAAGGGATGCTGCCACTCACTCTCCTGGCTCTCCCTCCTGGGCACACTAGAGCAGGTGAAATAAACAGCCTGTTCATCCGCCTCAATTCAACCTCAATCCATATTTGGCAGGAAAGTAAAAGCTTTCCCTTTATGCTTCACATCCCCTCTGCTTCTCCCCAAACCTGCCAGGCTTCCTCAGAATTCCTCTGTAATCTTCACCTAGCCTTTCCCTTCTCTCCTGTTTGAGGAAACTTTCAGAGGAACTTTCTCCATCAGTATCATCTGTGTCTCGTCCTTCTTATCTCCCCCTCCATCCTTTCTCCTTGGCCAAATTGGGTTTATTATTTTTAAATTTTGTATATATGGGAGGGATGGGGGATGTGCACATGAGAGCTGGTGCCCTTGGAGTCCAGAAGAGGGTGTCAGATCCCCTGGAGCTGGACTTATGGGTGAGCCACCTGATGAGGGTTCTGGGAAACAAATTCTGGTCCTTTGCAAGAACAGTTTGCACTCTTAAAACTCCTGAGCCATCTCTCTAGATCCCGGGATAAAGTTTTTAATGAGTAAGCAACCCTGTCCACGTCTGGCTCTCTGCCACTTGTCACTCAGCACTCACTGTACTATGGCCTATCACTGTCACTGTGATCTGCAAATAAGCCCAGCCCACCGGTGGGCCATTCCCTTCCTGCTCACCCACAGCTCTGCAAGTCCCTTCTACAGTCTCTAGGCCATTGACTCCCTGGTATTCCTCTTCAGTTCTCTGTTGCTCCTTTGCCATCTCCACTGACTTCTGTCCTTCCTCCTGCTTGCTGCATACGGGCATCTCCTAGGAACTGGGCTCAGTTCTCATCTAATGCTGCCCTCTCTGGCATGCCAACCACTTCCCTAGTTATAACTAGCCATCTGCTTGGAAGGATCAGCTCCAAGTCCTAGTCTAGAATGTCCAACTGCCTGCCAAGCATCTATGATATCCGAGAAACATCTCTAACTACCATAACCAGAACTCTCACCTCCATTCCCTGTCTCTAGCAAGCCCCATCTCAGATCCCACCATGCTTTCAATCAAGCTCAGCCCTTAGGAGCTAGTAGACGCTACCTACCTCCTTTCCTCTTCCCCAGTCAGCCCCTGAACCACATCTTCCAGGTCTATTATTGGCCCTGTCTCTTGCCTACCTGCTCTGTGTTCTATCCTTTCTGTCCTTCTGATCTGACCTTTCCTAAACTATGGCATGTCTTCATCTTGCCTCTCTCTCGGCACATTCACAGATCCTACCATAGCAACAGCCCATGAGCCCCAAGGCCAGAGAAACCACACACTTTAGTATTTAAACCAGGATGCTTCTTTTTTTTGTTTTGTTTTGTTTGTTTGTTTTGAAACAAGATTTCTCTGCATAGTCCTGGCTGTCCTGGAACTGGCTCTATAGATCAGGCTGGCCTCAAACTCACAGAGATCAACCTGCCTCTGCTTCCCAAGTGCTGGGATTAAAGGTGTTTGCCACCCCCCACCCCCGGCCAGGATGCTTTTTGATTATAATCCCCGCCACCAAGACAGGGTCTCATAGAGCTCAGGCTGGCCTCAAACCCACTACATAGTCAAGAATGAGCCCCCACTTCCACTTCTCAAGTGCTAGCATTATAGGCATGCACTAACTACTACATCCAGATGTATACAGACAGGTATCCTCACAACGTAACCCAGACTGACCTGAAAGTCACTATGTTGCTGGGCTCCCCTAGAATTTGCAATCCTTCTGCCTCAGCCTCCTGAGTGCTGGAATTACAGGTGTACATCACCATGTCTGGTTAAGCCAGCGTGTGTTTTGCAAGAGGAGCCTCTGCAATAAATAATGATAATAATAATAATAATTCCTGATTAAAATACATGGTTGCAGTGGGACAAAGGTATAAACTGGAGCTGCCCAGGACTTTGGGAAGGCCACTCTTAGAAGGTTCATAAGGTCATAGGTGCACCAAGTCACACCTCTCACTTGTTCAAAGACCTCCTGTGAATCCCACTGAACTACATCCCAGTTTTTTTTTTGTTTTTGTTTTTTTTTTTTTTTCTGAGTGTAGCCTTGGCTGTCCTGGAACTGGCTGTGTAGACCAGGCTGGCCTCGAACTCACAGAGATCTGTCTGCCTCTGCCTCCCGAGTGCTGAGATTAAAGATGTGTGCTACCATGGTGCAGAGCATTTCTAGTTCTTCACTGACCTTCAGGTCCTACCTTTCCAGCCTAACTTGCACTGTTCTCAGGCACTCCACTAGCCCAGTAAGCCACCGTGACTCACACTGTCGCCTCCATCCTATGTTCATGCTTCTGCCTCCCAAACCCCACCCTCATCTCAAGACCCAGGCCACAGCCTGCCCTCCAGGAAGGCGTCCTCGTCCAGTCCTTGCACCTTGCGTTTCCTTAGTTAAGCGTGCTTTCACCTTTAGCGCACTCCAAGCCACACCGAATGCTCACAGGGCTCTGCTCAGCCAGGCAGCTGCTTACCATGTAGCCTGGCATTAAAAGATGAGCCGGGCCAGTCCAATTCCCTCTCCTGGGAATCTGAACTGTGAAATACTGAGAGACTGGAGCAGTTAGCAGAGGTGATGTAGAGAGAGATTCAAAGAGGCCGGCTGGTCAAATGCTAGTCACGCTTAGGAGAAATTATGAGGAAACCCAGGAAGCCTTTGCTGCTGCGCAGGGGGGTCAGAAGTAGTTATGAGCTGGGGCGCTGGAGGCCGACCTAAGGGGGAGTCCTGACTTTACCACTTCCCGGCTTGAATACAGAGCAGGTGACCTAAGATCCGTGAGCCTTCGTGTTCTTGTATGTAAAATGGGGATAGCAAAATTAGCTCACCTCACAGGAAGTGGATTAACTGAGTAGAACGTGGACACTCAGGTCGGAGTCAGGGCATGAAAAGGATTATTCCTTCTCCTCCCATAACAACAGTAATAATAATTGACATTTAAGTAATTATAATATTTAATTAATATTGCCAATTATTAATTAATTAATGATAACGACAATTGATAATGATACTAACAAGGAGAGATACACATAGAAAAAAAGAGGTCCCACAGAGTGCCTAGGCCTTACCTGAGGAGAATTATTTCCCAGAGCCTCCTCTGTCCCTGCCTGCCTTCCAGACCCAATTCCAGACCCATAGGCTCGGCCACCAAAGGCTCTCCTCTTGTTGTTGCTTGGATGAACCCCTTTGTCTTGCAATGGGAGGGAACTGTCCAGACTACTGTTATCCTCTAGTGTCTGGGCTTATACCCCTCATAGTCAAGGATAATGGCTTGGCTGCACCGTTCTCCTCCCTGGCTAATGCTTACTGCTTGGTGACTGAACGTCATCCGTGCTCTTCCTCGGGGACCTTTGGAAGGGCTGACTGTATAAGGCTCAGAAGTCCACAGGCACATGGTTAGGGGACAGTGGTCTACTGTGTCACAACCCTGTCCTCCAGCCAGGGAGGAAGAATGGCCATGACTAGGATGTCCCTGCAGGACTGAAAGGTCAGGTTCGCTCCTGAATTCTAGTCTGGCCTCTGTGATGCTCTCCCATCTTCCACATTCACTCTGGTCCTAGGATGCAGGGTAAGGGTAACAAGAAGGCAACTGGGAGAAGAGCCTTGCTGTGTCAGGTTGTCAAGCTGTGACAGAGGACCAGGACTGGTCCTTTCTCCCGTCTAGTTCCACGCCCTCTGCTCCTCTTCCCGTACCTTCCTCACTGGTCCAGACTTTGACCTTCACCATGCAGTTTTCTTTTGGCTGGTGGGGGTGGGGGGAAAGGGGATGAAGAATTAGACAGGGTTTTTCTCTGTGTAGTCCTGGCTATCCTGGAACTCATTCTGTAGACCAGGCTGGCCTCGAACTCACAGAGATCTGCCTGCTGGGATCAAAGACATGTGCCACCACCTGATTTAAAGATAGTAATTTTGTTGTTATTTTGGTTTGGTTTTTTGAGACAGGGTTTCTCTGTATAGCTTTGGCTGTCCTGGAACTCTCTCTCTAGACCAGGCTGGCCTTGAACTCAGAGATCCGCCTGCCTCTGCCTCCTGAGTGCTGGGATTAAAGGTGTGGGCCACCACCACTCTTCCCCGCCAGGCGCCCTTCTCCATGAAAACACCTACCTGCACAAGCTCAGAGCCAGCCATTGCTGGCATCTTCCTGGACCTCACAGGCAGGATGTTGTGCCTGTTCTGAGCTTCTGCAGCCCTTTATAAATCTGCAGATTTATGAGTCCTAGCCCACTGCTCCAATTAACCTGTGTATCTGTCTGCCTCCCTTGCCTGCAAGAAAGGAAATTATGTGTTATTTATCTTTAAGAAAGGAATTGGCCATAAGAAGTTCCACTGCCTGTTTGCTGATTGACTGTATTAATATGAGAATCAACTACTTCAGCCAGACATACGACAGGAACCTGTAATCCCAGCAATGGGGAGGTAAAAAAACAGGAGCATCAGGAGTTTAGGGTCATTCTCAACTACATAAGGAGTTGGAATCCAGCCTGGGCTACATGAGACCCTGTCTCAAAAACAAAACAAAAGCCAGTATGAAAGTCTCAATAATCAATAAAATATTATATTAAAAATACAAATATAAGTCAGGCAGAGTTGGCACACACCTTTAATTCCAGCACTCAGAAGGCAGAGGCAGGCGGATCTCTATGAGTTCGAGGCCAGCCTGGTTGACAAAGTGAGTTCTGGGACAGCCAGGGCTACACAAAGAAACCCTGTCTCAAACCACCAAAAAAACAACTATATATATAATTTCAATTAAAATAAAATAATGTGTTACCTGAGTTTTCCTTAACTCTGGGGCCATTAGGGCCTGATTTCTCTCCTTTCTCTTGCTGTCTTGGTTATTTCTAAAGACCCTGCACAGCCCCATGACCGTTCCTCTCAGTGGTGGAATTGTCTTCCCCCAGTCTCAAGTAGTGCATGATGTCCATAGTGCAGGGCACTGTACATTTGTGGTTCTGGAGTGTCTCAAGGCTAGATATTTGTGGGGTTAGATGCTGAGAAGGAACCATAAGAAAGGTAGGACCAAGTGGGGTCAGTTGGGGACTTGACCATCTCCGTTGGCCATTTGGAATCTGGTATGTGGGTTGAGGCTCTCCCTCCCTGACAGGCCTTGTCCAGGCTCCAGGCAGGGATGCCACTTGCCTGCCCTCCCTACCTCGGGGCCTGTGGATGAGCGGCTGGCGGAGGCAGCCCGAGCAGACAGCCTTGTGCGGCTGCTGGCTCCAGGCCTCCCAGCCCAGCTTGTAGCTCCCCCCAGAGTGGCGCGATTGATTGGCTACAGCCGGAATGGGCACCAGTCTCTCTGGCTTGGACAGAAACGGGGCCATCTGTTACACCTCTAGTTAAAAGTACATAAAGTTGAGCATTTGTGTGCCGACAATACCACCCCTGACACCCTCCACGCGGCACAGCGCTCCGGCTCCTTGGCAGGCTCGCGCTCCGCGACAGGCCGGCGCAGCAACGCCCACACGCTGGCTCTGCTGGCACCAACCACCACAGGCACCACAGCTCCACCTTCCAGCGGCATGGCCCAGCTGGGTCCAGCTAGACGCTGAGATCCCACCTGTATCAGAGGGTGACAGGAAGGCCGCGGCTTGGTGGCTATACAGCACCCAAGGACTGCTGCCCCATCCCAGGATGCCCGGGAGGCAGAAAGTGCCAGACTTCAAGCTCTGGTTTGGGGAACCCCAGACAACTAAGTCATTCTAGTCCTGGGAGTCAGTCTTCAAGCCACCTTGGGCTCTTGGCTTGGTTTTCTGTCTCAACCAATTCGAAGAGTCCCTTTTTGTTGTTGTTTGTTTTGGTTTTGTTTTTTGTTTTGTTTGGTCTTGGTTGATTTGATTTTCTTTTGAGATGTTGTCTTATGTAGTACCAGATGATAACTTTGAACTCCCATCCCTCTTTATTCTGTCTCCTTAGTGCTGGAATTATAGCCTGGCACCAGCATACCCCATTGCGAGTCGATCTTGTTTCCCAACAGGAACACACTTTGAGAAGGCGTTGAAGTCCAGTTGGTTGAATGATTGCCTAGTATGCTCAAGGCCCTAGGTTTAATCACCAGGACCACATAAAATGGGCATGGTAGGGCTCACCTGTAACCCCAGCACTGAAGCATCAGAAGCATGAGGATCAGAAGCTTAAGGTTATCCTCTACTACATCAAAAGTTCAAGGCCAGCCTGGGCTACATGAGACCCATCTCAAAACAAAACAAACAAACAAACAAACCACCACCAATAACAACAACAAAAACAAGAACCATCTTGTAAACACCTCTGGGAATAGCTTCGGACAGGATTAGGTGTTGAATTTTGGTCTTGGGTTCTTGATTTTCAGACCCTGGTTACCCTAATTTCTGAATTCTGTTTTCTGGTCTCCAGCTCTAGACAGTCAAGGTATTTCACAAATGTCTTTCCCATGTATCCTATGCCATGTTAGTCAGGCCAGCCTGCCGATCCCCAAAACTATCATGGACATTCCTGACTCTGACTGTTGGTACTTATGGCCACCTCACTCCAGCCGGGTTTCTTGTTTCTCCCCTCCAACCACTTCAGGGTTAAACTAACTCCGACCCGGATCTGCCACGTAGATTTCTTGGCTCTGGGACCTTTCCAGGCTCCGATCCCCCACTGACCCTTTCTCCATCGGCAAGGCTTCTCAAGAGCTTTGAGCAGGTCATGTCCTTGGGTCCTTCTTCCCAGGAGAACCTGGGCTGGTTCTTGTCTTACTCACAAACTAGCATCCAGCTTGACACAGAATGTAGGAGGAGACCCTGGAGGCACCAGCGCTACTCAACTCAGCTGTGGGAAAGCGGGAAGCAATACGTGGAGAGGCAGTCTTGGCTCCCCCAGCGGTCGCCTTAGTGGCCCTGCAGAGGACAGTCTAAAACACAGCTGGCTAGGCAGATAGATAGCATTGAGACACTGGTATATCTGTGGGCTTTTCCCCAGGATGTATTTACTCCATACCTGCTGTGCGTCATCAAGTTCCTTGTTTGACTTGGGTTAGATCTATCTCTCTCTCTCTCACGCACGCACGCACGCACGCATGCACGCACGCACGCACGCATGAGAAGAGCTAACCCACTCATACATATTGTGCTGGAGACAAATCCATGTATGACAGCCACAATGCAGCAGCAAACCACCCAATGAGCTCAACGTCTTCCTCATTTTACAGGATAACTGTTAGAGCTGGAAGGGAGCAAATGGCTGAAAGTAACGTGCATTAGATGGGACAGTGTGGGCACACCTCTTACTTGACACAAAATAAGTGATGACAGAACAGGAAGGATTGGTGGTGGCGGCGTGGTGGTGGTGGTGGTGGTGGTGGTGGTGGTGGTAGTGGTGTGGTATAGTGGTCTGGTGTTGTGGTAGTGGTGTGGTGTGGGATGGTGGTGATGGTGGTGATGGTGGTAGTATGGTAGTGGTGGTGGCGGCAGTGGTGTGGCATGGTGGTGGTGTGGTATAGTGTAGTGGTGGCAGTAGTGGTGGTGTGGTGTAGTAGTGGTCTTGTGTAGTGGTAGTGGTAGTGTGTGGTGTGGTGGTGGTAGTGGTATGGTGTAGTGGTATAATAGTGGTGGTGGTGTGGTGTAGCGGTGTGGTGTGGTATGGTGGTGGTGGTGTAGTGGTGGGTGGGGTGGTGGTGGGGTGTGGTGATGGTGGTGGTGGTGGTATGTTGTGTGGTGGTGGTGATGTGGTGGTGGTGCTGGTGGTGGAGGTGGTGGTATGAACACAAGGTTATTTTTGTCCACATGTTCTAGCTCTGCTTGCATACCCCACTCCACACAAGGCAATACCTCCCACTGCTTGCTCATCTGTCCTTTGGAAAGATGCTCACAAGGAGGTGTTGAGTTTGGCCTCCCTGTCCCCTCTCAGCAGGTCGAAGTTTATGTTTTCATCTCTGGGGACCACCTGACGGAGCTGGGATGAGGCTGAAGTGGTCAGCTGGCCAAGACACAAACTTAAGAGAGCCTACACAACGTGGAGATCAGAAGTCTCCTTAACCTCAAGGCCCCTGAACCCTCTTTTCCTCGGCCTTGCACAAAGTTAGTTCAAGACCTCCCTACGCTCCTCACCAAGGCAGCTCAGGGGAGGTGTCAGATTCCTCAAGGACCTCCAGCCTCCAAAGGAGCTTGCTCAGGCAGCCCTCACCAAGGGCCTAAGCTGCTACGGTTTCTACCACACAGATAGGGCACTGGAACAGAGGAAGACTGGGAATCAAGGGAATTGTAGCCCTAATGGTGGCATCTCCGGACTTCGTCAGGCTCCTCCTGCTCAGAGTCTTTGGGTGGCCTTGCCCAGTCCCTGCTGTCTCTGGTGCATTGCCTCAAGATGCCTAAAGCAGGCCACATCTGGACTCTACAGGTATCCAGGTAGCGAGCTCTAGGGGGCATCGAACAGCGGCCTGGATATGAAAGTCAGCCGATGTTTCTCCTTCCCTTAGGCATCTCGTGTGTGTGTGTGTGTGTGTGTGTGTGTGTGTGTGTGTGTGTGTGTGTGTTGGGGGAGTCTTCACGAATGTGTAGAAAGCAGAATGTAAAGTTTATAGGCCATGAAAACCCTAGAGAATGTGGTGGCGGTGAGAACAGGGATCCTGAGAGCTTGTGGGAGGGAGAAACCCAGAGGCTCCAAGGTGATCTGTGATTCTTCTTCCTAGCTAGATCACCTCAAGCAAGCCTCTTGATCCTTTTGAGCCTCAGTTTACTAACTGTAAAATGGGACTTAAGCTGATTTTCCTGATGAGCTGACGGCTCAGTGGGTCAAGGGCTTACTATGTAAGCACAAGGGCCTGAGTTTGACCCCCAGGACTCATGTGAAAACACTAGGTGTGGCCAGTCCTGGCAGGGAAGAACAGGAGGCAGAGGCAAGCCTGCCTTACATAGCAAGTTCCAGGCCAGCCAGGGCTGCCTAGTGAGATCCTGTTTCAAAAAACAAAACAAAAACAAACCCCATGTGTGGGCCACAATATATACATTTGCTTCCAAGTTTGATTCCTTGGGAACTCACATGGTGAAAGGAATTTCTCTGACCAAAAAAAAAAAGTGGACAGTACCTGAAGTGTAACGTCTAAGGTTACTCCCCACCACACACACACACACACACACACACACACACACACACACACACACACACACGTACAAAGAGAGAGAGACAGAGACAGACAGAGGGAGAGGAGAGAGGAAAAGAGACACACAGAGAGAGACAGAGAGATACTGGGTGAGATACTTTTCTTTCCAGGAAAGAGTATTCAAGACCGAGTCCTGTGCTCATTGCATGAGTTGGCTGTTTGAAACCTGGAGCTTATGCAGGGACGCTTGGCTCAGGCTGGGAGGAAGGACTGGACCTGCCTGGACTGAGTCTACCAGGTTGAGCACAGTCCTCGGGGAGGCTTGCCCTGGAGGAGGTGGG
This sequence comes from Peromyscus leucopus, assembly GCF_004664715.2. Lineage (NCBI taxonomy): Eukaryota > Metazoa > Chordata > Mammalia > Rodentia > Cricetidae > Peromyscus > Peromyscus leucopus. Next base: position 52,259,656 of record NC_051063.1, on the reverse strand, counting down.
AATGGGGGTGGGCTGGGGGGAAGCGGAGGGGGTGGGAGGGGGAGAATAGGGGAACCCGTGGCTGATATGTAGAACTGAATGGTATTGTAAAATAAAATAAATAATTTTTTTTTTTTAAAAGAGTATTCAAGGGTCAAGCATGGCAGACAGAATCTTTTCTTGGTTGGCTCCTGGAGGTGAGACCCAGGAGTCTGTGGAGAGACCTCCTGGGCTCCCCTCAGCCTAAAGCTGCTCTCTGCCGGCTTATGACACAACTTGGTCTAAGATGTCTGGAACCTCTCCTGCGGCCACTGATTTATTTCTCTCTGGCCTTCTTCATACATCCTCTCCCCAGCGATCTTCCACCCTCAGCATCCTTAGTCTCTACCCTTCAAGGGAGTCCGCGATGAAATTCCCTCCGTTTTTCGTCAGCGCAAACCGAGGGTTAGGAACGTGGAGGGTTTTTGTGCTCATCTGAGACCCTCCTGCGGGGCTGGAGCCGGGGAGTCCTGGAGACGCGTGCCACAGATAAAGCACTCAAGGCGCAGGCTAGCCTGCACTTCCCGTTATCTGCCAGCAGCAGGCGCTGTGACGCAGGCGCTCTCTGCCCAGGAGCATTAACTTAAGAATGGCTCATACTAATGTCCCTGGCTGTGGGGAAACAGCGTTTTATTAAATGCTTCACACAGATTTGGTATAATAAAGATGAATATATTATATCCTTTGCCTCCCCCAGAGTGAGACCATAATAAGAGAGGGAAAAAAACAATAAAGTGAAACATAAATACAGTGTAATGGGACTTGTGGCGCAGGACGCTTGGTCTGTACCGGCTACCACAGGCCCCGACCTGGCTCCGGGGAGCCGCGCTCTAGCTCACCGCTGCCTGCTCAGAGGGTCTCAGGCTCCAGTTTCCACCCTGCTTCCCTACAGCCAACCCCACCTCTGCAACTTCAGGATTCACTAGATCTCCGAGAAGCCTTCTTAGAGAGGAAGGTGCTGTGTGTGTTGGGGGTGGGGGTGTCCTCTGAGCTCTTGCTTCCTGTTGGTCTGCAGGGATCCAGGCCCTACAGGAAGACAGACAGATGACCTGATGGACAGATTCTAAAGAGGACTAATGCTAGAATGATGTTTTCTATCTTGGCTGGGAAGTCGTTGCTTTTCCCCATGGGCTTCTCCCATAACTTGCCCAAAGTCCCTCCGTGGGTCTTACTTTCATCCTTCCTTGGATGCCACCAAAATCGTTAACTTGAAAATGAGGCTTTTTTTTTTTTTTTTTTTTTTTTAACTTGAAAATGGTGGCACAAGCCTTCAATCTCAGCACACGGGGAAGGGGCAGGCGGATCTCTGAGTTTTGAGTTCAAGGCCAATCTGGTCTACAGATTTGAGACAGAAAAACTCTGTCTAAAAAAAAAAAGAAAGAAAGAAAGAAAAGAAAGATAGATAGACAGAGAAAGAAAATGAGGCTTTCAAAACTTTCTTAATCAGAAACAAGGACTGCTCTTCCATTCAGCCAGCCAGAACTCCATTCCCCATCCAAGGAGGTAAGTCGAGGCTTAAACCCAAGAGGAGCTCAGATCAGGGTCTGGATTCAAATAACAACGTTTGTGGCGGCAGATCAGAGTTTAACTTCGGAGTTCTTTTCAGCAAATGGAAATGTGGCAAGTACTGGAGAGGATTCAGATGCTTAGTACCCCATCGACTGCACAAACAAGAGAAACAATTGCCAGTGGTTTCCAAAATACTCGTTAAAACAAAAGGTCCTTTCTGATCGAGCATTCTATCGCCAACCTTGCTTCCCTGTTCAAGTGTCAAGAAGGCAGTGCACTTTCCTAAACAAAGGAAGTCTTCGGTCACCAAAGGTCCTAAACCTTCTGCCTTATGGTGATAACAAGGCTCAGAGAGGTTAAGACTTACCCAAGGCCACCCAGCAGGCCAGATGTGGTGTGGTCTTCAGGCTAAGGTGCACCTGCGGGTGTGTGTCTATGAGGATGCCTGGACTGCCCTGCTGCCTCTGGGAAGCAATTGGATATTTGGCTTAGAGAGAACCCCTCTGCAGGAGCCAGACCTGCAAACCAAGCACCTCAGAACAAATCCAAATCAATAAGGAAGGGCTGCTGAGGGATGAGGTGGTGAGGTGGTGGCCTCAGCGGTGGAGGGAGAGAGGTGCGCAGGCCACAGGCTGAGCGAACTGAGCGAACTACCTCCTGTCTGGGTCTGGCTGTGCAGAACACCTTAAAGATCCCGCTGGGGCCAGAGTGAGGGCCTGGCCCAAAGGCTGCAGAAGCTTTTGGAGTTGACCTCGCAGAAGCGAACGAAAAGCAAGGTGTGCACAGGAAGTGGAGGAGTCAGGGGCAAGGGTGGATGTGGGATGCGGTGGTTGCATTCTTCCGGATCAGGAACCCAGGGGTGTGAAGAAAGTGGGCAAGGCCAAAGGGAGCGAATTGTGCTGTACGAAAGTCTGTGCGCTACCCTCTTTCCCACGCCCAGTAACCTAGCGCTTCCTTGCAGGGACAGGATGGGCCAGCTGGGTTCGGACATAAATTCTGACGTGGTGGAAATTGGACCTGCGGGTGCCAAGGGGCCAGGGAACCTGGGGCCTTGAGCCCATGGAGGGCCCTGTTGCTTCCCGGGCAACTCACTTCAATCTCAAGGGCAATCCCACTGGTCCAAAACAGCCTGGAGGGAGCCAGGGCCCAGCTCAGAAGGCGCTCCTGTTGTCCGCTTTGCTTGGAGCCACATTCCCACAAGAAGAACTCTTCAGCTGCAGGCTTTCTCAGGGCGGACACTTGCATCCTCTTTTCCTACCCTGGCCTCAGCTAGGCCTGTCTTCTCTTGCCCCGGGGTCTGGGAGCTCTCTAGAACCTTAGGTGGGGCAGCCCTGTCCAGAAGGTGGCCTCTGACCAGCGGAGTCTAGGCGATCCAGGACAGAGGTGCTGGTATAATTCAGGGTACCCGGGGTCAGGGGGTCTTCTACCCAGGTCTCTTACTTTTGCAGGTTGGTGAGCCCGCTGCTCGCTGCTCGGCACACTCGCAAGGCGCTAATGCAATGAGCCTCAGAGGCTGCTGAATTATTCACGTGCCGTTTATTATGAGAAGCCTGACTCAGGTCTTTTCTGCATCCGCATAGCCACACAGACCGGCTCATACTTACCCTGGCCTCTTCTGTTTCTGGGCCCCGTCTTTCCACCAGGCCGAGTAGCCTAAGCTTCATGCCTGCGACCAATGCCCTCCCAAGGGCAGGGATGCCTTGGTGGAATGGAGAGTGCGGCTACCATTAACAGGTTTACTGCGACCCGCCCACCCCCACCCCCAAAGTCAGAAAAAGAGAAAGTTAAAAACTGGAGGGCGGTGGCGGGAGAGAAGGGGTGTAGCTCCTCAGCCCCTCCTCTCAGGGGCTAAACAGCATCCAATAACCTTCCGGGATGCACCAACCCGAGACCAGGAATTCACCGCCTGGACAACAGAAGGAGGCACTATCGTGTCTATTTTCCTTGTTTCCGAAATGTTTTCCCTTACCCATCTACCCAAACGCTTCTGGTTTTTCAAAGTGCAGCACTAATGCCAGCTTCTGCCTGGAACAGAACAAGGGAGCCCTGCGTGTGTGTACACACACACACACTCAGGTTCCCTTACCCTCTTCACAGACCCTAGGGCCCTTGGGGTGCAGTGGGCCTGTTTTCTACCCCTCCTGTCTGCTCCTCACTCCTGCTCTTCAGTCCTTTCTTCCTCTCCATTTCTGGACCGTCGTGTGGCAGGGAATCAATCCTGTTTAAAACAAAACAAAATGCAAGGAAGTCCCATTATTAGTCGGACCACAGCTGGATCCAGATCCCAGCACCCCAGCACCCCCACCCCAGCAAACAGCGTTAAAGAATGAAGTCTTTGTGCACCTCGCCCAGTGTGGAGGTGTGAGCCTCAGAGCACCTCAAACATGTGCATGCAGCTGACAAAAACAAGGAACCCCCCTCTCCTGCACCCTTGGCCCTCTCTGGGGGGTGGGGGGAGACAAAGACTGAGCCAGTTCTCTGTCTGGCTCTCTTTGTCTCTTATCTTAGTTTATTTACTCAATAAATGCCCGAGGAGCTCTTGGTATATGCCTGGCTGGCATAGGGCACACAGAGAGATGGTGGTCCTGTCCTCCTCAAGTTCACGACCAGATGGAGAGGCAGAAGGGTTGACACAAACCACTGCCACGTGTCTGGTCTGAGACGGTGACCCCCCAGGGGGTCTTCTGAGGAGCCGGATAGGGCGGGGAGGATTTCCCCAAGGTGATGAATTGGGCAGTAGTGTAGGAAAAGTTGCCAGGAAGAGAAGGACAGAGGCCATTCTGACCCTGGATGAAAAAGAGAGAGAGAGCTCTGTTCTGGAGGCTGCAAAGACTGGGCACCAAGCAGACCTCAGCGTCTCTGGGGAGCTCTTCCATGCCAGCCTGCCTCAGCCATTTGGTTCTGTGTCTGTTTCCTCCATACTTCCGAAAGACATTCAGTCCCTCCACCCACGAGGCAGAAATGCCTTGACGCAGTGGTCTAAAGGAATTCCTTCCTCCAAAGAAGGGAGAGGAGTGAGCAGTAGTGTGTGCTTCCTAAAGAATGGCCCAGACCCCCCCCCCCCCACACACACACAGACACACACACAGACACCACACACTCCACAGGCAGAGGTCAGAAGAGCTGTGCCTAGCAAGGGGAGAGTGCAGGGCAAGTTCAGAAGCAGGCTTGGAGCCCAGACTGTGTTTTGGAGCAGCTGGCTTCTTAATTCCTAGGCCTGGGAGGAGGTAGCTCCCCTCCACTTCCCCATTGGCCTCCTTCTGCCCTTTGCCTTTTCTGGATCTCCAATCCTTTTGAGAATCCACTGGGTTATATAATATTAGCCACAGGGGGGAAAATGTGTTCACTCGGGCTTGCTGACGAAGTTTACACGAAGTGTCTGGAGTCTTCAGAACTCCTGAAACCTGTTCACAGAGCCTGTAGAGACCTCTGGTTCAGAGTCTCAGAGAATAAGAGCACAGGCTCGAGTCAGAAAACAACAGTGTTCCAGTCCTGGTTAATCCCAGACAGGCTGTGCGACTTTAGATGGGCTCCTGACCATCTCTGTTCCCCATTTTCCTTATTGTAAAATGAGGGCTATTAGTAATAACTACCCCAGAAGTTGTAAAGTAACAAATGAATAAAGCTTAGCTGGGAGCCAGGCAGTGTAAGGGTTTATGGTATTTATAGTCATAGTTATTGTTCCTGTTATTAGAGACAGTGGCCACGGACAGAATGTAAAACCCAAAATGAGTAATCTCAGCTCAACCAGGTTGATGGTCTGTGGAAGACTCTTCTACAGCAGAAGCACTCCCTGAAGTTTAGGGACTGAGTAGCCATCCCATGGGACAAAAGCCATCCAAACTAGTGATCAAGCTTAGTCATACTGAGTGGTGCCAGACCCAGACCATGTTCTTGGGAAGGAACTCTGGCTTGAGAGCGGATGGCTGGTGGGTGGTCCTTACCAGAACATGGAAATGAACAGGGCGCACCCAAACAACCTGAGTCCAATCTGATGGGGCCTGGAGGATGAGTTAAGTAACTATTATTATCCTTTGCTAAGAAACAATTTGTTTCATTTGGGTCTGTAGGGTCCCCTTAGAACACAAATCCATGACAATTCATGGAATGTTTATTCCTCCTCTTTGTTTGGGATATTCCCTAAATTAGAAGGTGAACGGATTTTTGTCAGAATAATCCCTTCCATTGGAGATGGAATAAGGCTGGTCCTGGTCTTGTAAGCAGTGAACAATTAATTCAGTGGTAATGGATACATGGTGTTTCAGTAGATGTTCCTCCAAGGAGGTGGAGGAAGACTCCAGGGTCTAGCTGCCTCCAGCTCCAGCTGAAAAGTCCCCAGGCCAGCTGGCTAGGATGTGAATGTCTCCATTGCACAGTGTAGAGTGTAGGAGGGCATCTGGATGGGGACAATCTGAACTCTCACGGCTGGGTTCCTTCCAATCGCTCTTGATCTGAATTTTTTGATTCAGAAACTTCCTCTTCTTCTTGATTCTTGTGACCTCTCAGCTCCTCCGAGGGCAGTCTGGCCCAGAGCCATTCCCATCCCACTGTAGAATCATTTTGACCTTATTTGCAGGATGGAAACCCATCTGACATATTTGGTGGGTAAGAACTGGGTGTTTCCTAGGATTGGGTAGGTCCAGGTTGCCTGGGGGTCCCCCGCCCCCCACTGATGCTCCTGCATTGAAGGGTCTAAAACTCTTGGGGACGGGTTCCTATCTCCAACCCAGAATATACTCAATTCCTCTTCAGAAGGGGTACTAGAGGCCAGTGGATTTGGGTTCCCAGGGTTCTAGAAAAGCCTAGTCCTGCAACACACTTTTTTCTCGGGGCTGGAGGGTTTGAGATAGGGTAGGTAGGCTTTCAGGCTGAGGAAAGGTGGTTGGGCAGTTGAACAGGTTTCAAGGTGGCCTGGACACGTGATCTGGGCAAAATGAACTGAAACAACCATGTGCCGGGTGGTACCACACTTGCGTGACCCTCAAACTGGCTGAGAGAGCCACCAATTAGGCTGAGGAAGTAAATCCTCAGAATAGGGAAAGGCAGGAAGGGAGGAGCATGGAGACAGCAAGACTCTAGAATGCCCTCCCTTGACAAGATATGAACAAAGATCCCAGAGAACGGGTCTTTCTGCTCCCCAGTTCCCACTCCACCCCCTCTTGGCAGTTTCTCAGAAATGTCAACTCTACTGGTCTTCAGGAACTGGGAGATGAGCCATAGCAGGCACTGGACTTAACGTGAAGGTTCAGTCTTCATCAAGGGCTTGGTGTTGTACCAGGAAAGGGCAGGGGTCGGATCCTGAGGGCAGGAAGTCGGGAGAGGGCAGATGTATCTCTTGTGCCCTCCTTTAAATCTTCCCTGGCTTTTTCTCTCTCAGGTTCCTCTCCACTAGTCCCCAGACTTCGATTCATGTTCCTCGGCTTAGCATCTCCTCCTGACTTCCAGGGCTTCAGGGATGATAGAGGCAGATGATGTGTGAGAGACAGTGGATGATGCGTCAGGACCTGGGATGGACCTCCATCACCACTATTTCTGCCTCGGAGCACTCCCTCTACCCCACTCCCACCTCCTGAGAATGGAGGGTGAGGATGGGGAGGAAGTAGAAGGCCGGCTTCAGACATTCCCAGGCAGCCCAGCCCCTCACCACACTGAGGCCTCTAGGCAAGCATCCTTTCTCTCCACTCCATCCCTTTTAATCTAGAGAACTACAAGCCATGATTCCCAACAGTTGTACTAGAGATAAGTAAACCTATCTCTGATGTGCAGAGGACTCTGCACAGAGAAAGCCTGTTCCCTGTCCCAGAGCAAGATAAGTCTCAGTCTCTCTCTCTCTCTCTCTCTCTCTCTCTCTCTCTCTCTCTCTCTCTCTCTCTCTCTCTCTCTCTCTCTCCTTCCCTCCTTCCTTCCCTTCCACTCACCCCCTTCCGACAGGGAGGGTCCCATTCTTCCATTCTTCCGGCCCACTCCCTGCCGTGGTCCACAAATCTCCAGCCGCTCATGGAACCCTTCTCTGGCCCAAGCTGTGCTCCTGGACCGCACAGGCCACTCAGGAGTTTACAAACAAAGCGAGTGTGGCGTGTGCAGCTAGTGGAGAGAAAAAGAGTTCTTCCTGGTTCCTACACCCTCTTCCTTCCCTCCTTTTTCCAAGCGAAGAAGTGGAAAATTAGGGCCCAACACAAACCAGATGGAGTAGCAAGAGAGAAGAGGGCCCCAGAACACAGCCCCACTGTCGTACCTCAGGGAAAAGAAAGACATAGCTGAGGTCTGAGGTTCAGTCCCGCTGGTCTGCCCAGAGGTTCATAAACGTTTAAAGAAACAAACGGGAAGAACCACACACAAATAAACACATTTTTTTTAAAAAAAAAAAACGAACACTTTCCAATAACGATGCACACAAAACGCTCGCCGTTAGGAATTCCGAGATTCCAGGCCCTGGGATCCACAGCCACCAGCCTGTCTGGTTCCCCGGCCTCGCTGCGAGTTTCCGAGAGAGAGCGCAGCCCCAGCCGGGGCCCGGCCCCTTCCCGGTCCCACCCCGCATCCGGAACAGCTGGAGTCGGGCGGTGCTGCACTCAAGCCCTGTGCCCAGCTGGGCGGGGCGGACAGCAGGGCCCCGGCCCTGGCTGGGGCAAACAGCAGCGGGGAAGCCCGGAACCCGCCCGGGTAACCCCGACCCCCGGCCGAGTTTCCGTCAGACGCCGGTCATCAGATGTGCGGTGGCCCTAGCTGGCCCCGAGACCCGCGGCGGGAGGAAAGAGTGTGCGAGATTGCAGGAGGTAGGGCGCCCGCCTCAGGCTCAGGCCAGGGTGGAGGCGTGCTGAACCGCCAACTCCTCCCTCCGCCTCGCGGGGTGGGGAAGACTGAGCTCTCCAATTGTTCCCCTCCCCCAACCCTCAGGATCCCCACCTCTGTCCCGAGTCGCCCACCCAGGGCTGGGAAGCCAGCTCTGACCTCCTAGGGGCCAGCCCCCGGGAGTCTTCAGCTTCTCTTTTCTCCAGCTCACGGCCCAGGACTGGGGTTGGGGGACAAGAGAGTCTTGGAATAGGGGTGCTCTTGAAAGAGGGGTGCTGGGCTCTTGACTTGGGATCATCAAAGTCCACGTTGGGCAGCAGCGGGGGCCGCCCGGGCTCCAGTTCTTACCTGGCCAGTGCGGCAGCCGAGTCACTCTGCTCCTGGGGCTCCCGGTACCCCTCTCTAGCTCCACCGCCGCGGCGGCTGGCAGAGCCTGAGACCTCCGGGCTGGTCCTGCCATCGCGGCCAGGCCGGCGAGAGACCGGTGTCCCCGGAGCGCGGCTCTCAGTTTGGGGTGGGGGCGGTGGCTTTTTAGTCACCCCAGGTTCGGGAGCGATAAAGGCTCCTCTAATGTAATTTACAAACATCTCGGGCCGAGTACGGCGGAGAGCCGGGACTGACAGGCGCATTAGGCAGGCTAATTCCAGCCGGCTCCTCCTACCCCCGGCCCGCTAATTAATGAGCTTCCCAACTTAGAGCCGCCTGCATTGGACAGACAGAGAGTGAAAGAGAGGGGTGAGGGAGAGGTAGAGAAGGAGAGGGACGGGGGGAGCAGAGTGGAGTGAAGAGAGGGAGGGAGGGAGAGAGAGAGAGAGGACAGGGGAGAGAGAACAGAGAGAAAGAAGAGAGGAGGAAGACGGGAGAGCGAAGAGAGAAAGAGAAGTGCCGCTGCAGATAATTGATTACTCCTCGATCAAGGCTAACTTGTTAGCAATAGTCAATTGCCCCGTCTCTCCGCCTCCCCTCGCAGTCCGGGATCGGCGCCCTCGCCTCGGCTCTTCCTACTGCCGCCGCCAGGACCCGGGGCCAGGAGCCGCCGCGGCGGCGGAGCCACCTGACACCTTTAAATAGCACCGGGGCTGGCGAAACTGGAGCCCGGTGCGGCTCTTCCCGGCTCCGGCCCGGGCTTGCTGGAAACCCCGGCGGCGGCGGCGGCGGCGGCGGCGCCCGTGTCAGCGCTCTCCTCCCGGGGCCCCGCGCCGCTCCGCCTGCCTGGGTCGCCGCGCTAATCGGCCCGTGGCCGGTCCGCGCCCTGCCGGCGCGGCCTCCCGCCCGCCTCTCGCCTTCCTCTCGCACCGTCCGGCGCCCGAGCTGCCCGCGGGCTGGGTCCCCGCGGCCCGAGCCGCCCCGGCCGGGCCCCCAAGCGAGGCCGAGATGACTTCCAAGGAGGACGGCAAGGCGGCGCCGGGGGAGGAGCGCCGGCGCAGCCCTCTGGACCACCTGCCGCCGCCCGCCAACTCCAACAAGCCCCTGACGCCGTTCAGCATCGAGGACATCCTCAACAAGCCGTCGGTGCGGAGAAGTTACTCGCTGTGTGGGGCGGCGCACCTGCTGGCCGCCGCCGACAAGCACGCGCCGGGCGGCTTGCCCCTGGCGGGCCGCGCTCTGCTCTCGCAGACCTCGCCGCTGTGCGCCTTGGAGGAGCTCGCCAGCAAGACCTTTAAGGGGCTGGAGGTCAGCGTCCTGCAGGCAGCCGAAGGTAGGCACAGCCTAGGTTTGCCCTGCGCCCGCTCGCCCACACTCAGTGTCCTGTACTTCGTACCACCGCCCCCCTGCCCTCTTGCCCACGCCGGCAATCAGGTCCCTCCAGTCCTAGCTTCTGTCGCTGAGACGGGAGTGGAGATAGGTGGGACAGGACCCAGGGACCTCTGAGTCCTGAGTCGGGGTGATCTGAGAGAGGTGGGGAACCCAAGCTCTCCCCCAAAGTCTGACGGGTTTCTTGGAGTTTCCATCGGCTTGGATGCTCTTTACTCCTGGAGTGGGGCAGAGAGAGAATCTTTTCCTGGAAACTTCTGGGTAGGATGGAGTCAGGCCACTGGAAAGGGGTTAAAAAAAAAAAAATCTGTTCACAACACATTTGGGGAGTCTCTGGCTTTTTTGTACTCTGTGAGACTTTAGGTCTTTCAGACCAACTCTTAGGGAGCAGAGACCAAAACAATTATTCCTAGCGACTTCCAGGAGACCAAAGACAGGAGGTTTCCCATGGCCCAGCTTGCTCTGGTATAGAGATTAGACTCAACAGCGAGATGGGCCTGGGTCTGGTGGAGAGTTATGGGATAGAGTCTGGGTGGGGTCTTCACTCTCTCGTTGCGAGTGTACACTGTCATTTCTTTTCAGGCCGCGATGGGATGACCATCTTTGGGCAGCGGCAGACGCCCAAGAAACGGCGAAAATCACGCACGGCCTTCACCAACCACCAGATATACGAGCTGGAGAAACGCTTTCTGTACCAGAAGTACCTGTCCCCGGCAGATCGCGACCAAATTGCGCAGCAGCTGGGCCTCACCAACGCACAGGTCATCACCTGGTTCCAGAATCGGCGCGCCAAGCTCAAGCGGGATCTGGAGGAGATGAAGGCCGACGTGGAGTCCGCCAAGAAACTGGGCCCCAGCGGGCAGATGGACATCGTGGCACTGGCCGAACTGGAGCAGAACTCGGAGGCTTCGGGCGGCGGTGGCGGCGGCGGCGGCTGCGGCAGGGCCAAGTCTAGGCCCAGTTCTCCCGCGCTGCCCCCAGGCGCCCCGCAAGCCCCGGGCGGTGGGCCCTTGCAGCTCTCGCCGGCCTCTCCGCTCACGGACCAGCGGGCCAGCAGCCAGGACTGCTCAGAGGACGAGGAAGACGAAGAGATCGACGTGGACGACTGAGCGGCGCCCTGGACCTTCTGCCTCCCGGGCCCCCAGCGCCCGCATGCCCGCCGCCCCCCGGACCGGACCGCGAAGGGGAGCTGGGACCTCCTCTGCATCTCCTGCCTCCACCCTTGTCCCGGGGCCCCGACTTGGCTCCTGACAGCCGCCTCTTCCCTCTCGAAGCAATAAATCCGGGCCGGCCGGCGGGGCCGGCCGCCACAAGCGGCCTCCGCCGCCCCGGAAGCGCTCGCCGCCCGCCGTGCAATTCTGTATGGCTTCTGTATAAATATTTAAGCCTATATAAGGGGTTCCTCCCACCGCAGCCTGATCTTTTTCTTTATTTTATTTTACTATTATTATTTTTTTTTAATCTCAGAGATTTCGATGTTTTCAAAGCCCGGGTGCTACCGGGTCGGCTGACGGTGAGGCGGACTGAGAGCGGCGAACACTAACTCCTGCAATCTAGAAGCTGTTTTCATTTTTCTCTGCATGTGGCGAATGCACCGGTTCGCTCACTCCCTCGGCCTATTACAGTTGACTTTTGATTTCTTTCTGCCTTTTTTTTTCCCCTGCGTGAGAAGGGGGTGGGGGGACAGCCCGACCTTGACTTGCAAGTTTCAAAATCGATCTCTTCTTTCCCCAGCAAGAGAAGTCTGTTTTCGATGGCGTGTCTGCCTCCCGATGTCCGCTATTTTTAAAATTTCTCCAAACCTTCTTGCATTTTCTCGGACTGACTGCTGGAGTCTGGCTTTTAGGGAAAAAGCAAGGGGACATCTGACCAATCATCGAAAACAGAACCCAAAGCCCTAGAATTATTTTTTACTCTTTTTAGATTTTTTTTTTTTTTGCATGTGACAGAGACCGAAAGAAGGGCGACCCAAAGGCTCACCCTCACCTCCTCTGCAGCTCTGGTTCTGTCTGTCAGTCTCTCTCTCCCGTCTCAACTTGGCCATAGGAGGGTGGCCCGGTGCGGGTGGGTCCCGGATGCCCCTTCCCAGCTCCTACCCCTCCCTCTCTTTCTCCGACTGTACCCAAGGCCTCTTTCTCCGATAAATAAAAGTCTTTGCCATTTTACTAGAACGGGCCGCGACCGCAATTGCGAGAACCGGCCGCATTTACCCAAAGCTGCCGACCGAAGGTTAAGATTGTCCCTGATGCCCCTTGTGGGCCCCGCCTGCCTTGGAGATTTGGGGGAAAGTTTCCGGGCAGGCTTAGGGTGAGGGACCACGAGGAAGCAGTGGGAGGAAGTGCCTTTTGCCCAGGCCCTTAAGCACGCAGCAGCTGCTGAATGGACTGAGAAGCCTGCTTCGTCGGGTCGGGGTAAAAAGCTAGGCTTGCCGAAAGTGACAGAAAACTCGTTTGTACACGGGAGGCGCCAAGGTGAGGCAAGGCTTGCCCTGCGGTTTTGGGTTCCATCGCTGACCGTCGCAGTCTACCTGTGCTTCCTCGACACCTGCTAGACACGGGCGGGCGCACGGGCAGGTGTCACTCAGTGGAAAATCAGGGTGGAGCCTGGAGCCTCCCGAGTTTGGGTCGTGCCCTGAGGGCTTCAGCCTGGTTTGGGAGTCGGGGAAGGAGAGTAAGGCTGAAGACAACTAGGGCATGCTGAATGGCACTTGTGGGCTTTCGAGAATGCAAGCCCAAGGCGTGTCTGGGGGTTGTAGTACATTTCGAGTAACATTCCCAAATGCTGGCCCAGAACTCGGCTAGCAGCAAAACCATAGGTGTCTCCGGGACTTCCTGGTTTCCCAGCGGCTTTGGGCGGCTAGGGTGGGGGCTCCGGCCACTTTCACTTTCCTAAACTGAGGGGAGAGGGTCTCTCTGGGCTTTTGTTGTCGCGGGGCTGGCGAGTGGCCGCAGTCACTCGAGTTGGGTCCCGCCTCCAGGCCGCTGGGCTCCCTTTCTCCGAAAAATTGATGTGAGAACGGCGCATCTGGTCTCGGGCAGGCGCTGGGGCCCCGGGGCCTGAGTCAGGAACGTGCGTGTCCAAGGAGGAAGCTACGAGGCAGCCAGGAGCGGGGAAAGGCGCTTAGAAAGACACCCAGAGCCGAGCGAGGGTGTGAGCGGCGGCAGAGAGGCAGGGTGCAGAGAGGACCATTTACAGACACCGAGAAAGCGGCAGAGAGACGGAGACAAGGAGGAAAGGGAATGGGAAGATGCGGAGAGAAGAGGCGACAGGGACCAGAGAAGGCCAGAGGCGGCCGGGCAGCCGTGCGGCCGTGCGGCCCGTTCCTCCCGGGCGACATAAATCGCCCTCTCTTAGGATGGATGGGTCTGTAATTCGGAGCGCGGACCATGAAGGCCGGGACGAATGGGCCCGGGCGGCCGCTGACAGGCGACAATAGCCGGGCCCAGCCCCCCGCGGCTCCCGGTGCGGGCACGGCCGCGGCCCTCCGCAGCCCAGAGCGCGCCAGCGCTGGCGACCATATGGTTTTTGAATTTTCTTCACAATTTGTAGACAATTTGATGGATTAGGTCCCCGCGCGCGCCTCCCCGGCACAAAGGCGGCGCAGGGACCGCGGCGCGGCGGTCACCCGGGCATCTGCGCCCGCCGCGCGCTCCCCCCCCCGCCCGGCCCCCACCCCGCGCCCGGAGCCCCCGGGCCGCCGCCCAACACGCCCATGAATCCCAATGAAGCGGCCCTGGCACCTCCGGCCGCTCGGCGCTTCCAGGCCCTGGGTTGGGCCCTGCTGGGTCCCTTCGGGCTGGGGGCAGCGGCCCCAGGGCTGAGCCCACCCGAGCTGCGGCGCCCGCGGGGCGCGCAGCTAAGCAGGCGCATCGGGGCTGAGGAGAAACGGGGCCATTTATCCGCCCGTCTAGTTAAAGCGGGTTATTTGTTTGCTTCTCTGGCCTCCTCCCCTCCCCTCCCCCTCCCTCCCTCCCCCTCCCTTTCTCTTCTGCCTTTTATTCTTTTGTCTCTAAATGGATTTAATGAGCCTGAAAAACATGACAATTGAATATAACCAAGAAATAAAAAATAACGAGGGAGGAAGGAAGGAGGAGAAGAAAGAAGGGAAGACGGAAGGAGAAGGATTAATAAAATAAAGGGGGGGGAATCGATTCAGCAGATATTTATTGTGTGCAGGTGTCTAGGGAAATTGAAACGACGTAGATCTGGTCGCTGCCCTCAAGAAGCTCCCAATCTAATCTGCCGGGCCCGGAAGCACCCGTGAATGTTAGGAAATCGTCGGCGACCATGAGAGAAGTGCTGCTTGCAAAATGCTGAGACCCGACTTCGGGCTCAAGGGTGGGGATGGCTTCTTGGAGGAGGAGGCATAAGACTCAGGCCCGGAGAGACAGAAGCAATTCGTTGTGTCTGTGGGCGAGAAAGGAAATCGAGTTGAAGACAAGAGTGACCGTCTAGAGGGGAGGGAAGGAGAGAGGTGTACCCGACCCCAGGCTGAGCCCCAGCTGGTGAGCACCGGTCACCCAGGAGCTCTGCGCACCATCATTTTGGGAGAGTGTCAGAGACACTCCGCAGTCTCCTCGGCTCTGCTGAACTCGGTGCTTCTGCCCTGCTGCCGCTGGGCTTCTGAAGAGCGCCAGGGTGAGGTTACCCAGGCCTGACTCCAGCACCACAGGTTGGGGCTCACCTCCAAGCTGGGTCAAGCACAAGGCAGGCGAAAGCGCTAACTGTGGGTGAGGGGCTAAGGGGCTTCAATCCAGGGAGGCCAGGACTCTAACCGGTCATCTTCTTAGCTAGCTCATGCCCAGCACGCGGTCCAGGGGAGCTCAAACGGCCTGGGCCACCACCCAGGTCTTGCCTCTGGGACCTATGACGCAAGAGGGCCTTGAACTCCAGGTGACACCCTAGAGGTTCTCATGGGGTGCCTGTCTCTCGGGTGAGGTTGTGTGCTGTTAGCACGCTCAAGGAGTGGGCTCTGTGCTAACTGGCCGTGGACCTTGCCTATCTGTTTCTTGTTCGTGTCTGAATGTGACATGGGTCGTGTGCAGGGCTGTGGAATCCACACCCATTCTGGGTGAAGTTCCTTAAGGCTCGGCTCTTCGCCCAGAGTTCCCACACTGCTTGGGACCAATGCAGATTTGTTTGCTTGGGAATCCGGGCCCTGTGCGGACCCACTTTCGGTTCCTGGTTGACCAAGGGAGGAGATTAGGCTTTGTCTCTCCCTTCTCGGTTGCGTCCCGGGCCTTGGCGAAGCTTGTTGAGTCCCGGGACACGACTGCTTCCGTGGACTGGAGCCCCCTCCGAGCGCGGACAGGTCGAGCTGTGCGGCTGGAGCATGCCTCCACTGCGCCTGTGGTTCCGCCTTCCTTGGCGCGGTGGCCTAGCGGTCGGCGTCGGGTGAGGCCGGCAGGCGCAGTTCCTTATTTTACGAGGTGTCGGGCCAGTGTCAGACGCAGCTCCGATAAGTAATACTCCAGTCTGAGGGACCAGAACGTGGTAATTAATCCCAAAGACTTAAGTGTATTTTAGTTCAGGAGAAAAAAAATCACTAATTCAATCGTCCGGAAAATTGAAGTTTGATGCATGAGTCCCCCCTGAAAGGGACGGGCTGGGGCCGCACGTCTCCCCTCCGCCCCTGCCGGTTGCCGCGGGGACCCCCCTCCTCACCACCCTTTTGAGCCAACGGGTCCAGGAAAGTTCACTCATCCAGCCCTGCTGGCTCTCAGACTCCAGAACCCAGGGACACCCAGGCATTCCCCACCCCCAACAAACACTCCCCCTTTTTTGGGGACCCAGGAAACATTTTGTGATGGAAGCACACATTTGCTCCCCAAAC
Source organism: Peromyscus leucopus (assembly GCF_004664715.2). Taxonomy (NCBI): domain Eukaryota; kingdom Metazoa; phylum Chordata; class Mammalia; order Rodentia; family Cricetidae; genus Peromyscus; species Peromyscus leucopus. The sequence goes on along the minus strand of NC_051063.1, from coordinate 52,243,749 downwards.
ATGTGCGTTTAGAAGGGGACACAGGGGCATGTGAGGAGAGCAGCCAGATAAGAGGCCAGTGTAGGTGAGATCAGGGATGTGAGGCCCGAGGGGAAGGGGACAGGGGACCTGAGTGGGCTCCAGTGAGGAGGGCCAGCTGCTAGTGTACAATAGTGAATCCCACGGGGGTTCTAGGGGGTGTGAGCTGGTGGGTAAAGCTGGCTAAGCTAGGCCGTGGTGTGACTGGGGTGCAGGGAAAGAGGTGCATCTCCAGAAGGTTCCTGTGCAGGTATGGTGGCCTGGCCTACGAGCCTGGCCCCCAGGGTGTAACCATAGACCCAGTCTTCCAGGCTCTTAGGACTGAAGTGAGGCTCCTGGGCTTTGTTCCCTGTAGGGGTGGGAGGCTAAATCCTGGACGTAGGAGCTCCCATCTTCAGTTTCTCTGGGGGCCACATCTTTGCCTTCCCAGGCTCTTACCTGCTGTGTGCTACCCATTCTTTCTCTTCCCACAGTTGCCAGTCCTGAGAGATACTTGGTGCTGGTGTGTGTGTGTGTGTGTGTGTGTGTGTGTGTGTGTGTGTGTGTGTTGCACCGAGACCAACAAGGGTGCATTTCTGAGTGTGTCATCGAAAGTGTGCACCTAGAAACTGAACACGTGCAGCTGATGGATGGCAGCGTGGCATGTGCAGCTGGGGGGTGACTGGGGGTCTACCTCCACGGCCTGTGCAACCAATCATCACAAACGAGTGTACGAAACTGTGTGTGACGGAACCGGTGCTCGGGAGAGAAAAAGAGGAAAGCGACCCCTGGGGTGGGGATGACCCGTGGCTGAGCACCACGAGGGTGTGCACAAAGCTGGTGTGAGCACACAGCCAGGACAAAGCGTTGGTGTGAAACTGAAGGACACACGACAGAGTCCCAGCTCTAAACCGTGAGGCCGGCATGGCTCAGGCAGGTAGATGGACATGGACAAGACAAGAGGGAAGGCTGGAGGTACCTCGCTGAAGAAAGCAGTAGCTCACAGGAGGTGAGCAGCCGAGGTCTACTCTGAGGGCAGCTTAGGCCACCGAGGAACACTCTCCTTTGCTTCTTTGAGGACAGGTTGAGGAGGGACTGGTGTCCCTCTCTGCTCTCCCTGAATGGCTTCCTTATTTTACCTCCTTCCACTCAACTTGACTACTAGGCTGAACCTCAGTCCCGGAAGTATAGCTCGGGCCCGTGTTCCCTCCAATTCACCTGCTCCCTGAGGGGCTCAGCTCTGCCCAAACTGGGAAGACCACACATGGCAACTGTATACATATATATGTTGAGGGTGCAAAGCCGTCAGCAGGGCTAGATGTAAACGAGTTGCATTCGTTTTGGAATCTGGTGTATGCATGATGTGTGCCATGTAGGCATGGCTGTGCGTTTTGTAGACATACCAGCATAGACAGGGTGTCCTATAGAGAGCTAGATGTTTCTAGTTGTTTGTGAGTTCAGTGGGTCCTTCAGGAAAAGAAAACTGGTTCCATGTTGGTGCTCTGGATTTCAAACAGAGTGACCGGTGAAAATACTGTCAACATTCTGGTCTGCAGAAGGGAGCCCACCAAGGCTGTGGCGGTAACTGGGTGATGGGGCCAGGAGGCTTGGGGTTGGGGCTCAGTCCTCCGTCCTGGGGTGGGGGAAGATCCATTGTCTCTCTATGTGTAAAGGGGTCCATGATAAGTTGTAGCTGCCCCTGGGTGTGGATGGGACATCTGAGTGCAGGCATAGAGGTATCCCCTGACTGTCTGCTCCCTGACCCCTCCAGCAGCCAGGGGTCTGTTTCAGGAGTGTTGGGCCCAGGGCTCTGTAGAGGGAAGACGAGAGTCCCTTCTGCCAAGCAATGGGGGCCTTTCTCTCCTCTTCCATGTCCCTGCCCAGTGTGGAGGATCAGCTCAGGAGCTATGTGGAACACCTGCTTGAGGGTGTTCAAGGTTAAATGTCTGGGTCTTTACAAGTCATCTCCACTCGACTTCTGTGAGGGAACCTTTGTATCTGGCTTCCTGACTCTCACGTGTTTATGTAGATTGGGCCAAGCAGTCCCACAGTCAAGACAGAGCACCCCCATACAGGCACACTGTCTCAAGACAGAGCACCCCCATACAGGCACACTGTCTCAAGACAGAGCACCCCCATACAGGCACACTGTCGCTCACATCCCAGAAACAATGAAGACACACATAAAGCAAGAACACAGTAATACAGACACACAGGATTCTGAACACAACGTGCCACTGAATATGACACAGCACATCCATCCAAATTCAGACAGCCAATAGTATACGCAAAAATTAAACACACAGGGAGCTTGTGGTATATGCCTATAATTCCAGCACTCACTTAGAAGGCAGAGGCAGAAGAATGGCCACAAGTTTGAAGCCAGTTTGTGGTTCAATAGTGAATTTCAGGCCAGCTAGAGCTACATAGCAAGATATTGTCTCAAAAAAAGAAAGAAAAAAAAAGGAAGAAAAGGGAAAAATACTTAAACAGATGAACCTTTGCAGTTAACATGCAACATCACCACTATTCAGCCTTCTATACACAACACAAGCAAGGTGAGAGCTCAGGCCATAGTCACCGGAAGCACAGGAGGCCGGCTTCCTGATGCTCTAGCAGGCACAGGAGCAGAGGGGGCTGGCTGAGTGACTTTGGTGGAAATGCCGCCAGTGTTCTGGTGTGCTGAAGGGAGCCGACAGCATCTAGGGCTTCCGTCACACAACAGGGTGATGGAGCAGGGAGGCTTCTGTCTGGGGGAGCTCCCAGTCCTTGGCCCAGGAAAAAAACCAAATCCCCGACCACCCTAGAAACGCAATCAAAGCCGCCTGCCGCCCACCCGCCCTCCACAATGGCTGTGGCTGGAGTCGTTATCATTTTTGTTAACTTTTTATCGACTGTTTGCTAGATGGCGTGTCAGTAAAGTGTATGATTTGAGATGAAAAATTAGGCAGATTAACCTGAGGGGAGAGCCTGATTGATTACTAAATAGGATCAATTTGAAAGTTTTAGTCCTGGCGTTTCTGCAGAGCCTCTTAATACTTCAAACTTCAATTTTACGGGCGATTGAACTAAGCATGTTTCTGACAAAATTGATATATGTATTAATTTGCTTTAACTGGTGATTAATTACTCTCCACTGAAAGAATTATATGGAGCTGTTTGCCTGCGATTTGCATATTAATCAAATTCTAGTTGATAATTCTGCCAGTGGGGGGGTCAGGGCTGGGCATGGGGCACAGGGTGTGAAGGGGCGTTTGTGTGAGTGCCGGTGTGTGTGCCGGTGTATGCGGGGGCTCCCCACCCCCTCCTTCGCTCGCTCCCTGCTTAGCTGCCAGTTTAGTGCATTAAAACCAAAGATGCAGAACGAGTCTGCCCGGCTATTTGGCGGGAGCAGAAATTGCCTGTCCGGTTTTATGATCTGCTCAGCCTGAGCAGCCGGGTCCTTAATGTCCCCTGTCAAAGTGTCCTCGATTTAAAGGGAAAACGCCCCCCGCTCTAGTGCCACACCAGCCTGACAAGGGACAAGGCAGGGAGGAACACCCCCTTAAACACCCCCCCAAAAGGACCATGATTTCCAGGTGGCACCCTAGCCCCAGGGACCCTGGGAAAATAAGCGACGTCCTTGGAGCAGTAGACCTCATGGAACATTTCAGTCACAGAGGCCCCCCACATCACTCATCTATCCAAGGCACATGCAGGCACAGCAGAGTCCCAGAAACACTGCCAGACACTGTCACTTGAACTCGTGGGCAGGAAGGCACTCTCTTAGACATAGGCAGGCACAGCTACCCAGTCACATTCTTACTCATTTAGAGCCCCGCTCTCAGGCCTGTCTGTAGACACACTCAGCTACTCACATGCACACCCCAACGCACAGAACCACACACAGGATGGGAGCACACATAGACATCCAAGTCACGTCCACACAGCCTCGAAGGCACACGTGGTCACACACATTCAGACACGCACATTTTCAGATCCACACGGAGGCTGCCTCCATACATGAACTAAGGCATAGAGTCCCCCCCCCATGTGCTAGCTTCTCACCAGACATATTTAGGACAATCACCCACACACTCCTGGGCACACACAGTCCCAACGCCCCCTCCTGGTCCCTTCCCTGGTCCTGACTCTTTAAGCGAAAGGGGGCGGTGCCATCAAATCAACTTTTCCCATCTCCAGATTCAAAGGGTAGGAGTGTAATTAAAACCAGATAATTAATGAGACAATATTCCTCCAGCTACATCTTTAATGAACAAACCCCTCCAGGGCAGCCTCTTCTTCTAGGCTCATTAAAGAGAAGAAAGTTGGGCGGTTTGCGGACTTCCCAGTGCGTTAATAACGAACCCGGGGTGGGTGGGTGCCTCGGAGTGCGGGATTCGTCCTTAGCCCTTCCTTCTATCACCACTGTGTCCCCTTACAGGACCCACCCTCATCCCCCTCCTCCTCCACCAGCAGACTCCGGCATCTCCTGTTGCCCACAAGGGCTTCCGTAGCCTCTTTTCAGTGGCCCAGGCCGGGCCTGATCTTTCTATGCATGCAGCCTCTCATGCTAAGGCAACACATAGTTGTACACTAGGACTCGGCTGGCCCTCCTCAACAGAGTGTGTCTTCCGGCGACTCCCACCCCCACCCCCCACGGCGCGCCTGCGCTAGCTCAGAGTGTTTCAGGTGGTCTGGCTGGAAAAGGCCGGCTCATTGTGAAAGGGAAACGGAGGCCCAGGACTAGGTGTCCTAAGTGGCCTAGATCGGCAATTGAACTAACGTCCTGGGACCTTGTGGGCTGGAGGGAAACTGGGGTAGCGGAGAGGTGCGGGTAGAGCGGTTTCCCGTGCACACCCTGTGCTCTCGGAAGAACACACACTAGCAACAGCATAGATGTGAACGGGCTCTCACGCTCCCGTGCACTTAGAGATGCCCACTCGTTCGTGCATACACATGCATCGCCACAATGCCGGCCTGTGGTCCAGGCAGGGACCGGGAGAGCCTAGCCTGGGACCTTCCTTCTTGGTCTGAGGTCGCTCTAACGTCACTGGTCTCCTGAGTGGGAGCCTTTTGCTCCTTGGCCCTGCCAGCCCGCCCTGGAGCGACCGAAAGACTAGAGAGACTGAAAGCCTGCCGTGTGCTAGGCGAGCGGGGCTCAGAGTCAACCAGGGCGGCGGCTGTAGCTCTGGCGGCAGAGCCTGCGTTCGCCTGCGCCGGCTTTTAGGGATGAGTTATGTGGCAATGAGCGAAGTAAATCTGCATGCGCAAAAGATGCTAATTACTCTTAATAGCCTACCCAGACGCCCCGAGACTGGAAACCCAGAAACGTAAATCTGCTCCCGATAAATATTTTTAATTGTGAAATTTCCTGGAAAGAAGGCTTTGGGTGCGCGGGCCGAAGCATTCGGCTTTGGAGGGAGGCACTCAGCCCCCTTTCCAGCAGCCCGGTCTGGAGTCAGGGCTCCGCGCGGGGGCGTCGGGGGCGGGCCGAGCGACCCGAGTTTGGCTGGCCGGCGCTGGGTAAAGTTAGTGATGTATCGCATTAATTACCAGTGTGAGCTGCAAATGGTTCGAGGCCCAGGGAAAATTAATGGGAATCCAAATTCTAATTATGTAGCTGTTGTTAAAGAGTTTAACTAGATAGTCACGGGAAAAATTGGATTATACATAGAAATATGCAGCCAGCGCGCAGGCTCCGGGGAGCAGTCTGGGGGACTCACAACCAGGCGGCCCCTACACTGCCCTCGAGGACACTCCTCCTCTGTCGGGAAGGAAGAGATCAGCCCCCACCCCCACCCTCGCCCTAGCGTATAAATAAAGATCTCTGGTGGTCCTATGGCAGCGGTAGGGCGAGTCTCAGGCTGGGACAAGAGGCTGAAGGTCGCTGAGATGCGCGCTTGGTGACAGAGCTGGTGTGCAGGTTGGGGCCTCCTGAGTCCCTTGTTCTAGGTAAGCGTTTGTGCCCATGTTCTAGAAGGTAGATTAGCTGATTAGCCTGTATATGTCTTCTTCTTCTTCTTCTTCTTCTTCTTCTTCTTCTTCTTCTTCTTCTTCTTCTTCTTCTTCTTCTTCCTTCCTTCTTCTCCTCCTCCTCCTCCTCCTCCTCCTCCTCCTCCTCCTCCTCCTCCTCCTTTTTCAATTCAGGGTTTCTCTGTGTAGCCCTGGCTGTCCTGAAATTTACTCTGTAGACCAGACTGGCCTTGAACTCAAGGATCTGCCTGCTTCTGCCTCCCAAGTGCTGGGTTTAAAGGCGTTTGCTACCACTTTTTTTTTTTTTTTTTTTTTTAAGACAGAGTCTTTAAAGACTGTGTAGCCCTTGCTGTCCTCGAACTCACAGAGATATGCCTGCCTGCACTATGCCAGGGCTGGGCTCTGGGCCACCTCGCCTGGCATACCCTATACTTCTAATAGACGCATAATTACATCTGGATGCTGTGGGTTTTTATTTTTTCCACTGTCAGTTTAAGGAAAATGCCACCCGAAAGAAGCCCAATTACACTCGAAACCTCGTCATTCACTTTATTAAGGACCCTGGATATGTTTCCATTTTCGCAGGAAATGAGGTCTGATCAAGCAGCACTAATATCTCCGGCCTCCAGGGAGGGGGTGGGGACTTTCCAGGGTGGGCTCGGTTCCTCCGGAGGCCTTGGAGGCAGATAGCACCAAGCTGCAAGGCGGATAGGACACCTTGGGGAGACAGATACCCAACTGTCTTTGGGTATCACTTCTTTCCCTTTTGACTCCTTGCTCCCAGGGCCACCTTCTGGGCAGAGGCTGCCCCCCCCACCCCCAGCTCGTGCAGCTGGTCTTGTGGGTAGCAGGTTCGAGGATGGAAGGACCTCTCAGTCCCAAGAAACCCAGACTTTGACAGATTCTCTTTCCAGGAACCTGACAACTCTGAGTTCAGGGGATTGCTGCTAAGGTCCCTAGCTCAGGGCGCAGGGCATGGGCCACCAGGGAAGCACCTTGCCAGCCTCCCAGGCCCCTTAGTCTAATTTCTGTCTCCACAAGAATTCGCCCAGTACCTGCCACTCTGTTTCTGGAGGAGAAGCGATGGGTTCCCATCTCCCTAAGGAGCTCCTGTCACTTAAACCTGTGAGGCCAGCAGCTTTTAGAGAGGACCTAGATGGACCAATGTGGTTAACGCTTGCCCTGCCAGCCCCGAGGCTACTTTGTCTGGTGGTCTTCCTGCCTTCAGTGCGACTGAAATTAGAGTGAGAAGGAGCGGGAAGGGATGGGGAACCCTTTGGTCAAGCCTCAGAAGATGGGAAAGGCTGAGGGAGGTCACACAAGTTAGAAGGCAGAGTCTCTCCAATTACAGGAATCCAGGACTGACCCTGGAAAGGCAAATGGCCAGCTCCTGCAGATGCCTTGGGAGGGACTAGACATTTAGGGTCCAGTCTTCATCCTGAGAACAGTTCTTCTTTGCTTGGAATAGATTCTTGCTTGGGATGGGGAAACGCTGAGGCTATCCAACGGAGGTGCAAAGAAGGGGACCCAGTGGCTGGGAGAGTCCCACCTTCCGCTAGAAGCAGGGGTGGGACGGGCGATCCCAGAGCTGGGGCTGTCACAGACCCATCGGCAGAAAGCAGATGGATGTGCGCATTTCAGACAGAGAGGCCGAAGAATTCTTTCGCCAGGGCCCTTAGGATGGAATTCATAAATTCTGAGAGGCAGGTGGTCTGACGACAGACTGAGACCAAGGCTCCCCTATTCAAGTCCCGGGCTAAGTCTGGGCCCCTCATCTCTAGCCGTAAGCATCTGCATGCCTCGAGCCCCCTTTCACCACTTCAGTGAAAGTCTCTGGTGAACAAAGGCTGCTTCCTAGTCCTCGATGTACCCGGGCGGCCCATCCGTTTTGGTGAGCAGTGTTCTCGGACCCTGGCTCATGTCCCTCTCCGGTTTCAAAGTCGCTCCAGCCCGCCCCTTTAAAAACCCGCGCTTCTCCATGACGCAGGCTTTGAGTGCCACCTAGCGGCAATTGTGGCGACACTCAGCAGCAAGCGCCTTCTACCTACTCCTTTCCGGTACCTGATCTGGAACCTCAAAGCCCATGCAATCTCGGCCCCAAGCTCAAATCAAAAGCCCTTATTTGAGCATCTGTCGCTGCCTCTTCCTAGCACTTTAAGAAGCACTGCAGCAAGGAATAACTAGACATCCCTGCGGGCCCTCGTTTGGAACCCGCAGGTGTGGGAAACTCACTCTCAGGATCGGGTGTTGGATAGAGCTAGGGGTCCACCCAATAGCTCTGCTTGTGTAAACAAAACCCCAAAACAACAACAAAGGCTAGGTCCTTCTTGGACGGTGGGAAAAGACAACTCCCTCGTGTGGTTGAGCTCCCAAAGGGAAAGTTCCTAGTCCTTAACCATCCCTACTCTTACCTAGACTCGCTCCTTCCGCAGTCATCCCCACTCTGGTAACAAAGACCCTCTGACTCCCTAAATCCGGATCCTGGCGCTCACCTTTGCCTTGGAAAGATTAGGCAAGAGCTCCCTCTGCTGGTCATGACGTGGCACTACAAGGCTGTGAATTTCCAGATCTGCGGTCTTAGACCTCTAATTTTACAGAAAGGCTTCCTGGACTTCATGAGTTTGAACAGGAAAGCAATGGCTCAGAGTTCGGCACCAATTCTGCATCCATCATATCTCTTTCCCCCTCCTACTGCTGGCCCAACTGTCCCCTAACTGACAATGTGCCAGCAAGGTTGGAAAGGTTAGGAATTTCTTCCCATGCAACATAATGTACACAGTGAATACACAGATTTTTTTTTGTCAATTATATGTGTATGTATGTATGTATGTATATATTCAGTAACCTTATACCACACCCCACACATACTGGCCCAGAGTGCCACTATCTACTGACACTTCCTCAGCGTTCCTGCACAGCTACACTCTCCACCCTTGAGATCTGCCCTCACTGCAGGCCTGGGCATTAGGAGATGCAAGGGCTCCAGGGTGGGCGGGATGTCTGGGGCGGGTATCGGATGAAGCAGTCCATTAAGGTCACTCTGGGTCTATATCCTTTTCTTAGGGCCTGTCCTTATTGAAGAGGGATGGAAGACAGTATGTGCATGGGTGTGACAGGAGGGGTACCGGCATTCCAAGTTCCTCTGTGACCTCAGATCTGTGACAGCCTTTCATGAGGGTTGATGGTCCATGTCTGTGTGTAGGTCCCAGAGCTCTGGACCAGTTCACTTTGGTCCCCTTCGCTTTGTTCAGAGCCAAGTCCTACAAGGTGATGATCAGAATACATCATTGTATTGGGCCTTTTGTGTTCTCAGCCAGCAGAGTAAGAATCCCGAGCCTCAGGCCTTGGGCAGGGAAAGCAGTGAGGGGATCCTCTGTCCTCTTCCATGGTTTCCAACTCCCTCTTGGGACCTTCAGTGCAGTTCTATGGTAGAGACCTCCTGGTGTCTTTGGGGTCAGTCCACTAGAGCCAGGACACACCTTGCCCCTGTCCCGTCCCCCACCGTGGAGACCAGCACACAGCAGAACAGGCACAGTGGTGTGCTAAGCTGAGCTGCAGAAAATTTGGATTCCAGGACCCAACTCCAAAGCTATGGAAAGAGATCACTGGGAACCACACTGAGAAATGTCATTGATGTGGAGATGGGTTCCTTCCTTACCCATTTCCCAATTCTATTTTGTTTAGTTTTGCTTTTAGCCTGGGTCTCTATGCAGTCCTGGCTGGCCTGGAACTCCAGATCCCCTTAACTCTATTTCCTCAAGGCTGGAATTATGGGCACCTATAACAACTGGCCCCTTTTCCAGTGTCTTCACCTGTGAGTCAAGGTCTCTCAGCATAGCCCTGGATGGCTGGGAACTCTATGTAGACCAGGCTGGCCTTGAACTCACAAAGGTCCACCTGCCTCTGCCTCCCTGGTCCCAGGATTAAAGACTTGGGTCACACACACATGGCCTCCTTCCCAACTTTTAGAAATTAATTTTATAAAGCATTCAATTTATTGATCTTTGGGAGGAGTTTGATAGGTTAAATATCAGGAGACTGTGCCTTCGATCTTGCAGCTTGGTCAACATTACTGGTTCCCTTTCCCGGTCCACCGAGGAGTCAGCTCTTCCTCCACAGTCTGAGAGAAGAGTTTTGAAAAGTTTGCAGCTTCCTCCTGGGTGTCTACAAAAGCTCTGTTCTTTCTGCCAACTTTTTCATCTCTCATGTTTATCTTCTCAGGATTAGTGGTAACTAGTTTCGCCTTGTTTTTAGCCTGGAAGGTTTTCTGTCTGGCTGTGTGAAACACATTCCTGGACCTCTGCCTTTTAATTCATCTTGGCCATTTTCTTGGGAAGCTCACTCAAAACTCTGTGTTCCTAGTGACACCACCCACAGACTCCCGCTTTTCCAGTTCGTATGCATACCAGTGGACTGCAGAATCCTTCCTCTCTCCCTCTTCCTCCCTACCATGGCTTACACAGGAAGAAATCCACTCTGCTGCCGGGAACCTGAGCCTGGGGTTAAGCCTGTAACTCTCTAGGTTTTCTCTCCGAGTCTCAGATTCCTTTCTTGTTCTTGCTTAGAAACAGGATCCTGCTGTGGTAGCCCAGGCTGGCCCCTAAGTCACCCGCTTCCTGCTTCAGTCTCCTTAGTCATGGGATTATAGTCCCTGTCATCGTGCTCTGTTTGAGCCTCAGTTCCTTACCTGTGAGAGAAGGACAATAATTAAAACCTCAGAAGTAGGACCAAACAAGCGCATGTCCCCGTAGGGTGCTTTACAAAAAGCACAATTCAGTGTGAGTTCTGGTTATAATTCAGGAAAATCAGTGCCACGTGCGGGGTGCTGAGAAGCCCAGGAGTGCCTCCTCTGGGCCTGAGTACTGAGTTCTGAGGACAGAGCAGGCACTCCTCAGTGAGAGGACAGGCAGGTCCGTGCCTGCATCTCTCCATGTGCGCATGTGTGGGCGTTTCAGCCCCTAGGGCACCTTTCTTCCTAGCCCACTGTGCCCACAGGAGAAAGCCACCGGATGGCTATGTGGTAAACTACTGGAATGAGAATTTAGATACCACAGAACACTGTCCTTGAGGGAAGCAGCGAAGGATTGTGTTCTCACTGGCCTGAAGTGAGTGTGTGACCTGGAATGGAGGGTTTGTGCCAACCTGATGGAGGACAGAGGCCATTGTGGTTATGGACAGGAGTTGCAAGGGCTGGTAATGTAGACTTTTTAGCTTTTTTTTCCCTCCCAGATAAGGTTTCTCTGTATAGCTCTGGCTGTCCTGAACTCACTCTGTAGACCAGGCTGGCCTTGAGCTAACAGAGATCCATCTGCCTCTGTCTCCCGAGTGCCAGAATTAAAGGCATATGCTAACACTGCCCAGCTAGAAAACCTTTCTAAGCAGCTTTTTTTTTTTTTTTTTTTTTTTTTTTTTTTTTTTTTTTTTTGTCCTGCTTGTCCATTTTGGACAACATACTGTCAGCAGTTGAGGCAAGGGCAGTTTCTTGCCCTAATGGCTAGCTTTTCCCACAAAGAAAGCAAACTCCATATGGAGTTTCTTCAATGCCCATCATCATCTTTTGAAGTAGATCAGTGATGCCAGGAGCAGATGTGTCTCGTGTCGAGAAAAGTGTAAGTTCTTAAAACATTTTAAATGTCATATTCTGAAGGTTTTTGAAGTGTTTGAAGATTGCCTATCTATCTGAAACATATCCTTTATATGACCTTGAAAACCTAACTAACATGACTGTAAGTTTTCTAATTATGGGTGACTATTAATCTGTATTTCTTTTTTTCTTTTGGTTTTTCAAGACAGGATTTCTTTGTGTAGTTTTGGTTCCTTTCCTGGATCTTGCTCTGTAGACCAGGCTGGCCTTGAACTCATAGAGATCTGCCTGGCTCTGCCTCCCAAGTTCTGGGATTGAAAGTGTGTGCCACTGCCGCCCGGCAGTCTGTATTTCTTACTTATGCTAAATAGTTTGTAACGATAACTTTCAAGGACCAGAAATTTACATTACATTGTTAAATGAGCTGCATAGGTACAATACCTTAAACAAGAGTAGAAACGCATATGCAGCATGTTCTAACAAAACCTTAAATTAGTATCAATATACAAAAATCCATACCAATGTAAAATATTTAAGACTAGTAGTTGCTAGTTAAAAAGTAGATTCCATAATCTACCCTTTTATCCTATCATTTCTATATCCCCCTTTTTTAGAATGAGATTCCTGAATCTAATCTCTTTTATTTAGCTTTTACCCTGACCATTACCAATAATAACTTGTAATCAATCCTCCCCCCTTAAATGATAATAAATATCCATAACTCGTTTTTGGGAAAGTGGGTGTCATTCTCTAGACTACTTCCTGTTGTTTGGGGTTGCTGGTAATCTTTGGGGGAAACCTTGAGAAAATCAGGATAATTGTTAGGTCTTGGCTGGAATAGTTTGTGAGGCTGGATCATCTCAGTCAGCAGCCTTGAAGCTGTTGTGGATGATGGATCACCTGGGCCATCCATTTTTATTGGTGTCTGGTCCCCTTGTTCTGAAAATACATAAACTTTTAAAGGTAACTTACATATCTGCATTAATACAACTATAGACAAGTCAGCCAAAGATGATTGTTTTGTTATGTGTTTGAGCAGGTAAAATAAACATCACATGTCTTGTAGTTCTTCTAGATTTATTTCTTTATGTCTGTAGTCAGGATTTCAGGGGGTCTTCCTTGATTAAACCTGATCATCTTTAACTTTGAACAAATCCACAGCCTTTTATTTTCTGTGGAAATAAAAGCATAATCTCTTCCCCAAAGCAATACATTTTTTTGACTTCCATCTTGAAGTCAAGACATTTTAAAAGTATATAGGTTGGTTTAATCCAGCAGCATTTGTAATCAAATATCTCTTAGCAGCTATTGCTCATTTCTCAGCAGTCAAAAAATTCAAAGACCACACAATAACATACAGTATCCAGAGTCTCTGTATTTCCTATCTTTATGTGATTTATTATATTTCTTTATTATTCTATTCCTTTTAAAGACTTTATTATTTTAAATCTATATTTTTGATCTAAGACTGTATATATTCTTTCTTGTCTCTCTCTCCAGACTATGTACATTTTTTAAACACACTGTGACCCATTTAGAGGCTCTTTTCATCTCAATCTGTGCTTCCTGTGCACCTGTAACCTCTTCTGTCTACATGGGCAAATCCTAAACCCGTGATGCGGTTTAGTTCATGGTGTGCTGGTGGGGCTTGCTCTGGCAGCAGCTCAAGCCTGAAGTCAGTGGCTGGGAGACATCTCTGTGTGTGTGTGTATACTGCCACCCAAGTCAGAGACTTCAGGAACCCTCCATGTGGTGCTTGGGGTGACTGTTCAGGCAACCAGATGTCCCTGTCATTAGGTGGCATTTCACCCTTCTGGGTCTTTGTTGGAGTTAAAGATTAAATAATTAGATTTAAAGTTTTCCTTAGGATAGAAAGTAAATTAGGTACAAAATTTTAGACTCACCAAGATAAGATAGATAATTGAGTATTTTCTCTAAATTTGCCAAGTACAAATGGACTGGATATTGTAATTGTAATTCTTACTTAATAACTGCTTTGTTGTATATAGTTTTACTATGTTAAGGTTAAAAACCTTCCTTTTTAATTAGACAAAAAAGGGGAAATGCTGTGGAATAATCCTTTTGTATACTGTGAAGATTTGTCACTCAGATTGGTTTAATAATCAATCCTGATTGGCCAATAGCCAGGCAGGAAATATAGGTGGAACAATCAAACTGAGGATGCTGAGATGAAGAAGGGCAGAGTCAGGAGGGTTGCCAACAGATGCAGAGAAGCAAGATGGGCATGCCATACTGAGAAAAGGTACCAAGCCACATGGCAAAGCATAGATAAGAAATGTGGGTTACTTTAAGAGTTAGCCAGTAACAAGCCTGAACTATCAGTTGAGCATTTACAATTAATATAAGCCTCTGTATCAGTTATTTGGGAACTGGTGGGTGGGAAAGAAATGTCTGCCTACACATATCCTTGTCTTTCCTGGAACTTGCTCTGTAGACCAGGCTGGCCTTGAACTCAGAGATCCACCTGTGTCTGCCTCCTGAGTGCTGGGATTAAAGGCGTGTGCCACCTTGCTGGCTTTATCATCATCATCACCATCATCATCATCATCATCATCATCATCATCATCATCATCACCATCACCACTATTTTGCTTGCTTCTTGTTTGTTTGTTTCTTTATTTTTTCCAGACAGGGTTTCTCTCTGTAGCCTTGGCTATCCTGGAACTTGCTGTGTAGACCAGGTTGGCCTCAAACCTACAAAGTTCCACCTGCGTCACCTTCTGAATCCTGAGATTAAAGATGTGTGCAACTACACCCATTTTACAGAAGTACTGCAAAAATAGCACACATGACTCGCACACACTGCCGTCTTTTGAAGCATTTCATCACCATGACATCTTTGTCATATAGCTGTACATTGCTGTAACCGAGCTCTCCACTTGTTCTGATGTCATTAGCTTTCTCACTAGCCTCCTCCTTTTTCTGCCTCAGGTTCCTTATTAATTAATTAATTAATTATTAATAATTAATTAAGGCTGTCCAAGATAGGATTTCTCTGTGTATTCCTGGCTGTTCTGGAATTCACTCTGTAAACCAGGCTGGCCTCACAGAGATCCAACTACCTCTGTCTCCCAAGTGTTGGAATTAAAGGTGTGCACTACCACTGCCTGGCTTCAGGATTCATCTGAGGACACCATTCTTAGGGGATATTTGATCACACTATGAACCCCAAGTTTGCATTTGCATTAATTAATTAAAATTAACTTTGTGTCAGGAGACTGAGTTAGCGAGTAGTTGACAGAAGGTAATCATAGAGCATCAGAAGGCACCCGGAAGAGCTAGAGAGATGCACAGGAAGTAGCCTGGAGGGATTTGGAGTGGTGTTGCATTTTATGCTTTGGTGGAGCTGAAGGATACTTTCTTTCAGAGATACTGGCAAGGAGAGAGGGTTGCTACTCTGCCTCTCTGAGCTCGCAGGTTTTCACCCCAGTCTTTGAATCTCAAGTCTTATTTATAAATAGAACAATAGAGATTTGGTTAAAGCTACCTTTAGTGGCAGCGACAGGGTCAGTGACTGCGGAGCGGAATTCCTGCCAGGCTGTGGCCTGACTGGCCAAGTTACTGCCAGAGAAGCAGGCTGGTAATTGAGGAGACACAATTGTTGGCTGAAATAGCAATAGATTAAGGTACAGCCACTGTGCCAAGGTTAAAAAAATACACCACAGTATATTTAGTCATATACCACATGATAGTGCGGCCTTGCCTTCTTAGTCCTTCTGTGACCATTTCTGAGATTTTCTTTGTTTTTCATTCTGTTATCAGCTTGGGGAGGCAGGTCTGGGATGTTGTATTAAGCAGAGGTCTCTAGAACAGTGGTTCTCAACCTGTGGGTTGCAACCCCTTTGGGTCTAACGACCCTTTCACAGGAGTCACATGTCAGATATTTATATTATAATTCGTAACAGTAGCAAAATTAGAGTTATAAAGTAGCAATGAAAAATTTATGGTTGGGGTCACCACAACGTGAGGAACTGTATTAAAGGGTTGCAACATTAGGAAGGTTGAGAACAGCTGAGTTAGAGGATAAGAATTGACAGGATGAATGTATACTGAAAGGCATTTATTCAATTGACTCATGCCACATGGTCTGTATAGTCCCAGGTCACTGTCCACACTGGAGGCTGAGAACCTGGTTGCTGCTCAGGCAGGAGGCTTGCATGTCTCAGAATTCCTGATCTGGAATTGAGGGCTGGGGGGACTCTTGGAGAGCTGCTGGTCTTCACTTCTGACATCAGTGAAGGAGTGTAGCAGCAGCAGGGTGGATGAACCTGCCAACAACAGTGAAGGCAAGTAGGTGAGAGCGAAGCTTCTGTCTTCCACGTCATCAGTGTTGCTAGCTTGTTCTGAAACAGGGTCTCTGTGTAGCCCTGGCTGTCCTGGAACTCCCTCTGTAGACCAGGCTGGCCTCAAACTCACAGGGATCTGTCTGCCTCTGCCTCCTGAGTTCTAGGACTAGTGACATTCGTCCATTCCTGGACACATTTCTTGTTATTTGGGCTGCTGTTGGAAGGGGCCGTCCACATTTAGGATGGGTCTTCCCACTTCAGATAATTTGATCAAGAAAATCCCTCCCAGGAGTGCCTGATTTTAGTTGGTTTCCAACCCAGTTAAGTTGATAATTAAGACTGAGCATCACAGATGTTGTAGGCTAGGTTTGCAGGTAGTTTTCTCATTCGGAGTTACGAACTAGGACAAGAAGACCACAGAGATGAAGTGATCTCATCATGTCCCACCAGGGACACAGGCATCAGCGAGGGTACACACTGACATGACTCTGTAGGCACACTTTTCTGTCCCACCAACTGCTCCTCAAATAACCACACAGATAATTAATATTAATTATAAATACTCGGCCAATAGCTTAGGCTCGTTTTTTTTAGCTAGTTCTTACAACTTAAATTAACCCATTTCTCTTCATCTATTTGCCGCCCCATACCTCATCTGTGTACTTTCCATCCTGTTCACTCTGTGTCTCATGGTGTCTCCTCAGACTCCTCAGATTCCCGTGACTCCTCCCTTCTTCCAGCATCCTCACAGTTTGACTCTCCCACCTATCCTCATTCTGCCTGGCTATTGGCTAATCAGCTCTTTTATTAAACCAATCAGAAGGCACCTTGGCAAAGACACATTTTCACAGTGCACAAAAAGATTGTTCCATAATATTTCCTTTTTTTTGTCTAATTAAAATTTTTAACTTTAACACAATAAAACTATATATAATAAAACCAGTTATCAAGTAAGAATTACATTTACAATATTCAGTTCACTTGTATTTAGCAAATTCAGAGAAAATACTCCATCAGATGTCTTTTCCTGAAGAATCCAGAATTTTGTACCTAATTTACACCCTACCATGATTAGGGAAAACTATAACTATAATTACCTAGCCTTCAACCTCATCAAAGACCTGAGAAGAATATAGTATTACTTGAATAAACAGGAAAGTGCAGAGCTAGTAACTTTCAAAATTAAGAGATGACAGAACAGCTGGCTGCCTGGGCAGTCATCCAGTGTTCTTCTGTAACATTGGTCATCCAACTTTGGCCTACAAGACTAGTATTCATTCCTACAGACATTTTTGAGAAGCAGGAAATCTTATTTTGTCTTTTTTTTTTTTTTTTTTTTTTTTTTTTTTTTTGGAGCTGAGAACCGAACCCAGGACAGCCTTGTGCTTGCTAGACAAGTGCTCTACCACTGAGCCAAATCCCCAGCCCCAAGAAGCAGGAAATTTTGAAGGACTGTCCTATCTTGTCTTGGCAAAGTCTAGCAGTTACTTTTTTTTTTTTTTTTTTTTTTTTTTTTTTTTTTCATCCTACTGGTCCAGTTTGGACAGTATACTGTCAGCAATTGAGGCAAGAGCAGTTTCTTTGCCCGAATGGCTATCTTTCACCTTAAAGAAAATAAATTCCATACATAGGTTCTTTGATGCCCATCATCCATCAGCCCAAGTAGAATGGTGCTGTCAGGAACAGGTATGTCTCACTGTCATGAAAAGCCTTAGGTTATTAAACATATTAAATGCCATATTCTATAGGTCTTCAAAGTGTTTGAACACTATCCATCTACCTAAATATATCTGTGTGTGACCTTGAAAACATACCTAACATGACTATAAGCTTGACTATTATACATTACATATATATATATACATACATATATATATATATTATTTTACAATACCATTCAGTTCTACATATCACCATGTTTATTTCTTTTTAACCTACTATTCTACCTCTTCAGATACATTACATTTTTAAATGAGCTGCATAAACATAATACTTTAAATAAGAGTAGAAACATACATACGGTATAACAAAATTAACTTTAAATTTGTATCAATAAACCAAAATCTATACCAATGTAAAGTATTTTGAGATTAATAGTTATTTTTTTTTGGATTAAAGTAGATTCAATAATCTACCCTTTTTTCCTATCATTCCTATATCATAGCCCCCCTTTTTTCCTTTAGAAAGAGATCTTTGTTGTTTTTTTTTTTTCTCTAGGAGCTGAGGATCAAACTCAGGGCCTTGTGCTTGCTAGGCAAGTACTGTACCACTGAGCTAAATACCCTACCCCTAGAAAAGATCTTTGAATTTAACGTTTAGCCTTTTTTTTTTACTATGACCAATAACAACTTGTAACCAACCCCCTAAACAATGACAAATATTCATAATCCATTGAATAACCAAAACATTCTCATACCCCATCTCTTGGGAATGTTGGCATTGTTCTCTAGACTACTTCCTGTTACCTGTGGGCACTGATATCTTTTGGGGGTAACCTTGAGAAAATCAGGATAATTGTTAAGTCTTGACTGAAGTAGTTTGTGAGGCTGGACCATCTCAACCAGCAGCCTTGAAGCTGTTTTGGATGCAATATTCTGAGGAGACTGTAACAGAGGCATTTTGAGATGCTGGATCACCTAGCCCATCCATTTTCTTTGGTGTCTGGTCACCTTGTTCTCAAAAATACATATACTTTTAAAGGTAACATACATGTCTGTATTAATACAAGTATAGCCTGTGTGTTGTACACAAGTTAGCCAAAGGATGACTTTTTGTTTTATGTTTGAGAAGGTAAAATACATGTTATGTGTTTTGTAGTTTTTCTAGGTTTCTTTCTTTATGTTTGTAGTCAGGATTTTCATGGAATCTGCCCTGATCAAACCTGATCCATGTCAACCTAGAAGGAATACACAGCCTCTCATCTCCTGTGGAAATAAAAGCATAACATCTTCCCCTGGCACAGCCATATCTGAATGGAATGGCAGAAGTCATAGAGCCAGTACAGCTGTATGACAAAGATCCAGCAAAGCTGAGCCACATGATGGCTGCCATGCCATGCTGTGGGATGTTCTGTATGTCTTGTGGGAGCCCGTTCTTGGGTTCCTCATGGCTTTACCCAGCAGGTCCGCATAGAGGATGATTAGGACCACGGGCCTGAGTGCAGGTGTCTGAGATGGTCTGCATTTGGCTGTGCTGGGGGATGGTCTGTATGGCAAATGTGTTGCTCTGATTGGTCAATAAATAAAACCTGATTGGCCGTGGCTAGGCAGGAAGTATAGGCGGGACTAACAGAGAGGAGAAATAAAAAAAACAGGAAGGCAGAAGGACTCACTGCCTGCCAGCCGCTTGCCAGGACAAGCAGCATGTGAAGATGCCAGTAAGTCACAAGCCGCGTGGCAGGGTATAGATTTGTGGAAATGGACTAATTTAAACTATAAGAACAGTTAGCAAGAAGCCTGCCATGGCCATACAGTTTGTAAGCAATGTAAGTCTCTGTGTTTACTTGGTTGGGTCTGAGCAGCTGTGGGACTGGCATGTGACAAAGATTTGTCCTGACTGTGGACAAGACAGAAAAACTTTAGCTACAATGCCACCTTTGGTTTTCATCTCCACCTGTTACATACTTGGGGCACTTTTAATATTTGTACAATTTGAGGATATTGGATTGATGGAAAATTCCTTATGAATCATTTATGCCTTCTCCGAGGAATGCTGCTTCTAAGCTTACACAGGAAAGTCCTGAACATACTATTCTCTGCCCTGCTTTTAGGGAGATATCCTTAGCTACTTGAAGGTCTTCCTTATGTCTTGGAGGTTGTGGCACATAAAGAAGCCAGAGGTCTCTTCATAGGGCTATGAGACATTCTTAAAACATCTATCCCTGTACTTACACTGGTACAAGATATTCAAAACAAAGTAAACTCAAAAAGGTCAACAAGATCTGGAGGCTGGAGAGATGGCTCAGAGGTTAAGAGCACTGGCTGCTCTTCCAGGGGTCCTGAGTTCAACTCCCAGCAACCACATGGGGGCTCACAACCATCTGTAATGAGATCTGGTGTCCTCTTCTAGCCTGCAAGTCTACATGTAGACAGAACACTGTAAACATAAAAAATAAAAACTCTAAAAAAAAAATTTAAAAAAAAAAGGTCAACAAGATCTGGTGGGCTAGAGGAGTTGGCCACAGTTCAGATTACAAGGCTCTTCCCACTGTACACTCAGACAATTATGTGGCATACAACTCTGCCCTACATAGAGATATATCGATGAGCAAAGTGTGGAGTGGAAAGATGATGAAAGTAGAGATGTTAGGACCTCCCTCTCTTAGAAAAGTTAGCTCATGTAGAACCACTATAATGTCATATGACCAAGGAACAACAGAATGCCAGGATTAGACATATAGACAAATTCTATAAAGATATAAATGCGAACATTGATTGTATTATGTCATAATTTGAATAATAACTGCAGCAGCTTTAGCCTGAGGATTTTTCCTGGGCACTCTGACCACTAAGAGTTAATAATACACTGCTTGAGACATGGTGAAATGCCCAGGGTGGTTGAAGATTTTGTTTTAGTCTGTGTCCTTAAAGCAACCAAAGCAACCAGCCTGAGCACAGGCTGTCATATGCCTCTAGATTCTCAAAAATTGGGTTATAGGGTTAATGAGTAATAATAATAACTCTGTTTATTAATGATGTCAAAACTTGAGGGAAAATGATTGGAAATAATAACTCTGTTCTGTTATAGTTTATTAATGATGACTAAAAGGAGGTGTCCAAAACCAAAAATGATATGATCTATGTTTTGGAACATCATGCATGTATCCCTGCTAACTAAATTCTGTATAAATAAAGAAACACTCTGGCTGCTAGTCAGTCAGGCTGCAGGATTCTCCCGACCACCATGGCCTGGCTCACTTCCTTCCCCGCTGACTCCTTACACCCTCTGCAGGACCCACCCACTGCTGGGGATGGCTCCCTGAATTCCGCAAAGGAACACATCTTTTGACTTTCATTTTGAAGTCAATACATTTTAAAAATAGATAGTTTTGTTTAATCCAACAGTTTTCGTAATCCAGTGTGTCTTAGCAGCTGTCGTTTCTTCCTCAGCAGCCAGAAAATTCAAAGACAACACAATAACACACAGGATTCAAACTCCCCGTGTATTTTCCATCTTTGCATGGCTTTTTTTCTTTATATTACTTTATTCTTTCTTTAAAGACTTTATTATTTTTAAACTATTTTTTTAATGACTGTCTATACCATTTCTCTTTTCTCCCCCAGGCCTATGTACATTTTTAAACACTCTAACCTGTTTAGAGGTTTTTTTTCCCATCTGGATCTGTCTTTACTGTGTATCTGTAGTCTTTTCTGTCTGTATGAGTAAAATTACTTATTTTTTTTTCTTTTTCTTTTTTTTTTCTTCTTTTTTTGTTTTTTGAGACAGGGTTTTTCTGTGTAGCTTTGTGCCTTTTCCTGGGACTCACTTGGTAGTCCAGGCTGGCCTCGAACTCACAGAGATCCTCCTGGCTCTGCCTCCCAAGTGCTGGGATTAAAGGCGTGCACCATCACTGCCGGGCTGTATGAGTGAAATGTAAACCTGGCAAGTGGCTTAGTTCATGGCATGCTGGCAGGGGTCACTCTGGCAACACTTGCACTGGTGGTGCAAGCCTGCAGGCAGCAGCTGGGAGACAGAGACACGTCTCTGTGCCGTGGTTGGTGTGAAACTAGGAAGCCATGTTTAGCTACATTTCTGTGTGTTCAGAATCTTTTTTTTTTTTTTTTTTTGTTTTTCGAGACAGGGTTTCTCTGTGTAGCTTTGCACCTTTCCTGGAACTCACTCTGTAGACCAGGCCGGCCTCGAACTCACAGAGATCCACCTGCCTCTGCCTCCCAAGTGCTGGGATTAAAGGCGTGCGCCACCACCGCCCGGCTCAGAATCTTTCTTAAGCTTTCTCATGTCTTATGTGAATGCAGGTGCCAGATGTTCAGGAGCCATTTGTAGGCAGACTGTTCTGTCCTGCCTGCTGCTCCCCAAATAACCATACAGAGAATTAATATTATAAATGCTCAGCTGATAGCTTAGGCTTGTTTTTAGCTAGCTCTTATAACTTAAATTAACCACTTCTATTCATCTACGTGCTGCCCCGAGGCTCACTTACCTCACCTATGTTCTTCCCATCCTGCTCATTCTTTGTCTATGACATCTCCTCAGACTCCTCAGGTTCCTGTGACTCTGCCCTTCTTCTCCCCAGCGTCCTCTCAGTTAGACTCTCCCACCTAATTTTGTCCTGCCTAGCTATTGACCAGTCAGCTCTTTTATTAAACCAATCAGGAAGCACCTTGGCAAAGACACATCTTCACAGTGTACAAAAGGTTATGTACATGACTCACTGTTGATGATGTTGAGCTTGGCTAAGCCAAGATCCTGCCCAACTTTCATTCCCCCTCTTCTTTTTCCTACAGGTCCTATGGCTTTGTTCCTGGTAACTATTTGCTGCTGTTGATGTAGGAATCCAGGAAAGGATGGTCTTGTGACATTACCTATCCTGAGTCCTGAGTTCATCCACTGAGCAGCTCGTTGTTGGAAGGTGGCCCCCATAGCACCATGTGTCTCCCACCCCACACAGCCTAAAGCTCCAGTGGAAGCTGCCTACCAATCTCAGAGGCAAGCAGGTCAAGGCTTTGGACAAAACAAAATCCACCTGAGATGACTGAGGAATATACGTTCTTCTCCAGCTGAAATGTTTCTTCTCCATGTAAGGAGAAAGTTGGTGCTCAATGAGAAAGTGGCGGTGAAAGGCTGTTCTGGACATGTGAGACATTCACACATGCTGTGCTGTTTGCATTTCGTTACGTGGGTCCCAGGGATGAACTCAGGCCCTCGGCTGGACAGCAGGCACCTTTGCCCACTGGGCCCTCTCACTGGCCCTGCATTTCTTTGTATTTGTTTTTAAGACAGGGTTTCTAGCCCAGGTTGGCCTTGAACTTTCTGGGTATCTGGGGATGGCTTTGAACTTCTGACCTTCCTGCTTCTGCCTCTGGAATGCTGGGATTACAAGACTGTGCAGTCAATCTGCTGCTTGGGGTCAAGCCTAGGACTTCATGTGTATGAGGCAAACTCTACCAACTCAGCTACGTCTCCAGACTCTTGATTTTCTTTTGTAATAGCCAGAACCTGGAAACAACCTAGATGCCCGTCAATGGAAGAATGGATGAAAAAAGGTGGTATATATACACAATGGAGTACTACTCAGCAGAGAAAAACAATGAAAGCATGAAATTTGCAGGCAAATGGATGGAACTAGAAAAAAAATCATCCTGAGTGAGGTAACCCAAACCCAGAAAGACAGTCATGGTATGTACTCACTCATAAGTGGATTCTAGATATAAAATAAAGAACAATCAGACCACAACCCATAGAACCATGGAGGCTATATATATAGCATGGAGGTCCCTAGGATGACTGTGGCTTATAATAAATTTCGGTTTTACTCAATTATTGAAAAAAAAATAGCCAAATGAATGGAAACACATGAACTATGAACCAATGGCTGAGGGGCCCCAACTGGATCAGGCCTCTGAATAGGTGAGACAGTTGATTGGCTTGATCTGTTTGGGAGGCATCTAGGCAGTGGGACCGAGTCCTGTGCTCATTGCATGAGTTGGCTGTTTGAAACCTGGAGCTTATGCAGGGACGCTTGGCTCAGTCTGGGAGGAAGGGACTGGACCTGCCTGGACTGAGTCTACCAGGTTGATCGCAGTCCTCAGGGGAGGCTTTGCCCTGGAGGAGGTGGGAATGGGGGGTGGGCTGGGGAGAAGGGGAGGGGGTGGGAGGGGGGAGAAGAGGGGAACCCATGGCTGATATGTAGAACTGAATGGTATTGTAAAATAAAATAAAAGGAAAAAAATTTAAGTTATTTTTTGTATATGGGTTTTTGCCTGCATGTATGTCTGTGTACCACATGCATACAATGCCCATGGAGGGCAGAAGAGGACATCGGATCCCTGGAATTGGAGTTACAGATGGTTTTAGCCACCATGTGGGTGCTGGGGATTGAGCTCCAGTCCTCTAAAGAGCATCCAGTGCTCTTAACTAGAGCCGTTACTCCAGCCCCCGACTGCCTTTTTAATAGTACTCAGCAGAATCCTGTGCATTTGCTTTACGCAAACCAGTCACATTGTTATCTTACAGAAGTGCACTGAATGGAAGCATCCTGCCAGTTTCCCCACTTTGAACCCTTAATCTGCCTGTGAACCGAGTTAGTTCTGCCCCCTCCACCCCAATCCCATCCATGGCTAGGCTACTTGTTGCCTAATTGAATAGGAATGGTCTCCATAGACTCGTGTGTGAATGCTTGCCCACAGGTAATGGCACTTTTAGGAGGTGTGGCCTTGTTGGAGGAAGTGTGTCATTAGGGGGTAGGCTTTGAGGTCTCAGAAGCTAAAGCTGCCCCAAGTGTGGCATTCTCTTCCTGCTGCCTGAGGATCCAGATGTGGAACTCTCAGCTCCTTCTCCAGCACCACGTCTGCCTGTGGACTACCATGCTTCCCACCATGATGATAATGGACCAAACCTCTGAACTGTAAGCCAGCCCCAATTAAATGTTTACCTTTGTAAGAGTTGCTGTGGTTCTCAGCGCATGAGAGGCAAAGGCAGGCAGATCTCTGTGAGTTTGAGGCCAGCCTGGTCTATAAAGAAATTTCCAGGACAGCCAGGGCTATTAAAAAAAAAAAAGACAAAAATAACAACAACAAAACAACAACAACAAAAAACCCTGTCTTAATAAAAAAAAAAAAACAAAACAACAACAACAACAGAGTTCTTGTGGTCATAGTGTCTCTTCACACCAATAGACTAAACCCTAACTAAGACATGGGGGAAGAAAGAGAAATTAGAGAGACTCCGGCCTCTGAATGGAACTGGTGTCTTTAGAATCTTGAGGGGGAAGTGGGGGAAGCGTTAAGAACTCACTGAAGCTGCCCCACTCTGTGCAGGCTTCCTACCAGCTCTGGAAAGATCTGTGGTACGTGTTCAGCTTCCAGAATTCGCTACTTGATGCCGAGTCTACGAGGTTCCAGGACTGTCCTGTGATGGAGAACACTGATGTTTGTCTTTCCTGACAGGGCAGGCTATGACCGCCATACACACTCATGCCTGTAGGAGTTTGCCTTTGAAACGTTCTATGGAATTCTTTGCTCTCCTCCACAGGATGCACGATGCATCTAGATAATATGCCGCTGGCCAGTTCTGCCTCAGGGGAGGTGGGGGATGGCGGAGGAAGGAGAAGCTGGGATGGCGTCCCCACAACTTGTGGTTCACAGGACACTCACTGTGGAAGGACTGGTGTCCCCACACAGCTGGCCCTGCTCTCAAGCTGTGCATCTCCAACAAGGAAAGGTGAGGGGCACAGAGGCATTCCAAAGCTATTTGCAATTGCCCTAGTCAGTTTCGTTCAATGGCAGTGAATTGAAGGACACTCAAAACAGTGTGATATGGTCCGTCTCCTCTCTACCCAGAGGAGTATCCCTGCCCCTTCTCCCTTCTCCCTCCTTCCTTGCCCTCTATCTCCTGTCTTTGTGTCCCATTCTCTACCCTTTGTCCCTCTAGGGCAAATAAGTCTCCTTTGTGCTGAAAAAAAAAAAGTGTGATATAATACATCTGTAGGGGAGTCCTCTGGGATACTTCTGGGAGGTAAGCACCCAGACATGGCTAGCTGGAGCTTACTTAGACTGGACTTTCCAGAGTCTTCTTTCTGGGCAACCCGGAGAACTCCGTGGCCACTTGAACCTGTGCCCTCTAGGACTGTGAACAGATGACGTTCAGCCTTGTGTTCATGGCAAGCTGGAGGAAGCTGGTCTCCATCGAGATGCCTGAGACCATGGGACCTGGAGAGAGAAGGGTAACCAGGCTTCCTAAGGCCTGGCTGTGATGCCTGCCTGCCTATGATGACTACTGTTCCACCGCTCGCCTGGGCATATTTGTCATTTATACTCACAAAATCCTAAGTCAGGATGCACTGAGAGGTTCAGAGAGTGTGGCAGAGAGGGCAGGAGGCAGTGAAATCGGGGCTGTTCATGTGGTTCTCCGTGACTCACGTGGTTCTTCGACTACTCTTTTCCTGTTGGTCTCAGGACACCAGCTGCTGCCTCCTCCTCCTCCCTTCTCCACCCTCCTCCTCCTCTTCTCCACCCTCCTCCTCTTCCCTTCTCCACCCTCCTCCTCCTCCTCTTCTCACTTTATAGCCCAGCTGGGTCTGGGACCCTGCAATCCTCCTCCTCAGCCTCCCAACTACCTGGGATTACAAGTATGCATCCCCAGGCCCAGCCAGCTTTTTTCTTTTCTCTGTCACTGAACCTTCACCCAAATGGTTTTCCTAATCCTCATCTGTGCAATATGTATTTTAGTTTTTGGGCTTTGAGTTATTTATTTATTTACATGTGTCTATGTGTCTTTGTGTGGTGTGAGTACACGTGTGTATGCATGTTCACATGTGTGTGGATATACATGCATGTGTTGAGCCCAGAGGTTAATGCTGCGTGTCTTCCTTGATTGCCTTTACCCTATAGACTGAAGCAGGGTCACTCACTTGAGCCCAGACCTTGACCATTGGGCTAGTCTACCTAGCCAGCTTGCTTCAGAGGTCCTGGTCTCTACCTTCCGAGTGCTGGGATTGCAGGCAGGGCACCGCACCCACCCGGCATTGACATGGGGGCTGGGGATCTGCACTTCCCATCTTCACACTTGTGGGATAAGTTCTTTACCCACGGAGATATCCCCAAGTCTCTCTACCTCTTAGTGTGTGTGTGTGTGTGTGAGAGAGAGAGAGAGAGAGAGAGACAGAGACAGAGAGAGACAGAGAGACAGATATAAAAATAAGTTATGGAGATGGAGCTATAGGCAGACAAGGATTGATTATGTTTGTTTCAGCTTATGTATTAGTTTCTTTTTTTTTTTTTTTGTTTTTTTTCGAGACAGGGTTTCTCTGTGTAGCTTTGCGCCTTTCCTGGAGCTCACTTGGTAGCCCAGGCTGGCCTCGAACTCACAAAGATCCGCCTGCCTCTGCCTCCCAAGTGCTGGGATTAAAGGCGTGCGCCACCACGCCCGGCGTATTAGTTTCTTAAGATTGCCTGTTAACTCCTGTCTGTAGTCAGAAGTTCCTCAGTCCCACCCAGCCCCACAGTCCCATAGCCGCTTATAAAATAATCACTCAGAGGCTTATATTAATTACAAACTGCATGGCTTATGGCTCCAGCTTCTTGCTAGCTAGCTCTTTCATCTTAAATTAACCCATTCCTATTAATCTATTTGTTGCCACGTGGGTTGGCGTCTCCCCCCCCACACACACACACTCTCCTCTCTCCTCTCACTATCTCTTTTGGATTTTCCCACTTGTCTCCATCCTGCCCTGCCATAGGCCAATGAGCTTTATTTATTATCCAATGGGAGCCACACACACTCACAGCATACAGAAAGACATCCCACAGCTGTCCACAGCTGGACAGATGACAGTCACACCGCACACTGATCAGGATCCACGTTTTAAAGAGACCGAAGTCCAACTCAAACGGACCGAAGGGGAAAGCAGAAACAATAAGCTCACAGAGCGGAGAGGAACAGCCGAGGAGGCTTCAGGGAGAAAGGCTGCAGAAACAAAGGCCCTGGGCCTCCTTCTCCGCGCGGACCTCATCCCTCTGTGTGGGAAATGGGGAGACTGACAAGAATACACTGTATCTCCACGCTTAGCGAGTCAGAAAAGAGAGGCCTCTGCCCCCCGTTCCCTGTGTGGGAATTCCAAGTTGAGGAGCTCCCCAGTGTGGCTTGAGTCGAGAATCCTCCCCTGGGCAGAGCTGCAGAGCCAAGGGCTGAGGAAGCTGCGACGATCAGCAGCCTCTCGCTGCCCATGTTGGAGCAGAGGAGGTCTCGTGGCGGGAGGTACTGGCTGACCAGTGTGACCTCCCTTTCAGGGGCTCAGGTGTGACAGGGACCCTGTCAGAGGAAGGCAGCGGTGACTGCTCTAGATGGTTCTCTGCTGTCCCCGTCAGCTCTCTGAGGCCTGGCATTGCAGGTCAGTCATGCCAGTCTCCTGCCATGGTTGGCTCTGCCTGGGCGCAGCCAGTGGCTCTTGGAAGCCTCTTCCGTTCTGGAAAGGGCTCTTAAAGCAGGGCCTAGAAGTCCTCTGTGCCCCCTGGACAGGCCTCCACAGCACACAGAGGTGACTGTGTCCACAGGAGGTTGGCGAATGGAAGCAATGGTCTGTGCTGGAGCAGTTTTACCAGCCCAGACAGTAGGCCTGGAGGATTTCAGCCCAAGCAGCTCTGTCCCACAGCGAGACTAGCCCTCCCAGGAGCAATGATAAAAGCCCCTGTCTGTGTTGACTTCTGTCATTCCCCACGTCTTAAGCAAAGTTTTGTTAAATGCTAACAGCAACAGAAGGATGGTCAAGGTCAGAGGCCTGCAGGCAAACCCAGCCTTCAAAACCGAGACGAGGGGAGACACCAGGATTACCTCACAGCTCCTGCCGTCACTCAAACAAGTCTGCTCAGACATCTTCAAATATGCATTTTAGCACTTCTCTCTGGCAGGGCGTTGACATGGGCTGGCTTTAGCAGGTCGTGGGCTGTTGGTGGCTCTGTGTAGATCCCTCTCCCCGCACTCAGAAGTTGCAGAGCCCAGAGGCAGCAGGGCGAGCCTGGGGAGCATTCCTGCCCCTCGGTCGGTGCATTGCTCTTGGCAAACCCTCTTAGCCCCGGCCGCCCAGTGCCTGTGGACAAATCTGTCCAGTCTTTCAAAAGACGGTTCTTGGGGGTGAGGAAAGAAGACCACCTGTCTCCCCTCCCCGCCACTCCCACTTCCTATAGCCCATCTCTCGGCTCTGACACCTGAGGACCACAGAGGAAAGAGAGGCCAGGACCTGTCTTACTGAGTACCCTTACTACTTCCTGGGCTTTCTATCTGCCCTTGGACCCCATTCTGCAAAGGGGTGAACTGGTGGCTGTTAAGGGACCAGTTTCACAGGCCTGTTAATCCCAGTTATTCAGGAGGCTACCCCTATTCAGAAGGATCACAAGTCCAAGGCTAGCCTCGGCTACAGAGCGGGTTCAAGGCTATCCTGGGTTACCTGGCAGTTGCCTCTCAGTAACTTCCTTTTAATGATCTTTTTCATTAGGAAAAAAGAAGTCCTATAGGAAAGTTCAGCAAGCACAGGGCTGGGGATGGTCCAGCAGGGAAGAGCACTTGCTGCTGAGCCTGAACCTGAGCTGGATCTCTGGAACCTAGATGGTGGAGGAAGTGAACCAGCTCCTAAAAACTGCCCTCTGACCGCCACACGTGAGCCACCATGACACGTGTGTCCTCCTAAACAAACAGACAAATGTAGTGGGCTGGGGAGAGGACTCAGCAGTTCGGGGCACTGGCTGCTCTTCCAGAGGACCTGGATTCAGTTCCCAGCACCCACATGTTGACTCACAACTACCTCTAACTCCAGTTCCAGGGGTTCTGATGCCCTCTTCTGGCCCTTGAGGCCACCAGGCATGCAAGTGGTGTACAGACATACATGCAGGCAAAACACCTGTATATAACATTTTTAAACAAAATTTAAAGAAAAGATGTTGAAGAAACTCCCAAATTCCTTTTCACATAGAACTGACATTTTGTCACATTTGTGTGCACAGATACAGGAGTATAGAAATGTCATTATTTTCTTTTTCTCTATCTCTCTATCTCTGTTTCTCTCTCTTTCTCTTTTGTCTGAGACAGAGTTTCCTCTGTGTAGCCCCGGCCAACTTGGAACTCACTCTGTAGACTGGGCTGGCCTCAAACTCGGAGATCCACCTGCTTCAGCATCCTGAGTGCTGGGATTAAAGGCGTGGGCCACCATGCCCAGCTACTATCATTTAACAGAGATAGTCTGAATTCCAATTTTGACCCATTTCTGTTTTAGAGTGCTTCTTTTTTCCTGAGCCAGAAATGAGATCCTGGCTTCGGTGGTGGGATTGCTTATCACATCTTTGTTTTCTTCAGTTGGGAATGTGTTTTTCATAATGCCAACATTTCAGAAGAGTCTAGCTGCCTGCCAGCTTCCTCATGATTACATTCAGGGATGCCAGGTGAGGGATGCTCCACCCTCTCCAAGCATCAGCAGGGAAGCATGGGATGTCAGTGGTGTCTTCTTACTGCTGATAGTAACTTTCATCATTTAGTTAATATAGTTCCTGTCACATCTATCCACTGTAAAAAAAAAAAAAAAACAGTAATTTTTTTCTCCTTTAAAATTAGCGAGTGCACTGAAGGGAAGCACCTGGAAATTGTCCTTCTCCTCAGCAAACTCCTACCCAATAGTTTTAGCATTCATGGATGTTTCTTTCCTGAATCAACCATTATTATGGTGCTTGCAAAATGGATCTGAGTCCTCTCAACATGGAGAATTAGTTGCTACGCATGGTCTCATTTTCCCGATGACGTCCCTGAAGCTCAGCAGGCCACAGAGCAAGGAGACTCAGACTCCTGAGCCTGCAGCCACACTGTCCCTCCAGATGGGGAGGTGAAGAGCAGGATCCCACTGACTTTCCCTGCACCCTTTGCCCCATCCCTCTCCCTTGGGTGTGAGGCTGAGCTCTGGCCGCAAGTGAAAGGAATGGGCTGCAGAACCATCTTTGTGTTGTTAGTGTCTGCTGAGATCTGGTCCTGCTATGATGTAGCCCAGGCTGGCCGTAAATTCATGGCAATCCTCCTGCCTCAGCTTCCTAAGTCTGAGATTATAGGACTGGCCAATACACCGGGCTGCAGGGTCATCTTTGCAGCCCCTCCTCCAGCATTTCCCTCTAGTTCCCCTGTGAATTTCTTTCCCTTTTCTTTTTTCTTTTCCTTTCTTTCTTCCTTCCTTCCTTTTTTTTTTTTTTTTTTTTTTTTTTTTTTGGTTTTGTGAGACAAGGTTTCTCCGTGTAACACTGGTTGTGCTAGAACTCACTCTGTAGACCAGGGTGGCCTCGAACTCACAGAGATCCGACTGCCTCTGCTTCCCAAGTGCTGGGATTAAAGGCGTGCGCTGCTGCTGCTGCTGCTGCTGCTGCTGCTGCAGCCGCCGCCGCCGCCACCACCACCACCACCACCCAGCCCCTCATGAATTTCTAAAAGCTGACATGCAAGGAAATTTTACAAAACAGACACTTCCACCCCCGCTGTTTGTTCCTGACCAGGCTTGAGAAACTCCCTCCTCTTCCACCTGGTACGAGCCTGCTGCAAAAAGATGGCTGTTTTCTACAAGAGTGAAGAGAGTGTGCAGCTGGAGGAGAGAGATCCGGAAAGGGGGAAGGAAGAGCTAGGGAAGACGTGTACGAGGCCATTTAAGGTGAACACAAGAGCACTCGTGGGCTTGTTCGGAGGGTTTAAAGTTCCGTGGGTGAGTCACTGCTTAGCTGACATCGGGCGTGTGCTGAAGACGATATAGACAGTGGCGGTGGCAGAGGAGCCTGGACAGGCCTTGGCCCGGAGATAGCATCTGCGCTGGGAGACAACGCAGGCTGCTTTTCCAGAGACCGGTAGGTGAGCCACCCGATGGATATGGGCACGGAGGGCCAGTGACTCACTTAGCCACTGTTTACATATTATCTCTCGCCTGCTTCAGAAAGCTTTTCAAGCGGCTCCTAATTGAAGCCTCGGGGACCTCAGCCTGCTGAGACCAGAGAGATCGTGTCAGGGCTGGAGGCTGGCTTGGGCAAGGCTGGCACACCCTGGCAGGTACAGTGCTCGTGGGGGTAGGGTGTGGAAGGAAAACAGACCCAGCCCTGCCTGGGCCCAGGCCAGGAGGGAAGCTGGAGGTTCTCGGAAAAGCTATGGAATCTAATGGGGTCATTTCTGACACTTCCTGTTTGAGCCTGTTGAGTGTTTTGTTTGAGGCAGGGTCTCATATATCCCAGACAGACCCCAGGCTGGCTGTGTAGCCAAGGATGACCTTGAATTCCTGATCCTCCTGTCCATACCTCCGAAGTGCTGGGATTATAAGCACGCACCACCACACCCAGCTTATTAATGCCGGAGACTGAACCACGGAGTCCAGGCTTTCTTCAGGCTAGGCAAGCACTCTACCTCTGAGCAACATCTCCGACCCCTGTTGGGTGCTCTAGTTGGCTGTCTGAGCCCCACATGTCAGAGGCTCCATCCTGTCCCTCGGGAACTTCTCTAGAGGGGAGGCCTTCCCTTCCAGGGTCTAGATGTCCCTGACCTCAGGCTGAAAGCCTTGTGGGAGGGAATCTTGTCTGACTCTGACTTCTAAGCCTACCCCAGACCAGAATGGTTTGCCCCGAACCTTACTGCAAAGCTCGGAGGAATCCTGATGCTCCATCTGCCTTTGTCTGCTAGCACACTGAGAAGTCAGTCCCAGGCACCCCACCCTCAGGATCTTCTCCGGGATGAAGAAGCCAGCAGGGAGGGGGCGAAGCTGAACTCTGTCAGCCCCTCCCCCACAATACTTCCGGCCTCTTACCTGAACATCCTGACTCCCCCAGTTTCCATGAGCTCAGGTTTCCTTAGGAGGCGCATTGACAACATTCAAAAGTTACACCAAGTTTTGGCAAGCCTGACTGAACTCTGACACTTTCTGTCACATTTCCTTACAGCTGCTTAAACTGCACTTTACCATGTAACAGGATCCCTTCCAGTGGGCAAGGGGGAGGGGTCTCCCCAAGGCAGGATTAGACTTGATGACAGTCTGGAAGAGCAGGGGCTGGGGCTTAGGTACGAGGGTAAGGTAGTAATCCTGGGGGGCTCGGGGTGGGCATGGAGAAACATAGAAAAGACAGCGTTAACCAGCCTAGGCCATGAGGTGGAGAAGGGGAACGCAAGGCTTCTCTACTCAGATGGTCGCTATGCCTGCCTACTCTGGGGAAGGAAAACGCCAGACTGAACTGAAGGACAGCAGGTTGGAGGTACCTGGACAGGAAGACAAGAGAGCATTGAGGGACCCTGGGGCAGAGCTGTGTTGCGTGGTGGCCTGAAGCAGAAGAGGACCGACTTTCCTGCAGTAGGAAGAAGAAAAAAGTAAAGAAGATTGGTGCTGCCCGGAGATTCCCCCGGCCATTCTTTTTTCTTTCTTTTTATTTAATTGTTTTGTTTTTTATTTTGATTTTCGAGACAAGGTTTCTCTGTGTAGCCCTGGCTGTCCTGGAACTCACTCTGTAGACCAGGCTGGCCTCGAACTCACAGTGATCTGCCTGCCTCTGCCTTTGGAGTGCTGGGATCCAAGACATGCCACCACCGGGCTCCTCGTGGCCATTCTTGGAGTGTGAGATGCATCCACGTAGGAAGTAAACTCCATGTTTGGAGGACAAATCACAGCAGAACCAGAGAGGGTTGTCTGTGGAAGGAAATTGGGGGAGGAGAGACTTCAGGCGCTCAGATCCAGGAACACAACAGTCATAAGCTAGGGTCGTTTTTCTGAAATCTCCCTCATAGCACCTTGTGCTCCCTCTACCCACTGTAGAACACCGAGTGACCGAGAAAGCCAAAGTGAGCTGTATCTTAAAGAAAATGATGGCCACCAGAACGCCATCTCCCGAGGAGAAGGTGGGTGCAGAGGTGGGATCAGGAGGATGGGAGAGAAAGGAGGTGGGTGGTGACGTTGGCGGGCCGCAGTGTGACGCTGGCGGGGCCGCAGTGTGACGTTGGCGGGCCGCAGTGTGGCAGAGGAGGAGGCAAGGCAGAACCTGTGCCAGGTGAACACTCACTTGTGACCCCCCTGGGTATACTAGGTACACACGTATTACACATACATGCATGCAGGCCAAACAGACACATAAAAATAAAACAAATAAATCTAATAAAAAGTAAAATAACATCTTTCAAACTAAAAGGTACCAGAGACTGATTATTTTTACTTTTCTTCCTGCCTGTGTGTTCCCTCTTTTTCCTCATTGCCCCCCTCGATGGCCAACAGGGACCCCTAGACCTAAGGCTAAAGAGTTAGTCTTTTTTCAAAAGAATGTTTGTTTGTTTACTTATTTGTGTTTATAAAGCTCTTAAAAAAAACTTTTTTTTTTAAATACAGGGTCTCACTATGTAGACCAGGCTGGCCTCGAGCTCATAGAGATCAGCCTGTTTCTGCCTCCCAAGTGTTGGGATTGAAAGCATTTTAATTTTTTCCTAACTACATGAGTATGTTTGTGTCTGTGTGGTGCCTGTGTGTGAGTGCAGGTGCCCACAGAGTCCAAAAGAGGGAGCTGGGCCAGCTGGAACTGGAGTTACAGGTGGTTGTGAGCCACCTGATGTGGGTGTTGGGAAGCAAGCCCGATCATCTTCAAGAAAAAGAACAGTACACACTCTTAATCCCTGAGCTGTCTCTCCAGCCTCCTTTTTTGTTTTTTGTTTTTGTTTTTTAAAAAAAAATGTAAGTTGACACATAATGGTTCTACATAATTAGAAGGAAGGTATGCTAGCTTAGTACATATTTACAATATGCAATAAAGCTTTTTTTTTTAAACTACTCTTTTCCAGAATTGATATTTCAGGTAAACTTAATGAAGAAATAGTATTTAAACATTATGATTAATAAGCTCTGATGAATGCCAGGCGGTGGTGGTACACACCTTTAGTCCCAGCACTCAGGAGGCAGAGGCAGGTGGATCTTGTGAGTTCGAGGTCAGCCTGGTTTACAGAATGAGATCCAGGACAGCTAGGGCTACACAGAGAAACCCTGTCTTGGAAAAAAAAAAAAAAAAAAAGCTCAGATGAATAGATAAGTGTGGGAGAAAATTATACTCTCAATATTTATGGAACATTAGTACAATTGACTCTGTAGTATGTGACAAACAAAGTTTGAATGAACTTCGAAGACTCAGTACCATTAAAAACTAGTTCTAAGCCGGGCGGTGGTGTCGCACGCCTTTAATCCCAGCCCTCGGGAGGCAGAGCCAGGCGGATCTCTGTGAGTTCGAGGCCAGCCTGGGCTACCAAGTGAGTCCCAGGAAAGGCGCAAAGCTACACAGAGAAACCCTGTCTCGAAAACCAAAAACTAATTCTTGGTCCAGAGGATGGCTCAGCAGGCATATTCTCTAGTTTTATGTCAACTTGACATACACTAAAGTTATTTTGGGAGAGGGAACCTCAAGTGAGAAAATGCCACCCCCCAAACTGTCCTTAACCACTGAACCATCTCCCCAGTCCCTAAATAAATATTATTTTTAAAGATTTATCTTATTTTGGGGGCTGGAAAGAGGGCTCAACAAATAAGAGTCCTTGCTGCTCTTGCAGGGACCTGGGTTCAACTGCAGTCCCAGGAGATCTGATGCCTTCATCTGACCTCACAGACACAAAGCATGCACACGGCATACATACGCACCTCCAGGCAAATACTCACACACAAATTAAAAATGAATACATTTAAAAAATTAAAACCACATAAAAATATTTCATTTTTATTCACCTGTGTGTATACCAAATGTATGGGGTGACCTTGGAAATCAGAAGAAGTTGCTGGATTCCCTAGGGCTGGAGCTACAAGCAGTTGTGAGCCTCCACAGAGATGCTGAGAACCGAACTCAGGTCCTCTGCAAGAGCAAGAAGAGTTCTTAACTGCTGAGCTATTCCCCTCCAGCTCTCCAGTAAATATCTATATTTCTAAAACACTGGTTCTCGGGGCTGATGGCGCAGGGGTGATATGGTTGCCATGTAAATGTGAGGCCCTGGGTTGGGACCCTGAGAACCCAGGTACAGCTTGGCATTATAGCATGTGTCCTGTATTCTCAGTGCTCTTATGATGAGACGGGAGAACCCTGGGCCAGCTAGCATGGCACACAGCAGCAAACAACAAAGGCCCTGTCTCGAACCAGGTGGAAGTCGAGACCAACCAAGACTGTCCTCCGACCCACGCACACACACCAGTGTGCACACTCACACATTTAAAATCTAGTTCTAAGGCCATGGGGAAGTCAAACTGGAAAGCACTAGCCAAGTGACAGCTTTGAGAATCACTTACAAGGTCAAGTAGTACTTTCCCCTGGGCATTGTGAATCATGTCTATAGTTCCAGCACTTGGAGGCTGAGGGAGGAGCAAAAGATCAAAGCTAGCCTGAGCTGTAGAGTGAGACTCTTTCAGACAAATGGACATACAAGAAATAAAATAGTAAAAAAAAAAAAAAAAAAAAAAAAAAAAATTCAGCCAAAGGGTCAGTGGTGGCACACACCTTTTATGTGGATCTCTGAGTTCAAGTCCAGCCTGGTCTACAGAGCAAGTTCCAGGACAGCCAGGGTTACACAGAGAAACTCTATCTCAAAAGGAAATAAAGAAAGAAAGAAAGAAAAAAAGGAGATGGATGCAGTGGTCACATGCCTTTTGTCCCTACGCTTAGGCAGAGGCAGGCAGATCTGTGAGTTTGAGTTGCTATGTAGCCCTGTCTCAAAAGAAAAGGCGAAACAAGCAAACAAACACCAGTACAACAAATTCTTTGAAGAGTGACATAACTAACCTGTCATTCTTTAATCAGATTGACAAATGACGATGTCTGAATCAAGGAAAACGAAGATGCACATAAACGTAGAGAGATCGTTCCTATAGTCCCCGCTCTCGTGAAGGTAAGAGGACTCAAAACAAAGCAAAGAACAAAGGCCAGTTGCCATGGCAGGAGGTAGAATGGGTTCTGAGTTCTAGAAGGCCACACACAAGGCTACAAACACTGGAAGAAACCAATCGACAAAGAACAGGAGTGCCACCCTTCGAATCCAGCCACCAGCTCAGGCTCAGAGGTGACCGGAGTTAGGACAATAGAAGTATACCGATTTAAGTGTTGATTTCTGATGCTAACAAAACATGTGGTACGTGAAGTTGTATGTAGAACTGGGTGTGATAAGGCATCTGGGAGAATACACACACACACACACACACACACACGCAAATGAGTCCCGCAGCCCACCCCTGTGATGTGAATGCTCAATCCTTGTACAGTGTTGCTTGAGCTACTGACCTCTCTGCTCCAGTCCACTCTGGTGTGGAATAATCCTTCTGTACGCTGTGAATATGCATTACTCTCATTGGTTAATAAAAAGCTGACAGGTCGGTAGCCGGGCAAGAAGTACAGGCAGGTCAGCCAGACACAGAGGACTCTGGCTGGAGGAAAGGTGGAGTCGGAGGAGTTGCTAGGAGCTGGAGAGGGAACAGGACATGCTGGAGGACAGGTAACACCATGAGCCACATGGCAAAATGTAGATTAATAGAAATGGGTTAATTGAAATCATAAGAGCTAGTTATTAATAGGCCTGAGATATCAACTGAGCATTTGTAATTAATATTCAGTCTCTGTGTGGTAATTTGGGAAGCGGCTACCCGTTATTTGGGAACAGGCAGTTGGGACAGGAAAGCTCTGCCTACACCACTCCATCCCTTGAAGTGTATCTTCCCTTTCTTAATAAACTCTTGCTTTGCCTGCTACCACGCACGTGTTTCTGTCCAATTCCTTGTTCTAGTCCCGAAGACCTGGGAGTCCCTGAAGAGGGGCCCCCTGAGCCTCTGATATTACTGATAACATCAGCCATTATCAGTAGTGCAAAAGTAATAAATGTGACTTGGCATTAAGTTAAACATTCCAAAAGTCTAGAGGGACAGAATTAAGAGCCAGAGTTGTAAGTGAAAAATATAATAAATAACAGAGGGAAAGAGAGGGTGGGGAGGGAGGGAGAGAGGGAGAAAGACAGGGCAGAGAGAAAGAAGCAAGGAAAATAAATCACTATCTGGTGAATTTCATGATTCTAATCTGATCAGGGTATGACCCTAGCTTCTTTTTTCTTTTTTCTTTTTTTTTTGATGGGGGGACAAGGTGTCTCTGTGTAGCAGCCCTGGCTGTCCTAGAACTCGCTCCATAGACCAGGCTGGCCTGGAACTCAGAGAGATCCGCCTGCCTCTGCCTCCAAAGTGCTGGGATTAAAGGTGTGTACCACCATGCCTCCTGTTTTTTCTTTTCTTCCTTTCTTCCTTCTTTTTTTTTTTTCTCTGATGGAGGGATAGAGTCTTTCTGTGTAGCCCTGACTGACTGGCCTGGGACTCACAGAGATCTGCTTGCCTCTGACTCTGGAGTGCTGGGGTTAAAGGTGTGTGCCACCTCCACCCTCTATCCCCCGCTCAGTGGTAGAGTGCTTATCTAGCATGCATGAGGCTTTTTTTTTTTCTGAGACAGGGTCTCATTTAGCCCAGGCTGGCTTCAGATTCTGTCTGTAGCCAAAGATGGGTTTCAACTTGTAAATCCTCCCCTTCCTGAGTACTAGGATTACAGATGTATACCACATCATCCAGTTTATGGGGTGCTGAGGGTCAAACCCAGGGCTTCCTGGATGCTAGGCAAGCACTCTATCAACTAAGTCACATTCTCAGCCTCGGGGGTTGGGGGGATTATTTCATTTCTCACTTATACCCCAATAAGCCTGAAAAGGGAGGGTTACGTGTTACATTTATAAGAATAACTTACCACAAGTTTCAAGATAGTTAACCTCCCCAGTGTTAAAAGAAAGGGGCAAATCGTGAAGGGATGCATGTTAAGTCAGGCATGGTGGCCTGCTCTTGTACTCCCAGTACTAGGGAGACTGAGGCAGGAAGACAGTGAGTTCGAGGCCAGCCTGGTCTACATATCAAGTTCCGCAAACAGCCAGGAGCACACAAAAAAGTGTATGTGGCATAATTCCTCTGATAAAACGCTCAAGAGAAAACACACCGTACTGTACTTACAACCATAGGCAGTAAGCCACAGAGGAGGCGTCACCATGGTAACAGTCACTCCCTGATTCCTAGTTGTGTCCAGGGCAAAAAGAGGGCTGATTTGGAAGGGTTGTGCCAGGGACCTGGGATGCAGAGGGTCTTGTTTCTTGGCCTGTATCACAGACTGCTCATCTCATAGCTTGTAGCTGCACTGCACAAGCCAGCGGAGCGTTGGTCACCCACATTCTCTCGCCCTTCCCCCTCCTTATCCGACAGGCTTCGAGGATCTTGGCTGCAGAACTACAGATTTCATCCGCTCCTTGTTTCACTGGGAAGCAGAGTGCAGTTCATGTGGGGCACTTCGGCACACCTCCCAAGGCGACATCATCGCTGATAGAACTAGTGTCAAAGGGGTAAAGGCCACGTCACCCTGGGGCCCAGGAGGCTACCTCTATGGGCCGGTGCTGAGGTGGGCACCGGTGCCCGAGGAGCAGACCGTGACAGAGCCACTGATGAGGGCAGTCTCGTATCTGCTTCCCTCACTGGAACCACACACATCCCCCTACCCCCCAAGCTCATGCTGTATCTGCCGGTTCTCAGCATCAGTTAGGAGGAAGGGGGCTATGGGACTTCCTGCCAGCCCCATCTGAACCGCTTGTCTTCAGCTCGGGGTCTCTGGTCGAGAGTTACATGAATGCCAGTCTCGAGAAGCATTCATAAATCCTCCACGGTGAAGGGAGGATAAGGCATAGAAAGCCTGGGAATGTTTCCTCTTGGGACATGTGGTCTTTCCAGACGTTTAAGTAACAAGCTAGTTCTTTGCGTTTTTGTTTCATGGATGGAGGCATGTGACCCACAGAGTGAAGGTCAGCAGGCCTCATTCCAAACCATGTCACACAAGAGCCTCTCCGAGGGCACGTGGGCAGAGGCCATCTGGTTCCCAACAAGCACACATCTCCAACCCAAGCCGAGCATTTGTGGGCGACTACGCCTTCCTCCTCCGTGGGAGTGGCTGGGGGCGTGGCTAGGGCTCGGCTTCAGGGATACACGCAGCCCTCCTGGCATCGGCGATTTCTCTAGGGGATGGGTCCTGCGCATGCTTGGTCCGGGGTGTGTGTGTGTGTGTGTGTGTGTGTGTGTGTGTGTGTGTGTGTGTGTGTGTGTGTGTGTGTGTGTCTGACAAAACAGAAAAGAGGTAAAAGAGAGAACTCGCGTTTATTTGGGGGGAATTGGAGCTGTTCTGAGGTGGTGAGTTTATTGGAAAGAATCCAGACTGCTCCGGCACACACACTGGATTTAGCAGGAATTGTCCAGATTCGACATCGTTTTTGTAACCATTTCCTTGAGTGGAAGTAATCAGCCCCTAGTGGAGAAAGTAGTCTTCGGCAGCTGCCGGGGGATGCCCGGGAATACCCGTTGACATGGCACGGGCGCCGCCCTGTGGCAGTTTAAAGTGATGGCATCCCTGAACTTGGACATGCTTGTGGTCTTAATGAATCTGGTGCGGTAAGCTGTTTGCATCCACCGTCCTGCCTTCCCACGATGAAGACAACTCTCCACCAGTGCTTGTATTCCTCCCTCAAGCCCCAAATCTGAAGTCCCGACAGAAGTCCCGCAGATCCGGGGCTCCGGGTCCTCTGCCTGGTTTGTGCACTATAACACTTGCTGCTCTTGACTCGGACCAGTGCTTCCGGTTGTCTTTATCAATGGATCACAACTTTCCCAGGCAACTTGCTTTCCTTTACATGCCTGGAAGAGAAGAGGCAGAATAAATGTAATTTATATGAAGAAACAATGAGTGGGGGTGTCTTCCTGGCACAGCCTTGCTGATCTAACATCTCCAGTTACACAGCAGCCACATTGTCACTTTCCTAGGGAGAATGTCCCCAAAGACCACAAGCCTGGAAACAATGTCCCTCTGGAAAGCTGCACATGACTATGTGGTATTCCTTCACATCAACATTTCCTCATTAGTAAAATACACAGAGAAGTGGCCAGTGAGTTATATAAACATGGAGTGTTGGGCCAGAGTCCTTAAGGCTTGGTCCTGGATGTGGTCACTGACGAGGAGGAGGACGACATTACCCATCAGGGAAACCCCAAAATTAGCAGGAGTTGGGGAATGTGCTGCTGGTCTCCATCTCTCAGGACATTGCCTTTTGTAGAGTTTCCTTAAGTGACTTTGGCCTCTCCCTGACAGAGGTTAGTCATCTGTACAAAGGGGTAGCCATAGTGGCATCATCGTCAGAAGCCCTGGTCCTCAGCCTTTCACACTTACAGGGCACTGGGAAGATTCTTAGCTGTCTATTTTTACAGGCGAAGAAATTGGGACTCAAAGAGTCTTAATGACTGGGTCATGTCTACATACTGGGATGTGATGGAACTGGAATTGCAGTCCAAGTTCTTGGGTCCAAAACTACCAACCAGCACCACAGCCTGTTGCTTTCTGGAGAACTGGTGCGGTTGTTTCTGGATATTTCTCTAAAGATTTTCTATAGAAATGCAGATGTTCATGTCTCCTTCCCTACAGGAGCACACACCCTGTCCTGCACCATGTCCTCCACACCAGACAGGGACCCCTGAGCTGTTCAGCAGTGTGTCTGGAACCAGAAGTCCTTTTTCTTATGGCTGAGCATTAGTATCCTGATGGATCTACCATAACTTATTTCCCACTCCTCTAGTGATGGTTCCCATCTTCAGAAATCATCAATAATGCTCCAAATGAATAGTTTTGCATGCACTGTTTCACACACATACACAGAAAATGCTCATGTGCTTTTGGTCATTCACTCACGAAGATTCTGAGGACACAGAGACCAATAGACCAATGGTACTGGGTCCCCTCCTGGAAGAGTGTAGCCTTGGGGAGATGGTGAGGGGCCTGGGAGGGCTGGCCTTCTCTAAACTTCTGGAGAAGTCCTGGTCTCATAAAAATCACATTCTCCCTCCCATGATGCTGTACCCTCACCAGATTTTCTGCTCTAATTGTCAGTCTCCATTTGGGCAGCCTCTGAACTGGGGTTTTGTTCGGTTGGTTGGTTTTTCGAGACAGGGTTTCTCTGTGTAGCCTGGCTGTCCTGGAACTTGCTCTGTAGACTAGGCTGGCCTTGAACTCAGAGATCCACCTGCCTCTGCCGCCCAAGTGCTGGGATTAAGGCGTACACCACCACTGCCTGGCTTTTTTTTGTTTGTTTATGAACTAAGGGTAATAGTTGGAGATAAGATACCATGAACAGACAGAGTGGGAGAGCGCCCTCTTGTGGACCTGTAACAGCAAAGAGTCCTCTCAAGTCCTCCTGCCTTCTACGAGCAGTGGTTCTCAACCTTGTTAACGCTGCCACCCTTTAACACGATGCCTCACGTCGTGGTGACCCTCAGTCATAAAATTATTTTCATTGCTACTTCATATCTGTAATTTTGCTACTGTTATGAATCATAATGTAAATATCTATGTTTTCCAATGGCTTTAGGTAACTCCTGTGAAAGGATCATTCAACCCCAAAATGGTCACGACCCCCAGGTTAAGAACCATTGTACTGGAGCTTGACAGTTTAATCTGGGGACCATCCTGTGTCCCCATTTTAAGGTATGACATCAACAGAAGAGATAGAGTTGGAAGAATGCGATTTTGAGACCAGAAAATGAAATGAAGGGAGGATTGGAGATGAAGAAATGGATCCACAGTAGTTTGATTGGGAGAGCCAACGAGAGTTCAGCAAATAAAGCGCTTGTCGCAAAAGCCTGGTGACCTGAACTTGACCCCCAGAACCCATAGAAAGGTGAAAGAAGAGAAGAGATTGCACACACACACCGTGCACACACAATAATAATAAATAAAAAACCAAAGCGAAGAAATTTCAAAGATCATTCTTTCAGCATTCAGCCGGGGCCTAGACCTCA
The DNA here is from genome assembly GCF_004664715.2 of Peromyscus leucopus. NCBI lineage: Eukaryota > Metazoa > Chordata > Mammalia > Rodentia > Cricetidae > Peromyscus > Peromyscus leucopus. The sequence goes on along the minus strand of NC_051063.1, from coordinate 52,201,331 downwards.
GTGAGCGTCCAGACACTCCACCCCGACCTGTAACCCCTTTGCAGTGAAAACAGTGATGCTCAAATCAGCACCAAGGCAGCAGGACTTAAATCCAGTCACATCAGGCAGGACCAGCCCTGGGAGAAAGCCAGTCCTGAAGTTTCCTTCCATTTGGAAAGGACCTGGACTCACGGCTTGGTTGCCTTGTACATCTGAGCAGCTCCAGGCCAGGCAGTGTCCATGGCTACCACCCAGCCACTGGCTCCTCTCTCATCTGCAAGCCAGTGACAATGACTGTACCCAGTACACATCTTGATTCCACGAATCAGGACTCCTGGGCTCTGGGTCCCTCACCTCTGAAAGGACAGTTGCTTTCGAAGCTGCTCCGGGATACTCACCTGGGAAATGGGGTGAGGCTGTGGACTTGCCAGAGTCATGGGAACGAAGGGACAGAAAGGAGTCAGCCTGCCACTGGGGGCTATCATAAATGAGGTGCCACAAGCAGTCTCTGAGATTAGCGTTCAAGCAGAGCATCCCAATACACTCACCGAAGCCACAGAACCTTCCAGCATCCTCATGGAATATGATGGCTAAGAAGGTGACAGGGAAACAAAACTTAATTTGGTTGATTTGGAGTACATCCTCAAATATAGTGCAGTGCGGTGGCTGGAGCATTATAGGTACTCAGGAAATAGTTTGCCAAAACTTCAGATTATCGACAATGCTCCAGAAAAACAAAGACAAAGACAAACTGAGTGTTTAGAAAGGAAAGAGGTAAGGGGAGACCGGATAATTACCTGAAGGGCCTGAGAATTCCCCACTCCTACCATGGAATAGAAATGGGGGATCCCCAGGAACCCCACTATGGATTCTCTCTCTGTCTGTAGCTACCTTGACTGTAAGGAGCTGATATTCTTTTTACATATGACACCAACTTTTGCAACAACTTGTATTAGTAAGATACACTGTGTGTGTGTGTGTGTGTGTGTGTGTGTGTGTGTGTGTGTGTGTGCTCACAAGTGAGTGAGTACATGTGCTCACATGCATAATGCAAGTGGAGGCCAGAAGCTGATATTAGGTTCTTCCTTGATCTCTTCCCACCTTATCTATTGAGGCAACATCTCTCACCTGCACCCAGAGCTCAATGATTAGGCTAGCTCCTAGGGACCTCATCTCAACCTGCCACGTGCCGGGATTATGGAGCTACTGTGCTCAGTGCTAGGAATCTGAAATCTGGTTCTTATGATTACACAGCACATGCTTTACCCACTTCCCAGACCCACTATGGACACAGCTGATCTGTTCAGGTCAAATATGACGGCCTTGTGCTGGGGATGTCGCTCTGTGATAGAGTGCTTGCCTAGAATACAGGAGGCCCTTGGTTTGGTCCCTAACCTGTGAGAAAGAAAGAAAGAGAGAGGGAGAGGGAGAGAGAGAGAGAAGAGGGAGAAAGGGAAGGAGGAAGGAAGATAGATGATAGATAGATAGATAGATAGATAGATAGATAGACAGACAGACAGAAAGAAGCAAGGAGGAAGGGGAAGGACATTATCTTGTTCTCTAGTTAAACCAGTGTTCACTTTGCTCTCCACACCTGTCCCTGAAATGCCAACACCAGGCCAATAGCTCAGGGGTCACTGGTACTCCTGTTCCCAAATTCTCACCAAAATTTCAGCTCTCACCCAATAGAGCCCAGCTGGCAGGGCCCTGAAGGAGCCCCAGACAGGACCCCACCCAACAGCAACAGCTGTGGCTATCCTTCCAGAGTCTTCCCTGGCGACTGTGCCGTGTGAGCAGTGTGAGGAGTCGTGTTCCTACAGCCCGTTGCCCTGAGACCGGACTGTGTGTGTCAGAAGCAGCATGGTGACAGACGATCCTTTACTAAGTACCAAGGACCCTGAGAGAAGCACCAGGACGAAGTTGGCTGTGACTCCGAGGGTAGCTGAACGATGACGGACAGAGTGCTCGTAGAACAGCAGTGTGTGGTCTGCAGCAGAGACATCCTAATTCTGGGGCTGGACAGACAGCTCGCTCACTCGCTTGGTGAATTGCTTGCCTTAAGAGGACTCGTGTTCCCTCCCCAGAACCCAGGGGAAAGGCTAGGTGTGGAGGCATGCCCGCCAAGAAGATGGAGCTAGGCAGACTCCTGGGGGGCACTGGGCTACTCCGGTCTGCTTGGAGAGTCCTTAACTCGTAAGAGATTCTGTCTTAAAATAAAACATAACCAATGAACGAAAAGCCCAACGTGGATATCACCTGAAGAGCAGCACCCGAGGTTTCCTCTGTACTCTTTATGTGCACATATGCACATACACGCATGCATGAACACACACACACCCATACACACCACCCACATACACACAGAAAAAGCCTAATTCTGTCCAAAGTAGGGAAGCTGTCTGAGAAGGCATGAGTTTATTTGATCTAATTAAAAAGAAGATGTTTCAGGCTGGAGAGATGGCTCAGTGGTTAAGAGTACCAGCTGTTCTTCCAGAGGTCCGGAGTTCAATTCCCAGCAACCACATGGTGACTCACAACCATCCTTATGAGTTATGATGCCCTCTTCTGGCCTGCAGGCAGGCAAAACACTGTATTATTATGTATAATAAATAAATAATTTTTTTTAAAAAAAGATATTTCTGAGTCACCCTGGACAATGTCTAACAGCAAGGGTCATTGCTAAGATCCTGTGTGTGAGCGTGATACTCTGCCGCATGGCCCTCTGTGTGGCTCTGAGGTGATACCTGGACGGACCGTGGTATCACCTGTTTCCAGCTTTAGTACACAACTATAATCCCAGCACTCAGGAGGCAGAGCCAGGTGGATCTCTGTGAGTTCGAGGCCAGCCTAGTTTACAGAGTGAGTTCTAGGACAGGCACCAAAACTACACGGAGAAACCCTGTCTCGACAAACTAAAAAAAAAAAAAAGCAAAGCCAGGGGGTTCTGAGGGAGAGCAGAGCACTCTGGAAACTGCATGCCCTTTGATTGAAACAGAGCTCTGGGGGTGAGAAGAAGGTCAAGGCCACTGAAAGGTATTGTGGAAAATTTGTTTACACTATGAAAATTGTGTCTCTGCTCAAGGCACCTTCTGATTGTTTTAATAAAAATCTGCATGGTCAATAGCTAGGCAGGAGAGGTTAGACGGGACTTCCAGCAGAGAGAAGAACTCAGAGGATTAGAATCTAGGCATGCAGGACACAAAACAAGTTGGACATACAGTACAGAGGAGAGGTAGCCGAGCCATGTGATAGAAGGTAGGTTAATAGAAGCAGATTAATTTGAGTCATAAGAGCTAGTTGGGAACAAGCCTAAGCTAAGGCCAAGCTTTCGTAATTAATAAAAGTCTCCATGTCATTATTTGGGGACTGGTGATCCAAAAATACTCCAGTAAGAAAGCTTGCTACAGAAAGGGTTTTATCTTGTGGAAAGATGTTCAGGGTGAGTCATCAAGCAAATGCGGAAAGCCATGTGAGATGTGAGAGTATGTGTGGAGGGATCCCCTGACAGCCGAGGATAGACCTGCACCTGACACCCACTGTGAGAGTATGTGTGGAGGGATCCCCTGACAGCCGAAGATAGACCTGCACCTGACACCCACTGTGAGAGTGTGTGTGGAGGGATCCCCTGACAGCCGAGGATAGACTGCACCTGACACCCACTGTGAGAGTGTGTGTGGAGGGATCCCTGAAAGCCGAGGATAGACCTGCACCTGACACCCACTGTGAGAGTGTGTGTGGAGGGATCCCCTGACAGCCAAGGATAGACCTGCACCTGACACCCACTGTGAGATTATGCAAAGGGATGGATGTCTGCCTAGGTACATGTGTGTGCACACCTGTAATCTCAACAGGAGAGTCACATGTTTCAAGCTAGTTTGGCTACCCCATGAGATTCCATCTCAAAAAGAGCAAAACACTACAAAAAGGAATACACACGAAACCAACAATTTGTATTTCTGGGGGAATGAGACAGAAATCAAGGAAGGTGAGAGGACCGTGGAGCCGACCCCTCGGCCACTGCATGACTTCATATTGCTTGCTTTCACCTGCCTTATGGTGCTCGCACATTGAAACAATTTAACTGAAGAGGTGGAACAATCATAGTCGCCTTACAGAAATACAACCTGTATGGCATTTGGGGGATAACTGGACTGTGGCCGGATATGAGATGTTATTAAACGTTCTTATTTTAGTCACATATAAAAAGGTCCTTGATCTTCAGAGGAAAGCATGATATTTCACGGAGGGTGCATGAGCCTGAGTGTGAGTCAGCGAGGGCTGAAACCGTGAATTTGTCTGCCCTGCTGCTGTGTGGGTTTCTCCAGCAGTGGTCTGTAGCCCGGTGACAGCAGGCTTGAGGGGCCCATGTGGGTGCAAGACAAGGGTCATGGGTCAAATAAAGCGTCAGACTACGGATGCTGAGGGGGTCGAAAGGGAAAGCCAGGGAGTCCCTGCCTATAGTTAGGAGCGCTCTCTCTCTCTCTCTCTCTCTCTCTCTCTCTCTCTCTCTCTCTCTCTCTCTCTCCTCTCTCCTCTCTCCTATCTCTCTCTACCTGTCCTGGGAACTCAGAGATCTGCCTGCCTCTACTTCCTGAGTGTTGGGATTAAAGATGTGCATCACCACACTCGACTCACATGTTTATCTTGACGGGAGGGGGGCAGAAGTTGATCTGCCACGGAAGCAAAGGCTGGTGACAACAGACCGTGCGTGACTCATGTCTAGGAAGTTAATTACTGCTCCCACCAAGGACACAGGAATGGCTGAAAAAAATTAAAGTGGGGCAGTGGGGTTGGGAGCCCAGGGCACATGGTACTGAGTCGTCAGCAGTGGAGACATCTTCAGAGACTCCTAGCCAGGACATCCTCATGGTTTGACCTTAGCTGCCATGCTCCTCTTTCTGCACACTGGCTCTTTGGCAGTTAGCATCCTTGGCTTACTTAACATCCTTCCAAAGAACTCCCATTACCCTTTATCTTCTCATTTAGGGAGCCAATGATAGTATCTGTGCTTACTGCCAAGAACATGGAGGCTGGAGAAACTGTACCAGATGATGGTAGGCCAAAGATTATCAGAGAACTGGGAGAAAGAATTATTTGGCTTTGTTAGGGCTGAAGAATTATGAACAGTAGGGAATTCTTGAATCCCATGGCTATCCAGTAGCCTGTGCCATATGATGTAAAGCAATTAATTAAACTGTTGCCCCTGGTCACCTAAAATAAAGTGTTCTCTGAGAGCAAGGCTTTGGGAGGCTACAGGCTGGGATATCTACTATAAAGCATTTTACAGAGAGTAAAGAACGAGCTAGAATCCTCAGCTCAAACCAACACACTAAATCCATAGGCAACACTGAAACTTATCTTATTATATATTCTAAGGGCTGGCCCAAACAACAGCCAGTCCCAAAGCTGTGTCCCTCGCAGCTCCTGAGCTGAGCTGAACAAGCTGCAGCCCTATCAAGATAAGACGCTGGCTGGAGAAAGAAGAGCCTTAGGAATAGGAGCATGGACGTAAGAGGGACAGTCAGAGGCTTTGGGCAGGCTTAATCTCCAGCAACCCTATAGCTTGCTCTTCTGTCAAGCTCAAGGAATCTCCCACCTGTCTGACGCTGCTGTGTCTTTTTCTGGCAATACCCTGCAAGAGGATCACATTTATCCTCAGGCTTCATTCACCCTTCTACCCAACATTCTTTCCAAATACATGCAACCTCAGGATGCCCACCGGGGAAGCAAATTGAGAAAGAATAAGCTTCCAAACAAAAACAACCCAGGACCTGAAACCTGGGGGACATGAGAGTGTCCCCACAAGGAAAGAGTCACAAGTGTTAATGTTGGTTGAATTTAATGTAAGGGAGCATTTACGGAAGACGCCAAGAGCAGCTTCCTAGAGAACAGCAGGGATTGGTTCTTCTTGAAGAAGCAGATAATTGACAGAAAGCTGGGCTCCCTAAGAGCTCAGTGGTAGGGGGCGTGCTTGGCCTGCTGGGAGGCTCTGGGTTCATTCCCTACAATATAAAACGAACCTTTGCACTCCCCAGCTGCTCAGACTAAAACCTTAACTTCCTGATCTCTAATAAGAAGGGTTCTTTTAAGAAATTATTTTGAAGCAAGGCATGGTGGTATATGCTTTTAATCCCAGCACTCAGAAGGCAGAGGCAGGCAGATCTCTGTGGGGTCGAGGCCAGCCTGGTCTACAAAGTGAGTTCCAGGAGAACAGGATTGTTACGTAGAGAAACCCTGTCTCAAAAAAAATTTATAATTTTATTTTATGTGTATGAGTGTTTGCCTGGATGTACAGTTGTACACCATATGTGTGCAGTGCCTGAAGAGGTCCAAAGAGGGCGCTGGAGCCCAGGGTCTGGAGTTACGGATGGCTCTTAGCCAGAGCGTGGATGCTGGCAATCAAATTTTTGCTCTCTACAAGAGCAGTGAGTGCTTTTACCTGGTGAACTGCCTCTCCAAAGAAGGGTTCTTTTTTTCTTAAGATTTATATTTATTTATTATATACACAGTGTTCTGCCTGCATGTAGCCTTCTCACCAGAAGAGGGCACCAGATCTTATTACAGATGGTTGTGAGCCACCATGTGGTTGCTGGGAATTGAACTCAGGACCTCTGGAAGGGCAGTCAGTGCTCTTAACCTCTGAGCCATCTCTCCAGCCCCCAGATAAGGGTTCTTATATCACTAAATTCAGTCTGACTTAAACTGTAATGCCAGAAATGATCTGACTTTAATGGAGTCCAAAGATCTTCTAATGACAGGAGCATCAGGGATTTATCCTATGTTGACGCGTCATGGATCACCCAGCCATTATGTCCTAAGAATCCCAGATGTTTCCCTCCGAAAAACTTTAAAAAGCGCTTTGGTCAGAATCACTAAAATGTACTTTGGTAGGATGTTCTTTGTAGACTAGAGATCTGGGTCAAGGAAGTAGAAAGTATAAAGTCTCTTCGGGATGGACAGTATGCTGTGTGAAGTGGCCCATCAGCCACTCTCACAGGGTTTGGTAATCAAGCACCTGAGGACTCACTCAGAGTTCAGTCTCCTTCGCCAGGCACTGCCAGGACCTCTTCCCAAGGTCAAGGTGAAAGCCATGCATGAACTTCAGTCTCACCTAGTTCCCACTCACGCATGCACTGTGCTAAGACCTGTTTGTCAAGGCAACAGAGCTGATAAATGCCACCCTTGTGACCCAGAAATCTGGAGGACTCAGCCACCCTACCCTTCCTACCTCCAAGGACAGGAGGGCAGGGATTGGGTAACCACCTTCTGAAGGGAGAAATCAGGTTGGAATGTTTCCTCTTCCCAGATTCAAAGGATATGAAACAAAGGCAGCCCAGCCGCCAGGGGAGGCCGGGAAGGAGGCACTGAGGGCATTTTCTTCTCAAGGGTAAGTGACTATACCTGAGCTAAGGTAGCCTTGCCCTTGCCGTCATCCTGATCCTTTCGGTATACTCCTGGCGGAGCCAAATAAAACCAGCATTTAGGAAGAGGTAGGGGTAAAACTGCCTGGTCCCACTGGGGTACTTGGAGCAGTCACCTTGGAATGGGGCCTTTCTTAAGCCTGCCTAGAGCCACTAAGGGCACAGGATGCCATAGAGCTGTAGAGAAGGAGCTTTGAATCCAAGGCAAAGTGTGAATTCCTCCTTCCAGGTTCTCCTTACCTGCCAGCCCCCTCCACTCCACCCCCCCATCCCCCCCCTCACATGCACCTCCCATAGTAGGGTGAAGTCTGACCCAAAGGCCCCTGGCCCCTTAGTTTCCAAGAGCTTACCTTTCTGCGGGTGAGGGTGCAGATTGGCATCTGGATGTGTCTCGGTGTAGTGTGCAAGGTCGGTGTGAACCTTGAGCTGGAGTCTCTGCCAGGCAACTCACAGGGGCAAAGGGAACCGAGTGAATGTGTGGCCACAGGTGTGGCAACTATCTGTTGTTCTGACAGCACCAGAATTAACCCGGAAGGGCCTGGCACCCTGGGAGGCACCATGGGGACCTTAGGGCCAACCTCACAGTCACACTCCCTACAGTTCTACCAGCAGGAAGAGAGCGAGAGGGAGGAGGGGCCTGCTCTCAGGCAGCACCCCAAAATGCAGCAGAGCACAGAGGGGTGGGAGCTGAGCTCTAGGGTCCAGGGCGGTGGCTGAAAGGACCAGGTTTGATGGAATTATCCAGCTACGGCAGTGTGAAGTTAGTGTCTCATCACATCTGCCCTGGACACCCTGGTTTTGACAGAGCGGGGGCTCTTGGGTCTGACTCATCAGATGCGAGCACATGGCTGCTTTGATTCTTGACACTCCCAGAGCAGTGGATTCAGAGGGAAGTTACCAAAGAGCCGGCTTATCTTCCTCCTCTCCATCTTGAGAAGTCAGGTGGGAGAGGCAGGCTTCAAAATGAGAGCCCGGTTCTCACCCCTCCGTCTGTTTCTGCTGAACTGGACTCTGGCATGGGTGTCTCTCTCAGAGGTACCGGCTGTCTGGAGCGTGAGAGTCCGTGGCAGGTGCTTCTGGGTCTTTCCCTGTGCATCCTTGGGTTTTCAGCACCTCGGTGGTGGTCCAGGCAACGGTTAGGGCAAAGGCAGCCGGAATTAGAAAGGAAAAACTTTCTTCGTCCAGTGCTTTCCCCAGGGCACTGGCACCCCACCCCCACTCCAGTGCAGGTACCTCTTTGGAAGCAGATGCTGACTGGAGCCTCGTGGACTCCTGCGTGCTGGTGTAACTGAAGTGACATCTCTCTGATCGGAAGAGGTCTGGCTGCTCTGTGGAGTACCAGTGGAAACCACCCCAGAGTAGTATGCTGGAAATTGGTGGGCAGCCTTGTTCCCTAAACCTGAGGCCATGGATCACCTCAGTGCTCATACCTACCTCCTCCACAGTAAGCTAGGAGAGAGAAGCCATTCTATCTTGAAGTCTAGGTTGCTGGTGTCCCAGAGGCATGGATATTGCTTTTCTGTTGTTGTTGTTGTTGTTGTTGTTGTTACAGGTTTCTTTTTAGTTTCGGTTTTTTTGAAACAGGGTTTCCCCATGTAGCTCTGGCTGTCCTGAAACTCATTCTGTAGATCAGGCTGGCCTTGAACTCAGAGATCTGCCTGCCTCTGCCTCCCAAGTGCTGGGACTAAAGGCGTGTGCCATTATCGCCTGGCCAGAGGCATGGAAATACTAGGCAAACATTTACTTGGGGCTTCTTTGATGGAAACAGACAAACAAACAAACAAGCAAAACAACTTCCCCTTTCTTTCTTCCTGCTTATCCCTAGTAATCATACTGCCTCTGTGCCTACCCAGCTGGACCTGAAAGAGCTTGCCTTTGAACCTGTGACTGGAAAGAGAAGCTAAAGCCTGTGGATACAAAACCATCCATTTAGGAAGCAGAACTGCCTGGAGCCAGTTGTGGGGCAAGGGTTCGGGGAGCGGTTTCTGTTGTCAGCAAGTGGAAGGTGAGAAGATGGAGGGAAGGCCCCTGGGGACCTTTGGGACCGGCCTGTGTCTCTGCAGTCATAAGGGCCACATGGCTATCAGGGAAAAGTCTCAGCAGGAACAAAGGGAGATGTATAGACATACAGTGTAAGTGGACTCAGATGACCCTGGAAAGGACAGTGTGTGCTTGTGGGCACATGTGGAGGTGGGTATATGCAGATGGTGAGTGGTAGGCTGCGCTTCAGGGCAGCCCTACCCCTGCTGGTAGGCACTGGAAGCCCTCTAGGGCTGGGTGGCTCTTGGCAAAGGAAGAGCACTAACTACTCTCGTGTTCTCTACCTTCTTCCCACACACACTCCCTCCCACGCTGCTTGTGAATGAGGTGACTGGCTGACTAGTCTTAGGCCAGTCTTGGGGCACCTAATCAATGCAACCTTCGGAGTATTTGGAGCAAAGCTTCCCGCCAGGAAGCATCCACTGACTTCTTCCCCTCAACCCCGGAAATGAGGTGGGGAGGGAGTGGGAGGAGCAGTTACCTCCCCAACCCCACCCTGTCCCCAAGAGTGGAAAACCTGGGTCTCTCCACCCTGGGGCACTCGGAGCCATTCCTGGAGTGCCTGCAGAGAGCCAACACTTTTACCAGAGTTATCTCCTTAATCCACTCGGTAATCCGGAGATGGGTCGGCCCTATAATATACACAAGGAAATTGCAAGCTCCTAAAACGTAATTAACTTGCCGGAGGTCAGGCAGCAGAAAAGACCGGCTCAGTGAGTCGGCTGATAGCCAAAGACACTTAAACTGCTGTTGCCTGGGAGTGAATGAGGGCCACGTAAAGACAGCAGGTGCAGGAACTGGAATCCGAGGGGCCTTGCAGGGAACCTGGGAAGCAGCAGCTGAGTTGAGCATGCTGGGGAGCACATTTTAAAATGTCATACAGGAAAGACTATCAACTGTGTCCCTACGTCCTACCTCTTCAAATAAAATGAGGGTGGCGGGGAGCTTGAAAAAATAAAACAAAAACTGGAGACCATATCTGGCAGGCCAGTTTGAGACCCAGAATTAGAACTCCGAGGTGGAAGCTCCAGTCCCAGGATGCAGGCCAGCGCATAGTCTTCTGCATTCAGAGTACTGGACGCCAGATCTCATGCATGTGAATCTGCACTTTAACAAGCTCCTGGGTGATTCTTGCACACATTAAAGTTTAGGACACTGTAGCTAGAGTTTTCCTGCCTGGCCCACAGTCAGGACAAATCTCTCTCGCCCACCAGTCCCGCAGCCGCTCAGATACAATGAAGGAAACACACAGAGACTTATATTACTTACAAACTGTATGGCCATGGCAGGCTTCTTGCTAACTTTTTTTTTTTTTTTTTTTTTTTTTTTTGGTTTTTCGAGACAGGGTTTCTCTGTGTAGCTTTGCGCCTTTCCTGGAACTCACTTGGTAGCCCAGGCTGGCCTCGAACTCACAGAGATCCGCCTGCCTCTGCCTCCCGAGTGCTGGGATTAAAGGCGTGCACCACCACCGCCCGGCCCTTGCTAACTATTCTTATATCTTAAATTAACCCATTTCTATTAATCTGGCTTGTGGCTTACCAGTATCTTAACATCTTCTCATGGCAGTGGCTGGCAGCCTCTCTCTGCCTCAGCCTTCCACTTCCCAGAATTCTCCTCTCTCCTTGTCCCGCCTATACTTCCTGCCTGGCTACTGGCCAATCAGTGTTTTATTTATTAACCAATCAGAGCAACACATTTGACATACAGCACATCCCACAGCAGGACACTGGTAGTGAGTGTGGACAGGTGAGCTCACCATATAGTGTATATGAAAGGCCTCTTGAGTATACCATGCCACAGGGAGACGGGAGAGAAGGCCTAGCTCTCCATTCATGTGTTGACTGAACCTTGCACACCACTGGGTGTGGTGGCGCACGCCTTTAATCCCAGCACTTGAGAGGCAGAGCCAGGCGGATCTCTGTGAGTTCGAGGCCAGCCTGGTCTACAGAGTGAGTTCTAGGACAGCCAGGGCTACACAGAGAAACCCTGTCTCAAAAACTATAATAATAATAATAATAATAATAATAATAATAATTTTAAAAGATTATCACAAGAACCTCTAACTCCCCTACTTCCCACTCTCACCCCTCCACCCTGTACCCCAGAGCAGCCTCTCCCACAGCAAGCTTTGCGTGAGCAGATGGGACAGGAAGGATCTCCCTTCCTGGTTCTCCATTCTTTTGTCTAATAAAGTATGATTCATTTGCTTCTATTTTTAACTTTCTGCTGGTTTTGATCCTCCCATGTGTGAGATCCAGAGGCAACAGCAGAGAAAGGAGCGTGGAAGGCAGAGCCTCCTTCCAATCCTAGGGGCTCTTAAAAGAGCCAAACCCAGCTGGAAAAAAAACGCCCAAAGGGTGTGAGGGGAGGAGGCAATGGTTTCTCAGGCCTGACAAAGTGGAGCCTACAAGCTGAAGAAGGGGTGTGTGTGTGTGTGTGTGTGTGTGTGTGTGTGTGTACAACAGACTGGATTGGGCTGCAGGTGAACTTCCCAGATCTCTAGAGGGCAAACACCCAGCTCACTTCTCTGCTGGGTGGTCCTTCCGAAAAAAAGCCAGCCCTGACTCAAAGCTGGCTCGCCCCCAATCCTCCCGAAATCCACTGCACCCCTGCACTTGGCCATCCCTTGCAAAAACCCTAGCTCCAGGGTTAGACGAACTCTGAGTGCTGGCACCCTCGCCTACCAACCAAGTGCTGTTGGGCAAGTTGCTTAATTTCTCTGAGTGTATGTAAGGGAAGGATAAAAATATCTGTCTCATACGATGGTGTTTAGGAATGAATAGTATTTTTATAGTCTATCTCAGTACCTGGAACACTGCAAGCGCTCCATAATACTAATTTTTAGTGCTATTTTTATGATTTTGCGCCTGATCCAGAAGCCTCTCCCCACCAGCCCTCTCTGACTCTACTTGGAAAACTCAAGGTTAATTCAAAGCGACTCTCCTCATGTGGCCCCTAGAGGGCGCCCGGAACCCACTGGTCCTGAGTTTTCGAACTTTAGCTCGCGTCTGACTCCCATTTAAAAGCCAGAGGCTACAGCGCGGCAAACGCCACCTTTAGATCATGAGGCCCCTCCCTCAAGGGGCACGGGAAGAAATGTGGGATCTGGGACCCCAGGGTGGAAAAGCGGAGGGGCAGCTCCTACAACAGCCTTCCCTTGGGAGGCACATTGCGGCTGGGACTTCGCACCAGCGCTTATCCCCACATCCTTCCCACCTTCTCACACGTGGGAGCTGGATCTCCGGCTTTGCAGGAGGTGGTCACTGAAAGGCCTAGGCTTTGCTAGGGTCTTCTGCCTGCTGTGGGGCCTTGGGGTCTCTTCCAAGACCCCAAGGAGTTGCAGAAGGGAAACTGAAACCTTTTTGGAGGAAGTCCCCACCCCCAAGGCCCTCCTGCAGAATTGGACCCCCTCCCTCTGGACTGGGGGAGTAGGCGAGAAGAACTAGAGAGCTCCTGAGGTAACAGCCTGCGGAACTGGCCAGGCAGTGACAGGCGTCAGCTTGTGAGAGGGTAACCACAAGCCCGGCAGTGAAGTGTGCACTCTGTATGTGCCTGGCTCCACACATCCGCGGCTTCTCTTGTGCAATATTGTACACCCAGGATGTTGTAGGCTCTACCTAGCCGTGCAGACTGGGACCGGAAGGCGAGTACATTTACACTCACTTCCCAGCACCAGGGACGCCCCTAGTTCTCCGCATTTACCTGACTCGCCCATCCCCCATCCTACACCACTTGTCCTGGCCACCAGGTTTTCTCTGGGCTAATTGGAAAACCCGTCCTGGCTCCACTCTGCCCTCGGTCTATGCTGCCAGAATCCCCACAAGCAGGAACCCAAAGGAGAGCACAGCTGTGTGGGTACCTGAGGGCTTCCCAGAGCCCTGCAAGTTAGGAGTAAATCAGCTGGAAAAGTGATGGGGACCGCCTAGACGCCCTGGGAGGGAGTCGAGCTTTGGGAAGTATACGAAAGTGGGAGGGAGCGAGGACACAGAGCTTGAGAGGTAGGCGCCTGGGTCTGAGCCTAGAGCAATCAGCACCCACCTCCCAGCCCCAAGTGCCTTAGCCTAGGGGGAGGCACCTGCTTCAATGTCTCAAGAGCCTACGTACCACCGTCCTCAGCCTGTGGGCCATGACCCTTTTGGGGGTTTAAATGACCCTTTCACAGGGGTCACCTAAGACTTCGGAAACACAGATATTTACATGACAATTCATAACAGCAGCAAAATTACAGTTAGGAAGTAACAACGAAAATAATTTATTGGGGGTCACCACAACACGAGGAACCATACTCAAGGTCGCAGCATTAGGAAGGTTGATAACCGCTGACCGTCCATGGTCACTTATCCACAAAAGGATACTTATCTAAGTTAGGACACCCTGAAAACCGGCCACCTCGCAGCAGACACCATAGGCCATCAATATTCACCCACTAGGGAGTGCCAGCCCGGCTCACCCCCGCCCCCACTTGGGCCACACAAAGCCTCTATTATAGCTAACAGGTTGAGCCAGATTTTCTGTGTGTCACCCACTGCACACACAGAAAATTGGGGGCTCTTTGGCCCCCAGCCCTGCCTGGGTTCCTGGGGCCACAGACTGCCCTCCACTCAAGCTCCACCACGCTGTGCACAAAGTCCAAGCCGCTGCCGGCTCACTGGTGGTAAGGCTGGGTATTTGGTCAGGGCCACAGGCTCACTCAAGCCAAAGAAGGAAATAGGCCTTTCTGCCCCGACGGGTTCGTTAATTCTTTTTTCTCTCTCAACACCTCGACACACATTTATTCAGATTTTTTCCCCATTTCTATTTTTGATCTGAAATGGAGTTTCTGGCGGACATGACCGAAAACAGCGAGTTTTGAGCTTATTTTTTCTTGGAGTGTTTGGCCTTGACCTTCACAATCTGTCCTTCCGGGCTTCAGCCCCACCACAGAGAGTACGGGGTGCTGCTGCAGCTCGGTGCAGGCCTGGCTGGCCTCACCACTTGGGTGCGGCGTTTGGGGGAGCGCTCGGTGCAAGCGGGATTCCCTGAGATTCGGGCCCAACGAATTCTCGGCTGCCCAGAGGGGAAAGTCCTGCGTCACTTCTCAGCGCCAAGAATCCCAATTCTTCCTGGAGTCTGGTACCCCCGGGAGGCCTCATCCAGGGTCTGGGAATCCCCAAGCGGTCCCCCCGGAGAGAGCGAAATCCTGAGGCCTGGCGCAGGCAGGCGGTGTGGATAGCTCAGTGGACATCCCGCATCAGCCAAAGCGCTAGGGATGAAGCCGGGATAGGCAATGCTCCAGTCTCAGACAAACTAAGAAGAACTGGAGAGCCGCGGAGGCTTAAGGCTCCAGGCTCGCATCTGCTGGCTCAGTTATGAGTGCCAGAGCAAAACTATGAAGACGAGGAAATTACAGGCACGGCGGGGGAGGGTGCGCCCAATTTTACTTTCTGTCTCTGCAAGAGAAGGTGAGCGTGATGAGCCTGGCTTTGGAACCCGCTTGGGACTTTTGTGTTTGGGCCCTGCCCTGGGATCTCTCTACTCAGTGCCTCAGTTGGACAACCTGGCCAGGAAATATCCGGGGTCCTCCAGACGCGACATCCTAGACTCTTGCGGTTGTCCAGGCACGGGTGGGTCCTGCACAGAGGACTCGGATCCTACTTCTCAAAGATACAAGTGGAGGAGATGGAAGAACCTGGGAAGAGATAAAGACGGTGGTGTGCAGCTCAGCCCTACAGTGAACCGCGGGGCAACCAGACCTGTCCAGGTTAGAAGACTCTCACGGCTCTGGGAGGCCGCCTCTGGACTTTGCTTGGTACTGGGCGTTGTGGCTTGTGAGTGGTGTGTGGCTCGTTGTGACTTGTGAGTGGTGTGTGTGAGCTCTAAGCTCTCGCTCCGACCCTAGGTGTCTGATACAGAGCTCGAGAAAGCCAATCCTGAGCACATGGCGGCTAGGAAAGCCTACCAGGTCTCCTGGGCCAGACCTCTCTTTTGCTCAGAGCCAAGGGGCCGTTGGAGACGGAGCAAAGATCAAATGCCCACCCCACCCAGCCTATTTTCCCTTGGGCTTCTCCCGGGTGGCTGTTATGCCCTTTGCTCCTCTACTACAACCTTCCAGGACCGCCAGCAGCTAGGGTACAGAACAGTGGCTTTGGTGATGTTGGTGCACACCGCTGTTTATGCCTGCCCAGACCCCAACCACATTAATTCCCCACTTACAAAAATTCTCCAAAGAAATGGCTCCCTATCTCAATTTCACTCCTAGTGAGTGACCCATCACCCAGCTTTTTCCAGAAGAGCTGGCCCAAATCAGTTTGTTGTTGTTTTGTAGTTGGTCTAGTAGTTCAAGAACTGTAGATGGGGGTGTGAAGGCATATGACTACTGTTCTGGCCAGAGTAGTCTGAGGGCTCTCCGAGGTCCTTGGAAAGCCACTCTTGTAGACTACTGGGAGTCCAGGCTGGTATTGAGAGTCCGGTGCCCTGGCCTCTGCGGCTTGCTGGAAAGGACACAGAGTTCCCAATCTCCTAACAGGTGCTGACCACCCCATAGTGTACCTGCACATTCATCTCGGGATCCCATCACCACATACATCACCAGCGCCCAATAGCAATTACTCCTACACAGCCGCAGACTCTCACCTGCAGGGACAGACTCCCAAAATGATCCACGTGTCCCACAATTATAGACTATCATGCACAAGTACGTACTGTACAGTGAAGACATGGTATACATGGCTATCCTTCACACACAATTACACCCATACAAGTAGAGATGATGCACAATCAGAAACACACATTTACCACAAAAATAGACTCACAAAGAAAAGCTAGTGTGTACTTTCACACACATTAACATGATTTATATACAATCAGAAAAATGGGAATCACAAAATGACCCCAAACAGCAGGTGATACATGGACACACACACAACACACAACAAAAAAAAAAAACACACACACACACACACACACACACACACACACACCACTGTTGCAATGCAATGATAGTTTTGATTTGCAACTTAAGGAGAAACAAACAATTTTACACTAAAACTGCAAACACCTTCAAATATCATTTCAGGCATTTACTAACAGTAACACCCTGATTGTCCACACTACTACAAATTCATTCCCAGAGACAACTATCCCATGCTCTCAAATGCTAGCAATCTCAAGATATGCCTGACTCTCTTCAGCTTCTCTCTCTCTCTCTCTCTCTCTCTCTCTCTCTCTCTCTTCTCCTCCAGGGCCCCAGAATCTTGCTCACCCATAAATCCCCCCAAGTTCAAGTATAAGATGTTTCTTCCGCCCCAGCTTGTACCAAACCCAAGTAGCTGCAAAATGCTGGACTTATCGAGGAGCTGACACCCTGACTCCTGAACCGGAGGGTTTTATTGTTTTTCCACATAAATTACACGAGCACTTTATAAAATGATTACACAGAAAACACCTTATAAGTGCATAACTTACCCCCCTCCCCAAACAGGATCTGGAGAAATGGGCTGAATCTGTGGGAAAGCCTGTCTGTGCATACCTGGTTGCTGCTCTGATGTGCTGCCGAGGGCCTGACAGGCCAAGTTTGGCTGTTGTGTGTGGGCTGGTGTGTCACAGTGTGACTATGGCCTTGTGTTTGAGTAAGAGGAGATCCGTGCTGTGAGTCTGAGTCACCCTGGACAATGTCTAACAGCAAGGGTCATTGCTAAGATCCTGTGTGTGAGCGTGATACTCTGCCGCACGGCCCTCTGTGTGGCTCGGAGGTGATACCTGGATGGACCGTGGTATCACCTGTTTCCAGCTTTAGTACAGATAGCCACCTGGGGACCCCAGAAGCCCTTCCAAGCCCCACTTCCCTTGGGTCTCTCTGTCCCATATTAAAATCAGAATAAAATGAAATAGACGAAAACGGAGAGGATTCTGAACAGTTCCAAAGTGGGGCAGGATCACACAGGCTTCTGGAAAGAGGTCTCTGCCTCTCTCCCCAGCCCTCTTCCACCGAAGACAGAACAGTGTCCACAGGTGTGTGGACGCGTGGCGCGTGGGAACTGGCCAGAGAAGCCCCGTTCCCCTTCTGCGTGCCGCCAGGAAGGGTAGAGAGAGTTTTGGTTCTCCTGATAGCTCTCAACTGGGCTTGGGTCCACTGGGCGGAGGTGCAGGCTCACTCGCAGGCCGAAGCCACCGACGTGACGCTGGTGATTTTGGTGGAGTCGTCAGACCACGGCTGCAGGTTCTGCAGGGCAAAGAGCGACGAGTTGTGGACGCACAGGGGGTCTGCGGGCAAGGGCTGCGCCAGGCTCTTCTGGAAAGCCTCCTGCTGCAGCTGCAGGAGGATGCGGTTCGCCTGCTGCCTCTCGGCCTCACGCTCCTCTGCTGTCTGCCGCCTGCATTGGGAACAAGCTGTTACCAGCCAAGACTCAAACCCTCTTCCCGCGCCTGCGCAGGCCCCGGGTATGCCCCCCCAGGAGATAGTCCCTTATGCACCCCTCAGCTCCTGTATGGGGCCCTTTAATGCACTCTCCACTCTTGCGGGTCCTGACTATGACAAAAACAACAACAACAAAAACAAAAACAGCTTGGAAATCCCCAAAATGGATGGAGCAGAAATATCTTAGAGGGACAGTAAAAAAGCCCAACGGGCGGGAACTGCTAGGCCTCCCCCATAAAAGCACAGCGCCTCCACTCTCACTGGCACACCTTGGATAGGCTGGTGTATTCCGAGACCAGGTGCCATCCCAAGCCCGACAGGCCCCACCTCATGTAGACGGCACGGGGGTGGGGGGGGGGGGGGGGAGGACCAGCAGAAAGACCTGTCTTTTCCTTCTCTCCTCCAGCCTGGGCCAGGCCTCAGATTTCCTGTGCCAAATCCTGTGCCCCCAGCTCCCGCTGGACCCACCAGCTTCCTCCCGGGCGGTCTTGGGAGGCAATGACTCACTTATTCCATTTAATGCCGCCCCTCCACCCTGTCAACTGAGATCAAACGTCTGTCTCTAAGGTGGACAGACCTAATGGGAGTCCCCGGGGCCTCCAGAAGCAATTTGTAGGCGATCGATGAAGCCGCTGGAAGCCTTCGGCTCTTCCCGAGGCGAGGCAGACGCCTGCCTGCTCACACAGCGGCTTCCTGACTTTTCCTTGTCTTTCTGTCTCTCATCTTCCCTGAATTTTAAATTGCTCAGATATTTTCCTTCATGCTGTCTCGTTCCCGTGTTTCCTCTGCTCCCCTTCGTTTTCTCTGAATTAGGGGAATTTGTTCGAACCATGTTTTTTAAATAATCTAATATCTTCCTTTTCACACAGACTTCTTGCTGCTTGCATTTCTTATCCACCCCCTCCCTACCTTAAAATTTTTAATTATTTATTTTAAAATGGGATATCTTTGTTCCTTTCCTTTGTGTTTAAGTTTCTCTCTTTGCCTGTGGATGGCTTTCTGCACACCAACTCCCAGCTCCACCACCTTAAGCTTGGAGAGCGCCACCCTCCTCAGCTAGTCCGGCTCCTCTTTTTACTAGCTTTCCTAAGTAAGGGTTGAAGCCACGTTCCCCTCTCCTTCCCCAGCCACAGGAATGTTGGTTGGGGGGCAGCCGACTTGCAGGGCCAAAGCTTCCTTTGTGGCCTCGAAGGCGGAATCCCGGGCAGATTCCTCGCCTTCATTCAGAAAAAGAGGAAACTCCAATTCCTTCCTCCCTCCCCAGGCCCGCCCGGAGCGGCGCCGCCGACTTTGCGGCGGCTCCTGCCACACACTTCCCCAGGGTCTGAGCTGAGAGACTCCCAGCAGCCCGGGCGGGTGAAACCAGAATGTGGACAAGGTGTGCGGAAAGGCGCAGGCATGCAAGAAAGTGCATCTGGGCTGGGAAAGGCTGGGTATGAGCAGAGACTAAAGCTGCTCAGGGTGTGTGGTGCTTTATAGTCATGAGGATTGGTGGGAAAGGTGAGCAGAAGAAGGAAGGTCGAGGCATACGCATTGGGAAAAATAAAAACAAGAGCGTGGTAAGTGCTGCTGTCGTATGTCAGAAGGGAAAATGTCTCTTTCTTTCTCACGCACACCCATCTGCTCCTAATTGATCCCGCCCTTTCAGTGGGACCCGAGAATCCCCGCCACAGCCGGCGCAGATTGATTTTCCCCTTCTAGGATGGGGGCGACTGCGCAGGGCTCAAGTGCCTGGGGAGGAAGCAGTAAGTAGCGGCAGCCGGCGGTCCGGGGGCCCCAGACGCTCCTCTGCGGAGAGTCCGGCTGGAGCGCAGAAACCTGGCGCGGGTCATTCTGTCTCCAAGTCACAGGGTCAGGGGAGGGTCCACCCAGCAAAAGGCAGGCTGGGGAATCAAAAAGGCCCTGAAGGATTCACTGGCACAGAAATTCGCGTGCAAAGACCGGTCTATAGGCCTATTTGCCTCAGAGGCAAAGCCCAGCCGCGTCTACACCGGATAGAGTGAGCTGTCTAGAAAGCCCTGAAGCTTCTCTGAAAACACATCCCGGATTCCCCAGCCCCACCAGTCTACGGCCCTGCATTGTTTGCAGTCCCGGGTGACTGTAAAAGCCCGCTCGTCTAAACCGATCGGAAACCAGCAAGCAGAGGGAGTGTGAGCAACCCCAGAGAAGCAGAGAAAAGCTGCTCCGCCGCCGCCACGACCCGTCTGCCCCGCGAGCTCACCTCCATTTCGTCCGCCGGTTCTGGAACCAGGTTTTGACCTGCGCATCGGTCATTTTGAGCGCCTTGGCCAGAGCGGCGCGCTCCGCCGAAGCCAAGTACTTCTGGCGGTGGAAGCGCTTTTCCAGCTCACAGATCTGCAGGCGCGTGAAGGATGTGCGCGGCTTCTTCTTCTTAGGGGGCGTCCGGTTCTGATAGGGGTGACCTATACGGCGTGTTACAGTGAAGGGTGAGAGGGCCACTGGAGCGGGAGACAGACAGACGGCAGAGGCAAGCGGCAGAGCGTCAGGAGGCGTCCCAGGCCCGACACCCCGCGAGTCAGAGCGCAGTGGTTAGACCCCATAAAAAGGCAGGGCAGCAATCCTCCCGGCAACCCTCCACTCCAAGCCCGGGACGGCAAAGGGCTCCCTTCTGCCAGCCAGGCTTACGTCTCCGGAGCGGCCACTTCGGAAACCTCCCTAGCCTGGGGCTTCGGAGATCCCATCCACTTCCCCTTTAGCTCCCCTCTCCCCTACCTAGGGGCCCCTAAGCACCCAGCTTCCTCAGCCACTAAACTTAAAAGGGCCAATCAAAAAGTAAGAGGCCCAGCCTCTGGGTCCTTTTCTGAGTCTTGGTCACAGCCCCACACTCACACAGCAGCTAGAGCTACAAACTTCCAGATCCGTACCACCACAGACAAGGATGCACGCCCCAGGAGCCACAGGGCACAGGACGACCCGGGGCTACAGCCATACACTCCCTCAGAGCCTCCTTCAGGTCTGACACTAGGGTTGACTGTGACTCCCCAGAGTAGGCCTGTGCCAGATACCTTTTGTATAGTAGGCTCACTGGGACACACACACACACACACACACACACACACACACACACACACACACGACATAGTGTGGATGCCAGCAAAGCCCTCCAAGACTGCCTGAACTGAGCAGCAGAATGAGACATGCTCTGGGCCTTGTCTCCTCTCTCATGAGAGGACTTGGGTTGTCTCACTGGAGTCCCTTGACGGAAGACTCTCCCTGAATGCCCCACAGTGAGCACAAAGACTTTCCCGTTTCTGCTGTGGCCCCAAAGTCTGTTCAGGGACTCCAGGGACAGTCTCTCTGCTTGTGCAGTCTGTAACAGAAGCTGGGGACCTAGGGTAACTTTGGGTGGCCTGGACAGGTCTAACAATAAGCTGTTCTTTCCATATGAACACACACACACACACACACACACACACACACACACACACACACAACTTCACAGTTAAGGCATGGAGTTTGCCTGGGGAGTCCCAGCCACAAGCAGCGGCCTGAACCCCCTAGCTCCCCGGTCTAAGGCCCAGCAGCTAACTAGGGACCAATTCCTAACCGCTGCGAATATGGATTTGGAACCTGAACCTTCCTGGGAGGACTCGCGGTCTCAGGATCCAGGTACAGCTAAAGGCAACCAGCGCAGCAGCGGGAGCGGGAAGTGAGCGCTGCCGAGAGGGCAGCCAGAGCTGGGGCCCACTGAACGGAAGCCAGGGCAGAGGGAGCAAGGGCAGAGGGGAGGGAGCCGCAGAGAGCCCAGCCGCTGGCCGCCACCGAGTGCCTACTGGTCCGGGGAGTTGTCTTTTAGCCAACTCGCTAGCCAGGCGGGTGCATTATTCATCCCAGAAACAGGAGAGCAGACCCCTGGGAGGGATACCGAGGATGAAATCGAAGAGCGGCCCAGCCCTGTTCTGCCACTGACCCTGAAGAAGCCCGCAGTCCGGGAAGAAAGCTGGCTGGCTCTGCTCCTTCACCCAGGCTTGAGGCCTTTGCAGATCTTCAGTGACCCATACCAGAGCTCAGAGCACCCAAGGACGTGTGCGTGGAGCAGGGGACGGGAGGTAAGAGAACCTTTTCTTGTGCCTTATTCTGGGGCTCTTGGCCTCCGTCAGTAAACGGCAGCCAGGACAGAAAAAACATTTTGCTCACAGGGAGTGCTTTCTCCGACCTGCGAGCCTCAACTGTTGACAGACGGTGGTCCTGAATCTACAGCCCTCTGCCCTCTACCTGACTGGGCCCCAGGATCCCGAGAGGGGACCAAGCTTTGCTTTTACGAACAGGGTCCTAGAGTAGAGACAGAAGAGGCCCGGCTGCAAGAACTCTTCGAGCTCAGCGATTCTTAGCACATAGAATCCTGGAGGCAGTTGAACTTGGGGCGCTAGGCGGCCTGGCGCTCAGAAAGAGCTTCAAGGAGCCACCAAGCGGGGTAGGGGTAGCACAGAGCCCGAGCCACGGCCAGGCGGGGCGCGCGCGGGCCGGACTCACCTGTGAACCTGTCCTTTGTGTATCTGCGGTTACTCTCCATCCAGGGGAAGGTGAGGCCAGTGAGGTTGTTGACACCCGGCACCGCAGGCACAGAGGGCACAGTAGGCAAGCCAGTGGCCAGGGGCTGGGGGTGGGCCACCGCTCCGGCCAGCGGCCTGTGCGCGGGCACCCGGATCACCCCGGCGGCGCTCAGCGCCCCCGCGCCGCCAGCCCCCCCACTGCCGCCGCCGCCGGGACCAGGGCCGCCCGCCAAGGCCATGTTCACGTTGTAGGAGCCGGCCAGTGGGCCCATGCTGCAGGCACCGCCGCCGCCGCCCGCCGGGCCGCCGGGACCAGCCGGGCCACCAGCGCCGTAAGCTCCCGTGGCCCCGGCCCCCGCCCCAGCGGCGGAACCCCCGCCACCGTAAGTGTAGGCGCCTCCAACCAAACAGCCAAGGCCGTATTCTCCGTCCTGGAGGCGCGAAGCGGGCCCCATGCAGCCACCCTGGTCCGGGCTGTTGAGGATCTGATCGATGCCGAAGCTGATGGGCTCCGCGTGGCCCGGGTGGAGATGGTGGGGACCCAGGTGCTCCATGCTGGCCCCGGCCCCACGCGGGGGCCCGGGCGCGGACGCTCGCCGCGCTGGACTACCCCGGCAGCTAGCAGGGGCGCGGAGGCAACAGCGGCTCCAGGCTGCGCTGAGACTTGAAGGCGAAGTGCGCAGAAGGGCCAAAGTAGGGGGGAGGGGAGGGAGAGAGGGGAAGCTGTATTCTTCCCCTCTCCGGCTTCTCCTTCCCTTCTCTGGCTGCTCGCTCGCCGTTGACTCTGGGACATCAATCACCGGGCGAAAAAGCCCTGAGCGAGCGAGCCTAGCTGTTTCGGCCGGGTCTCTCCATTGGCTGTGCGCGGAGAGGAGCGAGGTGAATGACAGCGCGGGGGAGGGGAAGGGAGGGGGAGAAGGAGGCCAGGAGCCCAGACAGATGCCGGAGCCAGAGACAGAGGAACGAGATCAGGGCGCTGAGTAGTTCCAGCGAAGAGAAAAGAGGAGAACCACAGCGAGACGTTTAAAATGAGAAAGAAAAGAACAGCAAGCAGACATTCCCAGAGACGGACAGACAGACGGACCTAAGGAAAGGGAAATGAGAGCCCTTTCCCAGGCCTGGCAGGAACCGCCCCCTCTCACTTTGAACAGGACCAAAGGAGTCCAGCCCACCAGGCCCCTGGGGACAGGTGTCCTGCCCAACTGGAGAATCTCCCCAAGGGCTGAGCTGGGAAACACCTGTCACTCAAGCAGGCGATTTACGGCAACTTCAAGTCCAGCTTGTTAGAAAGTAGAAGACTGTCTACTCCCCAGGTATGGAGCCCAGGCCCCGAGGCAGGACGGTGAGTTCAGGCTTGTCCTTTAAAACAGGTACTATGAACAACTGGCTATATATTGTTATAAAAATGAGCAGCCACTCTAACTCAGCCTCTCTAAAGAATTTAAGGAAAGAGGAGTCATCCTGAAAAGCAGGCACAAGTCAAAGGATAGGTTTGGGGCTTGTGTCAGGGTGCCCATTCCTCAAGGTACCCCTTTCGTTTTGAATAAATAGATGTGCAAAAAGCAATTCCTATGAGGTCTGAAAGAATGTCACTGGGTTTGTATTGCTTTCCACGCTAGCCCAGGGTTGGCTTTTCCAAGCCAGACTTGGAACTGCTCTGAGGAGACAGAGTTGATCCTTTGCTTTTAGAATCCTTGGAGGGAGGTCTTAGGTCTTAAGGCTGTGGTGGCTGGAGCTGGTGGGACTGAGATCAAGGAGGTGCATCCAGGACAAATGTAGGCCTTCACAAAGTTTAGCTTCAGCTGCCTGGCTGAGAAGGAAACCCCCTTCTCTGTTTCCTCTCTTTCTTCTTTCCAGTAGGGAAAGGTCTGTTCCCTCCTAGGAGGCAAGTTCTGGGATAGGAAAGCATGGGCTGTGCTTTCTGACCCACTTCAGGTCTATATCACACTCAACCTCCTGGGGGGGGGGGTGTCTCTAACAGGCAAAATGCTACCAAATGTGAAAGGCGCACTTCTGCTCACCAAGTCCCATCGTAATCTATTTGTTCGGGCCACGTCTGTCTGTCACCTTCACTTGAAGAAGCCAGACGTCCTCAGCGGCAGGAAATGCCTTATGACTATGCCGGGCCCCCTCCCATACAGCCCTGGCAAATAAAATATGCTCATCTTGAATGAATAATAAGTGAGTGGAGAATTACCCAACAAATATTTGTGTACTTAAAATGTGCCTGGCACTTTCTAGGCACTGTGGGGAGACAGCAAAGTGTTCTGACTTCAGAGAACTTACATTTTACACACAGGTCAGACAATAAACTAAGAAGGATAAGCCAGAAGTCAGTATTATGGATAACTATAGAAACTCGATGCCATCTCTCGAGGATAAATGCTCTACCTGATCCTCCAGCCAGGAGGGCAAATGCTCATTTAAGACACAAAGCTGGCAGCTGTTAGCGAACTCTAAACAAAACCAGGACAGCAGAGCTGTCCGGTCTTAGCTCCTCACTCAACCAGTTCAGACTGTGTGCCTTGACCCACACATTCCCATAACTTACTTAGGAAGTTGTCTGAACCTGAGCGTGTTCTTCCTTCCTTTTATCTCAAAAGATCTAGAACAGAAAGCAGCATAATTACTTTCTGAGAAGCCACGTGCAGATAGCACATCACACACTCATTAAAACCCGTAACAACCCTACGAAGCTGGTGGGGATAGCCCAATACTTATTATACCTAATAAAGCTGAGTGAGTGTCCGTAGCAGTACTAGAAAGCACAGACCATTCCATTTGTCCATCAACTGATGAACAAATGAACAAAATGTGGTATATCCATAAAATGGAACACGATCCCACCATAAGAGGGAGGTGTGTGCTTGCTCATACCACAATGAAGGTGAACCTAGGAAATATGCTAAGTGAAATAAGCTAGGCACAGAGGCACACATATTGTATAGATTATTTATATAAAGTAGCCAAGATAGAAAACTCCACAGGACAGAAAGTAGATTTGTGGTGGCTGCCAGGGCTAGGAGAAGGGGGGAGGGATGAGTACAGACTTTCTTTGGGGGATGATTAAAACTTCCTGAAATTAGGTAGTAATGGCTGCAAAACTTCATGAGTATTCTAAAAGTCACTGAACTGTGCATGTTTCAAGTCTGAAAAGTATGGAATGTGAATTACATATCATTTAAATTTTTAGATGTGTTTATTGTATTGTATGTGTGTGAGTGTTTTGCCTGCATGTGTGTGTGTGTCTGTGCACCTAGTGCATGTCTGGTACCTGCAGAGGCCAGAAGAGGGTGTCTGATTCCCTGGAAATGGAGTTTGTGAGCTACCGTGTGGGTTCTGGGAACTGAATCCTGATCCTCTGCAAGAACACCCAGTGCCCTCAATCACCAAGCCGACTCTCCAGCCCCTATACGCCATTTTAAATAAAAGACAAATTTGTTCAAAGTTCCACAGACAGAAGAGGATTGCTCTGGGACCTCAACACCTAAAACTACTTCTATTTGAGGTTGAAAACTATGGCAGAGGGTCCTGTAGCATCCTTGAGGCTGGAGCCCAAAGGTCTTGGTTCTGTTAGTCTAACCACAGTCCTGCCTGCCACAGTTATAGATGTCTTTCTTAGTCATCTTCAGAGCAACATCTTTTTGTCACTCCGAGGCGCTTACAGGAAACCACTAGAATCTTCCCCATACCTCTTCCCTCCCTCCCTCCAATGCTCTACCTTTCTGGCCTTATTGCCTTCCTATCCTGCCTCTCCCAACTCCTGACACCTGCTGGTCCACCTCCTCCGCTCTTCAGATCTAGCACAAGCTGTTCAGTGTATCTGAGAGGACACTTCACCCTTGTTGGCTCAGGCAAAGGTTGGCAGAGGTCACGACAACCCACTAATATTGTGTTATTGTGTGGCTCACAAAACCCGGTATCCCAGGGGTGCCTTGGCTTTCCCCTGCCCTCCAGACCTTTTTTTTTTTTTTTTTTTTTTTTTAGTCACTTTTTTATCCCAATCCAGTCCTGGAAGGCTGGAGTTCTGTGAGTCCACTGTGCTGGTGTTTGTCCTGGGGTAGCTGGGAAAGACTGATGCTTCACATCTATCTCAGTCCCTATCCGGGAAGAAGAGACCAGGAGATGTAGATTTGCTGAGCTCTGGCCACTCTGCTTCTCCTAGAGGCAATGTTACCTGAGCACCTTGTTCATTTGGTACAGCATCTGTGCTTCTGATGCAGTTTCTGTCCTCTTCTAGAGTAGCCCTGCTAGGGAAGAGGAGGGAAGGAGAGGATGCAGGACTTACAGATCACCTGAGCTGTCCTGGGTGCCCTCGACTACAGTAGTAATTCTTCCACCAATCCTCCAATTCCGTGATACAATTTTTATTTTCCATCCTGAGCAAACCTAGGCACTGAATGCTGGGGAAAGGCAGCCTGGACTCCAATGCTGCTTTCAGACCCCACTTATCACAAGGTACTTCCTCATTGAGGAAGTACCCACTTATCACAAGGTACTTCCTCAATGCCAATACTGACTCTCGCCTTGCATATTGTCTAGGTGAGATCCCACCCTTCTCTGGCCTCCTGAGGTCACCTGGCAACCATGCCCCCTCAACACCAGCTCCCTCTTGCCTGCAGAATAAAGAAGTACCTCCAATTAAAAGGGGAGCAGCTGGAACTGAGGCTGGGGGAGGAGGGAAGGAAGGGGAGGCCCCAGAGGGAGTCCTCTTTGGATCCCACACAGCTTCCTGTGGGAGAGACCCCTGGGCCAGGGGTTGTCCTTTGGCTCAGGGATATGTGTGGTAACTTAATTACTTCGTGTTTGAGGGACTGTGTGGGAAAGTTGAGTGTGTGAGTATAACAGTGAGGACTGGGCGGCATGTGCAGATGTCCTGGGCATGTCTTTAAGGGGTAATTTAAAATGTTTTCTCCCATGAATATTTATGGTCTGTGATGGATCGGCGCTGGGTCATATTGAGATGGTACCACAAGTGAAGCCTTGGCAAGACGGTTGGGAGAGAAGGCGGAGTCGGGGTTATTTCTGCAGCTGTACTGTCACCTAAGGAGACGTGTGGCAGTGAGCGTGTAAGTGCTGTGAGTTCCCTGGGACGGAATTGATGTGCACCTGTCTCCACAACTGTCCTGTGTGATGTGCACACGTGTGTGAACGAATGCATGGAGCAATGATGTCAAGTTGGTGTCTGTGGGAGAGCCGTCTTATTTTCTAGTGGGGTTGTCAGACATGGTCACATCTGGGCCCAGGGGGATTGTCAGACATGGTCACATCTGGGCCCAGGGTGGAAGAGAGAGGGAGGAAAAACCCGAGAGAGAGAAGTGCTGAGAGGCACGTAAAGGGATGTGTAACATGGTGGGGCCACTGGGGTCTGCATCCTAGAGGTGTCCCCTTTACCTGGCTCATCTCCCTCAGAAAAGAGGCCAGGAAATGTCCCCTCCAGCAGACAGGATTTGTCAGTGATTTGGGGACTCAAAGACAGAGAAGGGCACTCTAACTTGAGGCGGGTTTGGGTGGGTGGCAGTCTCTAGTTCTAGATTGGAAGGAAAAGGAGAGTGAGCAGGACAGACTGCTGCAGTCACAATGCAGTGATTCTTCCTCAGGGCTTGGGGGATTTCAGGCTAGCTCCCCCCCATAAGCCCCCATCTCATCACAATCCCACTCAATCCTGAGAGACTAGCAGCCTGTCCAACACAAGGACTCACACCTATATTTTCCCATCAGACAAGCGACCTTGAGTGAGCAGAGGACAAAGGGATGGTGGATAGACAGGTACCTCCTTGGTCACTAGGTTACAACTCAGTTGTCACCTGAAATTAGGGTAATTTTCTCTTCCCACTAGGCCCATCAAAGCTGGGCAGGTAGGTCTCTTTGGAATAGGGTCTTTCCTTAGTGAATGATGCCATTCACTCTTGGCATCAAACTAAAGTCTCCTGCCTTTCCCTGACAAACTTCTTCCCAAGAGAAGCTATGTAAAAACCACTTTGGACTAGGAAATCTTTGATGCTAAGTCTCCTCCCAGGATGCCAGGACCCCAGAAGGATGAGGTTGTGTATGGTCTGAGGACAGACTTCTTTGGCTCTGCCTTCCATACGATAGCCTCCCCTGTGAGAGTTCAGCTTGCCACCATTGGGCGCAGAAGGGAAGTTCAGGCTTGGATCCAAGATCAACTTCTCCCATCCCAAGCATCCACTCTATTAGTCATGTGAGTCTGCAGGGTGGTATTTACACAGGAGACAGAATCTGGGGTCGGATCCCAGGTTAAGGTGTGGAAGAAGGGAAAGAGTCCTTAGGAAGCCCCAGCCAGGTGCTGTCACACCTGGGCCAGCATCATCCTGTAGGAACATCATCCTATAAAAGCCAACCCATTCCCTATGACACAAGGGGCTAGCAAGCTTCCTTTGCCTACATTCCTCAAGTGTGAAACTTCTCAGCAAGGACTGGACAAGGTTTCGTGCTAATCCACGACCCTGACCTCTTTTACACAGAGTAACACAGATTCTTTATTTCTTCAGTCCATCTGAGAGCAGAGATAGCACAGTGAGTCACAGTTGAGGGCTTGAGGGGAGAGTGGATGGATACTTGCTGATCTGGGAAACCTGACTTTCTCAGGAGAGTCCAGGGAGGCACCAGAGCCCTGTGGGCAGGTCTAGTGGTCTCCAGGCCACTCCAGACATAGTTTGCAGGTTGGGAGCCATGGCTGACTGAGGGGCTGGCTGGCTGGCTGGCCATGCTTGGAGTGGAAAACTGAGAAAGCTGGCCAGAACCCCACTGCAGGATAAAGTGGCTAGAGTCTGGCACATCCAGGAAGCAGGCTCCAATTTAGGAGCTGAGCTGGAGTTTGGGTTTGAAGTTAATTCTCTAAGCTCCTTCTCCAGCAGAACAGTACTGAAGAGTAGACAGGTAAGGCACTGATGCTATCGGTGGTTAGTTGGTGGGGTAATGTGTTCCACAGTGTGTGACTGCTCAGGCATCCACAGTTTACACACAAATGGCAAGACACAGATTGGATTCAAACGACTGCAGCATTCAAGATTCAAGTTGGCACCCTCCTATGTGCAGACACACACAGACCCGCTTACACCCCCACACTAGTGTGCAGACAGTCCTTCCAGTGTGCACATCCAGATGTTCACAAAGGTTTTGGTTTCTGCTTTTGAGACAGGTCTCACTAGCCAAGCTAGCCTCAAACTCACAGTAGTTCTCCGGCCTCAGCATCCCAAGTGCTGGAATTACAGAAGTGAATCACACTACTCAGACACGTTTTCCTGTGGAGTCCATTCACGGGTGCCTGCAGGTGGATCAGAACTGCAGTTCAGACCAGAACAAAACTAAACCGAGCCCTCTCCATACACACACCCCTGTGTGGGTCACTGCATTCGGGTGCATGACAGATGCACACAGCAGCACTCCTGCAGACGTACAGGTTCTCACAGTTCCGCAAAGACCTTCCAGCTAAGATTTATAAAAACAAAACAAAACAAACAGACGACAGACACCTCACCTTTCCTCTGCGATCTCACTCAAAAAAAGTTCACGTTGAATGCAAATACAATTATGACTCTCCCAACTTCGGGGAAGGCCAAGGTCGCCCAGAAGAGACAGGAGGAGGACCGAAGCGGGGTGAGCCGCAGGTGCCAGAAGTGGGGTGGGGGAGCCCAGGGGGAGGGACCGAATCCATATGCATGGGCTCTGAGTACAAAGAGCAGCTGCGGGGAGCCGGAGCCCCGCGGGCCCAGAGTTACAAGGAGCGCTGGCCGCACAGCTAATTGAATTAGGTCGGCCTAGCCTCGCCACCCGCGCGACACCCGCGTCAGCTCTGCCACCCGTCCCGGCCGCCGCAGGCGCTCGTAGGGTACCGAGGGACCGATTGAAGGAAGGAGGCACAGCCGCCTGAGCCCCGGCCCGAGGCGGCCTCTCCCCCCGGAAATAATCCCATTGTCCCGCAGGCTGTGTGCAGCACTAGGCGCCAGGGATCCCCAACTGGACTGTGACTCTGTGATTAATGGGACTGTAGTGAGGGAGCTGACGCGGCGGCGTGGGGGGGGGGCAGCCCTCCTTCGCACACCCTTGTCTGGGGCTTCTGTACCGGTTCCGGGGGGGTCCCCATCTAGGATCTAGGGCTGCAGGAGACGGGAGAAGCAAGCGACTGACAGTCATTGGACCAAGGGAGTACCTTAACGAGTGTCGGTTTGTGTGAGCGTGTGGAGGGCTGGCGTCAGCTTTGCAAGTTCTGTGTGTTCCTTTGAGAGGTCTCTCAGGGAGCTGCCGAGGTAGAAGAGGGCACAGATCAGAACCCAAGACCCCAGGAACTGTAGATTGTGAGGCACTTCGGGCTCTGTAGGAGATAAGGGGGCTCCACACGAGCTCAACACCAAGAAGCTGGGCACTGCCCTGAGTCAGCTACTTCTCAAGTCAGCCCACTATGACAAGCGCTTCTTCCAGTCCACACCAGCAAGCAACTGACAACAAGTCCTTCATTGTTCCTCCGCCCCCTCCTCCTCATTTTGAGTTGCTCAATTGGTTCCTTAGCAGAGCATCTTCTGTACCAAGGCTATTTTCGCACTAGCCACTCTTTGAGGTTGGAAAGTAATGTTCCTATGTCTGCCCTGCTCCAGAACTTCAAATGCCTGTGTGCCAACTGTGGTCCCAGTCAGTCCTCAACTAACACTCACCCACAAGTGCTCTTGATACTAACAAGAGAAACTCCCCTGGCTGGTGACCTTCACTCAAGAGCAGTAGAGAGTATATTCAGTGGAATGGGTGAAACTTGCTGTAGAAGCAGGAGACTGGGGAGTATGTTCTTGGAGAGTGTCCTAGGAAGTTAGGAGGGGCATTCTAGCAGGTTAGGCGATAGCTACAACTCAGCGCCACCCATCCTGGACTTCAGTGAGCTTTGGAGATCATCCCAGTGGCCAAAACTGTTCTGGAAGCAGACTCTCCACCTGCTGTGACCTTTCCCACCTGCAATGGCTCACCCTTCTCAGCTCTGCAAAACCCATGGTATGCATGCAGTTAAAATCCTCCTCGCGCTTCCCTGTTCAGCTCTGGAGTACATTTACTTCCAGGGAGAAAGAACTATGGACCAGAATAGGAGGTAAAACCCAAACCCTGTACCCAAGAGAAAACTTGAAGCATCTAAAATCATTGCTTTTGGTCTGTCAAGATCCAAAACCTGGGAGGATAAGGCAACGTTGAAAAATGGCCACTGCCTCTTCCTACAACTCCAGACTGCTACCCAAGGTCCGAGGAAGGTTGAGAAGGAAACTCTAGGCTGGCACCAAGCCAGCAGGGTCACTCAGAGCCCATGAGAGCCCAACTGCCCAGACTGGCAAGCCCCTGGCCAGGACTCCTCGGTCCACATGGTATTTCCCTGGATTTTTACGGCAGGGCTGAGATGAGCAGTGACATTCCCTTCTCCCCTTTCATAAATATTGCATCTTCCCAATGCAATTACAGGAGACTGAACGGCATGAGCATTTACTAAATAAGATTATGGGGTAATGCTAATGCAGTTTATGTCTGCGCCCTGACACCAGACAAACTCCCTATTAATAACCTCTCAATGAGGTACAGGGCTCCAACTGTAGAGCCCGCAGATCGAGGACTTCCTGCTCACTGGGGTCCATGCCATTATTGCCTCTTTCCAGGGGCCTGGAGGACCAGTTAACCTGGGCATCTGTCTCTCTAGGTCTCTTAATCCAGAATAGGCCCCTTCCAGGAGGCAGCCTTTTGAAAGAGAGAAGCTGCCTCTATCCCTCCACTTTCTTGTTATTTTCTATTTCTATGCCCTTGAGTCCTAGCTGGTGCTCCACCCTCCTTCCCCAGTCCACACTGCTTCAAATGCACATCCTTCCTCTCCAGAAGGCTGTGCAGGACAAACCTTTCTTCCTTTAGGATGCGCATTTACTAATCTTCATCATCCACAGACGAGACACCAAAGCCTGTGGTTTTTTGCCCCATGATAGTTTTGTCCCACCAAATCAGGTGTCCAGGTAGCCATGATGTACCTTATATAATCACTCACACCTTTCCCTCCGTTCCTCACATAGGAAGCCCTCACATCCCCACATCCAAAAAAAGGAAATTCTTACTACTTCACAAGCCAGTTCAGAGTCCTGCCTCCCCTAGCCCTCTCCAGGCATCACTCATGAGCCTTATTACAAGTAGCCAATAGCACACGGGTTTAAAAAAAAGACTCTGGTGAGGGGTCCTAGAGCTGACATTATGGAGGCCTGAGGTGGAATCCCAGCCACGCCGTTTCTCATAAGTGTGAATGTGAGCAGATCAATGATCCTCTGGCCTTCGCTTGTCTAATCTATTAAAGAGCGGCAGCATCAAGCCATTTTCAGAAGGAACAGAAAAATCAAACACTAAGAGCTTCCGGCTCTATTGTGTGTATCTCACTCAGCTCTACCATCTCCCTCATTATTGCACTGGCATTTATGCAAAATATTTGCCACTGCTACAGATCTGGGACTCTTGCAGACTAAATGCAGAGCAGCCCTCAGACATACCAGGTGTCTTTCTTGACACACACGCACCCCAAAGCCCTCTGCTTGAAGTCTCCATTGAGTTCCATGGATTGGACCTGGCGGCAGCTGCAAAGACATGATAGGACACAACGAAGGATGTCTATGCTTCTCCAAGGCCAAGAGAGGCCCCTGGTCACACGTTGCCCTGGTGCAGGGTGGTCATTAATCCAACCCCACATTCTTCTTGGCTTTCATTTAACAGAACTTTCCTGCTTACGGACCTCTGCAGCGAGGAACTAGGAAGGGATTGGGAGCATGCAGTCTCAGCAAAAAATACCCCCGCCCCAGAAGCTCTCCTTTCTTCTCTGCATCCCTCTGAAGTCAGCGAAACCTTCAAACCTTGAAAACCTTTGAGCAGCTTCTGGGAGCAGAAAGATAATGAGACGAAAGATAAGAGACACTGGAAAGAAAGCCAAGAGCTTCCTGGAGTCCAAATTACCAATGTCAAACTCTCTTCTGTCTAGAGAGGTCATAGGCTTGGTGGGACCACCTGGGGCCCAGGACCTGTGGAACTGGGGGACATGGAATACTTTACCAAGCTCTCCAATCCCTTGCTCTTGAAACTGAGGCTAGACCCTTCCAAGCAGCATATACTGATCCCCAACTCCCACTTACCATGCTTGTCCTGGGCTGCCGCAGGTTTTGTTGAGTGCTGCCCACCAGTCTGCATCGCTGAGTGTTTCTGACTTGCCACAACCTCCCTCTTAGTTATGAAACATCAGACCTGATTCTCCCTTGTGTTTTGCTTTCTGCTCTACCTCACCTGTCCAGTTCCTCTTTCAAGTCTTTTCTCAATGCTCTGGGTTTAGAATTTCTTTCTTTTCTCTTTTCTCTTTTCTCTTTTCTCTTTTCTCTTTTCTCTTTCTTTCCTTCTTCCTTCCTTCCTTCCTTCCTTCCTTCCTTCCTTCCTTCCTTCCTTCCTTCTTTCTTTCTTTCTTTCTTTCTTTCTTTCTTTCTTTCTTTCTTTCTTTCTTTCTTTCTTTTTAGACAGGGTCTCTCTGTATAGTCCTGGCTGTCCTAGAACTCACTTTGTAGACTAGGCTGGCCTTGAACTCACAGAGATCCGCCTGCCTCTGCCTCCCAAGTACTGGGATTAAAAGCATGTGCCACCACCGCCCAGCTAGAAAATCTTTCCAAGCAGCCTTTTGTTCAACTTCTACATATAATGCACAGATTTCACACACAAACTTGGAGGGCCAGACTGATGCCCCACTCCCCCAAATAGATACATAAACTCTTTGTTTTTTGACTTTAACTGTACAAACATCTTTGTGTGCCAGGGACTGTGCAGTCTAGGCATGTATGAGCTGAGTTATATCCCCAGCCCACACAAATGTGCATCTATACTGTATGTGTCCCCACAAAAAAGCATGCTTTCAATATGCACATGACCACACAATGTGTGTGTGCACACAAAAGGATGCTCACACACAAACACACAGCCTGTCAACCTGCCAGTCACAGTTTCTGAAGCTGATGTACTCAGCAGAACCCCCACACCCGAGATTGCCAGAGCTGAGGAGAGTGACTTCTCTTGTTCTTGGTGGGAATCCATAACACAGTGTGCACTCAGGGGACTTGGGGCTTGTTCAGCTGTATGCTGGGACTGGGAAAAGCCACTCCCCAGAAGGTACCTGAGCTGTGAGTCAGGCATTCCACAGGACCTGGAGAAATAGGAAGCACAAGACTGAGTGGAGGGGTGTGGTCTCTTTGTTGGAATAAGAACCTATCCATGGCCTGCTTTGGTAAACTAACTGAAGATCCTCTGATAGGAAGTAGGAACTCAGAGGGCAGGTACAAAAGGGGTGTCGACTTGGAGACGGTAAAGGAGGGAGCTATTTGGGCCTCTCTCAAGGAGTGGCCCTCAGTTCCAGAAAGTAAATGATAAAGTTAATGCTTTGTATGGTGATCACAGTCCTGATAAAGCCAGGCTGACTGCAGCCAGGAAAAGGAGCTGAGCTAAAACCAAATGACTTTGTTTTCACATCTGTGTAATTTAGGAAAACTATCAGGACAAAGAAAAATGCACTAAGGTAAAGAATGAAGTCCCAGGGGTCCAGAAAGGAGCCAAGTGTGAACAGAAAGACCAAGGACACTGATGCTTAATGGACAGATTAAATTCTCTGCTTCTCCACCAGCAGTGTGGTCTTGGGTAACACCCTGATAATTGGTTTTCTCCTCTATCAAATGGAAGTATGAATCTGCCTTGTGTGATTATGGTAAAGATTAAGAGCTGAGGGGACTGGGGAGACGGCTCAGCAGTCAGGAGCACGTGTAGGGGACTGAGTTCAGTTTCCCAGCACCACATGGTGTACCACTTCTGTAGCTCCAGTTCCAGGGGCCCCACACCCTCTTCTGATCTCTGTGGGCACCCAGAACATATGTGGTGTACACATGAGCAGGCATACAGTCATACCCACAAAGTAAAGATAAACCTAAAAAGAGAGAGATAAGGATATGTGAAAGTGCTTAACCCCGTGTTAGGGTGAGTGCATAGGATAAAGAAGTAACTGGAAAGGCAGTGTAATGTCTCAAACCCAAGACTTGAAGCTTTACATTTTCTTCCTTGGGACTGAGGCTGCTGGAACCAAGGCAAGATCCAGAAAAGGGGGCTACATGCAGAAGTCTGTCCTCAGTCAGGGGAATACTGGTTGATAATTGAATTCCCTGAGGTTCCCAGTTGGTAGCCTACAAGCTGTGTGACAGCCAGTACATTCCTCTACAGCTCAGCTTCCTCATCCTTAGTGGATCTGATAGTAAAAGGATCTTCCCTTTGAACTTACTATGAAAGGGAAGTGACTTAATGTTCGTAACGTGTAGAATAATACCTGTCATGTAATAGGCGCTACACAAATGGATGCTAAAGAAATCAGCTGGGCAGTGGTGGCGCACGCCTTTAATCTCAGCATTTGGGAAGCAGAGGCAGGTGGATCTCTGAGTTTGAGGTCAGCCTGGTCTACCGAGCAAGTTCCAGGATAGCTAGGCCTACACAGAGAAATCCTGTATCCAAAAACAAACAAACAAAACCCAAAGAAATCAGAACCTAGCCAGGCTCCTGGACGATGAGGAAGTGCTTGAGAGTGACTCCAGGGCAGCCTCAGGAGGGGAGCAAAGAGGGCAGGGCCGAGAGACTCTACTCTGTCACCTGCTGCTGTGGATTGTTTACCTTGGGAACAAAACACCCATTTAGTCTGCAAGCTGCTCAGGGGCCTGTGTAGGGAAAGGCTGTATTCTCCCTGTGCTGTTGCTGGTGAATCAGCCCCAGCCTCCCTGGGTTCTGTAAGAAAAACCACAGCACTGTTCATATCCTTTGATCAGATAATCCCACTTTTGGAACCATATCCTAAGGAAATAAAAAAGTAATTTGTTCGAAGATTTTTATACCAGCACTAGTCATAATAATTCAACCCTGGAAGTAATCCAAATAGCCAACACTAGGGAAGTGGTTAAGCCAGCAAAGGAACATCCACAAGAGGGTCTACTACACAACCATCAAAATGACAACATAGGGCCGCTGAAAGGGCTCAGGAGGTAAAGGTGCTTGCTGCCAAGCCTGATGACCCAAGTTCAATCCCTGGGACCCACATGGTAGAAGGAAAGAACCCACTCCTGAAGTTGTCCTCTGACCTCCACATGCATGCGCATGTGCACACAACAAATGTATACATTTTGCTCTTTAGTTTGTTTGTTTGTTTGTTTTTTTGAAACAGGGTTTCTCTGGGTAGCCCTGGCTATGCTGAAACTTGCTCTGTAGACCAGGCTGACCTCAAACTCAGAGATCCACCTGCCTCTATCCTTCGAGTACTGGGGTTAAAGGTTATAAAGTAGACATTTAAAGCATGGCACAGAGGTCTGGAGAGATAGTTCAGCCATTAAAGGCTAGGCTCACAACCAAAACGATAAATCATGGCACAGAACAGAGTTTAGACATGGACATAATCACCAAGAACTTGGCATTGGCAGCAGAAAATGAAGGAGGGAGAGGTTTGCGGAATGGCGTTGGCAAGTTTGTCACTTAAAGCTGAGTATAGGTTACTTTATATCATGTAAAATAAACGCAAGCCAATTCAAGAATTAAAACGGCGGGGCTGGCAGTGTGGCTCAGTGGGTAAAGAAAGGCCCTTAGCACCAAAGTCTGAGGACCTGAGCTCAGGCCCTGGGAACCACATGGCGAAGAGCGAGAACTGTCTCCTGTAAGCTGTCCTCTGGCCTCTGCATTGTGTGCTGTGATGCACAAACACCCACAAAGAGATAAACTGTGATTAAAAAAAAATTTAAAGAATAACAGCTGTGGGGAGGTAAGTAGGAAGTACGTGTAAACACAATGCAACGTAAAATTTCAAACCTTATCAGTCTGGCCTCAGAGTTCGGCTTAGTGGTACAACATGTGCTTAGTATGTACAAGGCCATGGGTTCAATCTCCAGCACACGCAAAAATACAAAAGTGGAAAATAGGTATATTCTTTTTAAAGACAGTTTCATTTAGTCTAAGCTGGCTTCCAACTTACTATATGGTGGAGAATGAGCTTGGCCTTCTAACGCTCTTACCTTCATCTCCAAAGTTCTGAGGTTCTAGGCACACAGCACTGTGCCCATTATACACAGTGCTGGGGGCAGACCCAGGCCTTTGTGCACACTGAGCAAGTGCTCTACTTCCTGATCTACAGCCCCAGCCGGGAAACTGTATGGTCTTAACTAACCACACAAGCACACATCAGAAAATACCTTAGCGGATTGTATTTTATTTCCACAATGCTGGGAACCAACACCAGGGTCTTGTGTCTACTAGGCAAACACTGTACCATTGAACTAAATCCCCAGCCCAAAGCCCAAGTCTCAACTTTGATAAGGATCAAGGGATGAAAAATGATTGATATAAACAGTTGGCATTTCAGATGCATGGCCTTTTTGGTTGTTGCAAAGACAGAGAGGGTCAACAAGATGGGTAAAGGAGCAGCCTGCGAAGACTTCTGCCTTTTGGCTTGGTGCTGCTTGTGGGAGGAAGCAGGGGTGCAAGAGGGGGGCTGATTTTGAGATCCTGAACATCAAGCTGTGGCTCTTCACCCCTCCCTGACTTCTGACCCAGCTTCTGAACTTTGCTTTCCCCGTCCCTGAACCAGACTCAGATACCTGCTGGCTGCCTAGAAGCCAGGATGTTTGGGTGGGTTCTAATCCCAACCCCCTTAAAAACTGGTGACCTTGGATCAGTAGCTTAGCAGCCTCTCTTGATCTCAGTTTTCTCACTTGCAAAGCGTGGGTAACATGGTGTTTTCATATAGAGCTACTGTGAAGTCAGTTCACGGAAAGCCCACGCACAGGCTAATGTCTGTCTGGAGAAACTTCCCAGGAAAAGCTTATGTTGTGAGCCAGGGCTGAGGGACCTCTAAGAGAGGAAGCAGAAAATGGAGTTTGATTTTCCTGATGCCCCTGGCGTCCTCGTCTGTGGTTGACTTTCAAGTCGAGCCCACCTGCCTTTCCTCTTCATCTCAGCTGACGAGACAAGAGAGACTTGGCCAAGAGGGGGCTTTTGGTATAGGCCAAAAATCCTGTGCTGACACACAGGATCCAGATGCCTGGATTCCCCTCCCCTCCGTGGGACTCAGCTCTTCCCTTCAGGGGCAAAGACCAAGATGAGTCACCATCAGTGAATTCAGGGAAAGTGGGCTTTGTGCTTGAGGATGGAGGAGGGCCTGACTCTGGCCCCTTGGCTGGGGGCCACTCCTCACAGGACAGACCAGCTCTGGAGCAGTGCCCTAACCCAGGGCTTTCTCCAGCTATGGCAGCCTCCATAAGCCTCCTGCCCCAAATCTGCAAGCGGCCAGGGACATGGATGCTTTCCGGACTCTTCTTCTCTTCCTCTGCCTTATTCAGGGATAGATGTGGTGATAGATGTGGTTTCTCGTCGTCTTCCCCACCTACCCATCACACAGAAACCTGGGAGTCTCTATCTTTTGATGAAGACTTTGTGTGTGTTACTATATTTTATTATTATGGTATTGGCATCTTCATTTCAATGAGCAAAGGTGAGATTTCCTAGGATCTACTTAATGGCCACTTAGTGCTCAGAAGAGGACGTCAGATACCCTTGGGGCTGGAGTTACAGATGGTAGTGATCTGCCATGTGGGTACTGGGAATCGAACCCTGGTCCTATGGAAGAGCAATCAGAGTTCTTAATTTCTGGACCATCACTCCAGTTCTAGATTTATTTTATTTTATATGCATGAGTGTTTTGCCTGTATTTTTTTGGTTGCTTTGTTTTGGGGGAGGTGAGACAGGGTTTCTCTGTGTAGTCCTAGCTGTCCTGGAACTCAGTTTGTAGAGCAGGCTGTCCTCAGACTCGGAGATCTGCTGAACTCTGCCTCTGCCTCCCCAGTGAGTGCTGAGATTAAAGGCATGTGCCACCGCAGTTTAGCCTGCCTGCTTCTTTGTATGTACATCACATGTATACCTACAGATGGTTGTAAGTCATCATGGGGGTGCTGGGAACCAAACCTGGGTCCTCAGCAAGAATAGCAAGG
This sequence comes from Peromyscus leucopus, assembly GCF_004664715.2. Classification (NCBI taxonomy): domain Eukaryota; kingdom Metazoa; phylum Chordata; class Mammalia; order Rodentia; family Cricetidae; genus Peromyscus; species Peromyscus leucopus. The sequence goes on along the minus strand of NC_051063.1, from coordinate 52,161,931 downwards.
GTTCTCAATTCCTGAACCATCTCTCCAGCCCAAGTACTTTCTTCTCTAGGGATCTGGACCCGATAAACATTCAAGAGCAAAGATGACTGTAGAATAAAGTGACTGTCAACCCTGTGAGAGGTCACCCAAAAGTCAGTTTCAGAGAAAGGGGATACCTTGGAAAGGGTGCCACCATATGTGACTTCGTGGCTGGTTCATCCCCACATGTGTATTACTGGGAGAAGTTCAAACCTAGGCTGAGCTCGGAGGTGAGTTTCCGAAACATTGCTCTTAATCTTCCCTGATTCATTCTCTCCTTTCTCTGTCAGTCACTACTGAGCTTTGCTGAAAGCTAGAGATGTATCTGGTGCTGAGCTGGACAGGTTCCCATAGAGGGGGGTTGGTGGGACTCACAGGTCTCAAGTCCAGCAATACTCATTCCTGTATCAAAGCCAGAGTCAGTCACTTCCCGACTTTTCCAGGATCCCGGTGACTTTGTTGTTTGTTCTCTGTTTTTTTTTTTTTTTTTTCCTTCTAACTCCCGTTTGCCTGTTGTTCTTGGTGTTTAGTAAAACAAGCAAAACAAAACTTAAGCTTCAGGAGGGGATGTGTGCTTTCTCCAGAGCGGAAAAGACCTGAAGAGGCTGCTGAAAGAGGAGTCGGGGAGGAGGAGTCAGAAGTTAGGATCCCCACCCCTCCCCCAAGCTCACCCCTCTCCCTAGTGGCCCCGACCTCCTCCCCACACACTCTACTCTTTCTCAGCCTGCTTTCCTTACAAGCCCTCACCCTCATGCCGGGGTTCTCATATCTCTCGTGCCCCTTGGGAGTCTGGCCCAAGGCCTCGGGTACTGGAGATCTTGGGCTGAGCCCAAGTCCCTCTCCCCTAATGAGTATTAATTCTGGGATGTGCTCTGGTCTTTAAGGGTCAGAGGTGGCGGCTTTATTTACTCACAGCTATGTGCTCCCTGTGCCGGCCCTTTCATCATTTTTATAATGGAAACCGTCCAATGGCCACAGGCGCCCTGGGAGACCACCCCTCCACCTCCCCTCCCTCGCAGCCGCAGACACAGCACTTGTAGCCCTCCAATAAGGGCTCAGATTTCTCAACAAAGTACAGCTTTGCTCTCAGGATGGTGTTCAGCTGTTGATTTTATCACTTCTGCTGTCTGTCCGGAGGCCGGGCCGGGGGAATCTGGGAGTGCCAACTTGTGAAAGGGGGCACATGCATTCAAGAAGTGGGGCCGGAGCAGGAGGCTGGGAACGCGGCATGAAAGTGGGCATTTGTGGATAGAAACGGAAGCAGACATGATGTGTTTAAGGTTTTGTGTGTGTGAGAAGCTGCATATGTGTGCATAAACACGAGCACAGGGGTGCAAGTGTTTGCACACACACAAACACACATATTACATAATCAGGGTCATGAATGATGTATACATGCACATGTGAGGACCACTGAACACATGAGACTGTGCTTGAGTGTATGTACATCTATGTGTATGAGCGGGCCTGTACATGTGAGAACCTGAGTGTGTTTATGCTTGTGTATCAGCCTGTGTGTAAGCAATGTAAATAAGCGTACTGGTGACATAACCATATATATTAGGCCTTCTGGGGTATGAGTTTTTTGGTTGTGTTTTTTGTTTGTTTGTTTGTTTCGTTGGTTTTTGTTTTTTGGCTTGTTTTTGCAGTGCTCTGGTTGGTGGGTGTAAATGTTTATAAGTGTGTGTGTTTCCTGATGTGTGAATATTGTTTAAGTAAATTGAAATAACACAAATTGATTTCAGGATTACAGGTGAGTTATAGAAACTAGGCATGAAAGTTTTTCACTTATACAGAGCATTAAAATAGACCACAATAACCTACAGTGTGACCAGCCAAAATAGGGTCACCCTGGAGGTTGGCATTGTCTAGATGGGATGTGAAGTTCCTAGGGTGCCAGAAATGAGCTATTTATGTACATTCACATTGACCGTGTCTGTGCTGCTTATTTTTTGTTAGCTCGGCACAAACTCGAGTCATCTGCAAAGAGGGAACCTCAACTGAGGAATTCCTCCATCAGACTGGCCTGTGGGTATATTGGTGGGGCATTTTCTTGATTCATGATTGGTGTGCGAGGGCCTAGCCCACTGTGGGTGTTACCACTCCTGGACAGGTGGGCCTGGGCTGTATAAAAACATGGTAGCCGAGCAAGCCAGAGGAAGTCAGCAGCATTCTTCTTCGTTTCTGCTTCAGTTCCTGCCTTGAGATCCCATCCTGGCTTCTCCACAGTCAGGACTGTGACTTTCCAGCTGAATTAGACCCTTTCTCCCCCACGTCAGTGTTCTATCACAGCAATAGAGAAGCACTAAGACAACACCCACTATGGAAAAATTCATTGCGCTCTACACCCTTATAGCAATACATCAAAAAGTGCATGTGTAATTTGCACACTGTCTGAACATGTTACTATTCAATAAAGCATTTATCCACTAATTAGAACAATACGAAGGAAGCAAAGTAAGTGTACACCCATTTCAGATTGTGAGAGGACATTTGCCTGACAATTCCCAAGGTAGAATTCAGAATCTCTGACTCCTGGGGTCTAAGACACACAATCTGTCTAAACCACCAAGGGGGCTGCACCTCCAAATAGGAAGGGTTTATTCCCCCATCTCCTGTCCATCTCAGCTGCTTCCCAGGTTGGCCTTGACTCAGGATCAGGGCCCAAGTCCCTCCCCCAAGTCAGGGACCTTCCCATCTCCTCCCAAACCTGCTCCACCTGCTTGGCAGCCCAGCCTCTCCCACAGGTGCCTCCCAGAGCTGGGATGGATGGGAATAACTGTCCCACCAGAATCAGACAGCAAATGTGGGGCGTGGAGTGGGGTGAGGAACCTCTTCTGAAAGGGGCTGAGAAATTGAATTGATTCTTCTCACTGGCCTTAGCTTGGAGAGCCCTGTCCTCTTCTGTATCCTGAACTCCAGCTGTGACTGATTTTTCCCATCCCTCGCACACATCCAGTGGGTCCCCCTGGGCTCAGCAGGCACTTTATATGGGTGACCTAAGTGAACTAGGCAGGCACTGCCATCCACAAGAGTGTCTCGGATGCCTAGGAAGGACGAGAACTCAAGTGAATCACCTCGTTTTGCCCAGGACCTCCTGTGAGGATGGCTCTAGCTCTAGGCTCTCCCGGGTGACCTGTCTCTTCTTGTGGGTGTCTTCCAGCAGACCGTAGAGCCTAAGCAGGTCCATTCAGCCATCTCACCCACCTGTATGAAGAGCAAATCAGGGGCGGCCACCATTTCTAAGGAGAAGAAACGTCAACACGTGTACACAAAGACATAAATAGGAAACACCAGTTGCAGCTGGATGGTGGTGGCACTCAGGAGACAGAGACAAGTGGATCTCTGTGAGTTTGAGGCCAGCCTGGTCTACAGAGTTCCAGGACAGCCAGGGCTACACAGAGAAACTGTGTCTCAGAATACCACAAATGTAATTAATATCATGAGTGTAATTAATATCTTGAATGTAATGCCTTAAAAATGGTTACAATTGCAAGTATTAGATTCATTTAAAAAATAAGGTGGAATGTAACCACCATACATTATATGTGTGTATGAAATTGAAGACAGCGATGTTCTAAAATAGAAAGTGGTGATGGTGTCATGGGCCTATGAGGATGCTGGACTAAAGTCTATCAAATTGTGCAAACAGGCAAATTGTATACTATGTGAATTATTTGTCAATAAAGATTTTATAAAACGTAAAAAGAAACCAAAACCAAACCCCACTGGTTGCACGCTCCTGATGTAACAGGGCCCATTCTAAGAGTTTTACATGACATGGTTCACTATACGCAGTGCCGTGGTTGAATAGGCAGAGTAAATCTTCTCTTCGAAGACAGGAAGACTAAGGCCCAAAAAGATTAAATAAATTAGTCAAGATCATGTCTCCAGTAAGCAACAGGCTCAGGACTAAAACCAGGCAACAGGACTACTGGATCTATGCTCCACCAGCACCCTGAAATATTTGCATAAGCACCCTTGGGAAATCCGTTCCTCCTGCTGTCTGGGACCCACTGGCTGACATGTATAATTGTGCATAGACAGCCATCATTACCTAGATGTTAATCGTAACTAGCAATTATACAGTGATTTATTTACAAACCACTTCACACCTAGACACAATGCCGGGAAGGAGTGATGGTTGTGAATTTAACAGATAACAATTAAGGCTACTGTTTGTTGACTCAAATGAGGCTCAGCTCAGTGCTGGGAGTTTATCCTTTCTTCTTTCCTTCCTTCCTTAAATACATGTGAAATGTACTTAGCAATAAAATTAAAGTGGTACAAGAGAGGAGGAAACAAGGAGCAGAAGTCCCCCTTCTTTCTCCCGGGATCCCGTTGCTTTTGCTTTGGTTGGTTTTAATGCTGGGTAGATTCTCGGGCTTTGCTCATGTCCTGCCTAAGCTATACCACAGAGCTGCACAGCCCATCCTGAGAGGTGACCATTGTTAGCCTTTTCTTTGTATATACACCCTTCCAGAAACCATTAGACTGTGTACATGGCTTCTAATTCTTACAGGAAAGCTTTATTCTCCTCATGTATTAATTAAACCTCAGGATGAGGATGATGCTCAGGTAGAGTGTTTGCTTAGCATGCACGAACCCCTGGGTTTGGTCCCCAGCACAGTATAAAACCAGATATTGTGGCAATTCCAGTCTTCTGGAGGTACAGGTAGGAGGATCAGAAGTTCAAGGTCAGCAAATTTGAGGCTGTCCTGGGTTCCATCAGATCTCAACAGCAAAGAGACCCCTTTTTTCCCCTGTGCTGGGAGCAAACCATGACCTCTGAAGAAATCTCTTGAAAACGGGGTACATCTGTAAGTGAGGAGGTTAGGATTCTGACCCAAGCCTTCTGGACCTGTGTCCTCCCTCTTCTTCTGTCCCCTATTGATTCCCTGCACCCTCCACCCCATGAGGCCACCGTGATGGCCCTACCAAGCGGCCCCATCTCCTCCAGAGCCAGGACTTGACTTCTCCATGTTTTTTGTTTGTTTGTTTGTTTGTTTTTTTTTTTTTTGTTTGTTTGTTTGTTTGTTTGTTTTTTGAGACAGGGTTTCTCTGTTTGGATTTGGTGCCTGTCCTGACTCTGTAGATCAGGCTGGTCTTGAACTCACAGAGATCCACCTGTCATTGCCTCCCAAGTCCTGAGATTAAAGGCGTGCGCCACTGCTGCCCTGCTACTTCTCCATGCTTTTTAAGGTGGGCTGAAGGCTGAACTGAAGGAGGACTTCCCCTTCAAGCCTAGGAGAAAGTTTGCAGGCTGAGAGCTCTGCTGACAGAGAGGGTGGGGGATCAAGTCTGGGGACTAGCAAAGACTGCTATGGGGTACTTATCGGCCAAGGGGTGGGGTCCCAGTGTGTTCCCTGAAGGTGAGGCAGACAGACCCATGCCAACCTTCATAATGCCTCCAACTTAGGGATTTGGCCAAGCAAAGGACCAGGAAAACACTCTCTAGCTCCTAGGATGAGGACAGGCTCTGGAAAGTCCCCAGCTGTAACCCTTCCCATGGAACTTTGCAGAAGAGTCCATGAGACCTATCCTCAACTCCTCTCTTTAACACATCCTGGGAACAAGCTCCAGTCTCTGGCAGGGCCAGGGCCTTAGAAGTGATTTGCCAAGTCTGAGCCTAAGTACAGCCACTGCGATTTTTGCAGATTTTCCCATGTTACTAACCCTAGTGGTGCTGGGGAACTGGGACCCAGGAAGCCCAGGTAGGTCACGATGGGTCTTGTGTGTCACAGACCAAGGGTCTAGTTCTTACACCTCCTTGTCCTCGTGGAATCTGTGGAACAGGTCAGGGGGAAGAGACAAGACTATGCTGGGACAGGGGACACTCTGGAACAGAATGCTTACTGAAGTGCCTCTTCCTGTCTGGCCAGGAAGGGGTTAGGCAGGGATCATGGGCTCTGGGGCCAGGATGCATCTCTCTTCAGGTTCGGGGCCAAGCTGATCTGTGAGCCGAGGCAGGCCCCTCTGAATGCCTACCTGCACTCTCCTTTGAACACAACAGAGTCACCGCACCCCCATTCTTTCTAGGATCGCACACGTGCATGTCAACCTAAACTTGCTGCCTTTGAAGTCCCTCAGCTCCAGTCATGGCCAGAGTGGGCACTTGTGGGCCAGTCCATCTCTCTCTTTTGACTGTCACAGCATTTCCCAGCTGAGCTTCTGATGGACAGTTGTGGGACACATCACTCTCCTGCTCTGCACTTCAGTTGGCTCGTCCATAGAAAACTGAAGCTGGGAACGACAGGAATCTGAGCAGGACATGTGGTTGTGTCGTTGATGGGCACTGTCCTTCATGAGCAGGGCAGGATCACTTTTTAGAGTATATGGGTCTAAAGTACACCAGGATCCTTGTGTAAGTAAGAGGAGATGATGATGGGGTGGGAAACGTAGCTTAGCATGTGCAAGGCCCTAGATTTCATCTCCAGAATTAATTAAATTAATGAAAGATAAGAGAGAGTGCATGTGTTTATTATATGTACATATGTGCTTGGTCATAAATAGATATGCTGTGTGCATGTGCGTGTGCGTGTGTGTGTGTGTGTGTGTGTGTGTGTGTGTGTACTGCAACAGCTAATTGATCCTTCCCTGTTGGGTGGAGGAGGGGCCACGAGGCAGTCACTCATTAGGAGGCGGTTAATGGGCCCAAACGACCATGTCAGCAAAGCCTGAGCTCAGATGAGCTTCCTTCTGAAGGGGAAGGGGAGCCATAGACAGAGGTGAGGAGAAGAGGAGGCCAGGAGGAAAACGAGGCTTTCCAAGGAGAACTTAGGAGGACTGCAAATGTCTTGTCTTTGTTTCCATTGATAAATATTCCTAGCTGTGAAAATAATAATTATCTGACCCTAGGAAGTCCAGAGCGGAAAACTGGTAGAGAGGAGCTGGGGAGCACAAGCATGTTCCTGGGCTTGTAGACACAGATATGCTACTCTGCACGCATATGACCACACTGTCCAGACAAGGTCCACAGACTGCATGTGTACACGCTCAACATGTCATGCACGCGCTTGCCCAGAAGTACATCTTGCAACACCAGTCCCAGCACACGAAAATGTGGACACATGTCTGCACACGGTCATCCAAGGTTGCCGCCTTTGTATTAGTGTAAAAGAGACGAAAATGAAGAGGACCCTGTCTCTGTCTCTCTGCCTCCAATGGGTTGACATTTTTGTTGGGGGTGGGAGTATGCTAAGGAAACAGAACAGTCACATAATGGGATATATGTTATATAGAAAAGATATCTCATGTACCGGGTGCACACACGCATGGCCTCTCAGGATCCTCTGCGGATATCACCTACCGCTCTCTTTGCCCAGGGCCATCCTCATACTGAAGGGTGGGAACCTAGAGTCAAGGCTAGTGGGCTACACATATCACCACTCAGCTTGTCCCTCAAGTCACTCCTGTGCCACCGTACTTTTCCTTCATCTCACTGACACCGGCCAGGGTTTACAAATGCTCTCACTCTAAATGATGAAGGCCAGTGCCTTGCTGTTAACAAATCAACATCTCCTTGGATAAATATATGCAGACATGTGCCCACACTTCTGCATGCTAGGACTGGTGTTGCAGATATGCCTCCTGGCAAGGGCATGCGTGGCACATATTGGTCATACACACACACAGTCTATGGGCCTGCGTCTGGGATAGTGTGGTCATATGCATGCAGTAGCCTGTGTATATACAGGGAGCTCTTTCAACATTATAAATGGATTATTTTGATCTCACACTATTCATAAAGTAGATTCTGGAAGGAATAAATAGATGGCTCTAAAAATAGTTGAAGGAAATATAAGTTAAAGCTAGCTAATTTCAGATTGGAGAAGACTCTTTTAAAATAAGATGGTAACCATAGAAACCTGAAAGGAAAATAGTGACCAATAGACTACATCTAAATTTAAAACTGTCATGCTGTGAAAGATCATTGACATGACAGACAAGCAACTAAAGCACAACAAACATCAATTTTCAGAATTAAGAATTCCAACACACTGATAAGAAAGAGATTTTAAACTGGGCATGACAGTTCCCAACCACAGTCCCGGAGCTGGGAAGCTGAGGCCAGAATATCACAAGTTCAAGGCCAGTTTAAACTACAGATCAGTGGTAGAACACTTGCCTTGAATGTATGAGGCCTTGATTCAACTCGCAACACCCTCGCCCACCAAATTAGAAATACCCATAGAAAAATGGGCAAATGTATGAACAGGTAATTTATAAAACAGAGTGCAAAATATCCAATAGACTTAAGAGGGAAAAAAACCCTCCCCATAAGGGAAATATGGTCATAATCAGAGATATTAATAAAAAAGAACCCCAGATTTGTTCCTGTTTGATCCAACAGCTTTGCAAAAGTTTAAACTACAGACAGGATCAGATGCAGGAGACTGCATATGCAAGTGGACTTGTCTTGGTCTCCCTTAGAAGCACTAGAGCAGATCAGTCTTCCTGAAAGGTACTTAGGTCATTTAATTAATTAATTAAATTGTATGTATAAGGGTGTTTTGTCTTTATGTAAGTCTAGGAACCACATGTGTACAGTACCCATGGGTGCCAGAAGAGGGCATCTGATCCCTTGGAACTGAGGTTACAGATGGTTGTGAGCCACCATGTGGGTGCTGGGAATCCAACCTGGGTCCTCTGGAAGAGTCCTCAGTGTTCTTAACTGCTGAGCCATCTCTCCGGACCCAGGCCATCTCTATTAACATTAACAATGCTCTTCTTCATCCCAGCAACTAAATTCTAGATATCTGTTATCCTAACAAAAGAGCCACGTGTTCCCACAGAGCCACATGCCAGAGGGTTGATCACATCAACGAAGAATTAGTGTTACTGACCTACTGGCTAAAGGGGCTAAATGAACAACGGCCCCCCAGGCTACGGAATATGTGGTGCACACCCACTTAACATGACATAGATCTACAGGGCCCGAAGCAGAAAATATCTAAACCACACTATTACTCTAAGCCATATCTTTAACTAGAAAAGCAAATCACACAAAGCAAATGCACAAAAAAAAAGTTTGTGTGCAAAGAAAACCCTCCTCAGTATATTTCTTCCTCTTCTTCTTCTTCTTCTCCTTCCTCCTCCTCCTCTTCTCTTTTTTGGCATTTCAAGATATGATTTCTATCTGTAGCCCTGGCTGTTCTGGAACTCACTGTGTAGACCAGGATGGCCTCGAACTCACAAAGATCCTCCTGTCTTTGGCTCCTGAGTGCTGAGATTATAGGTGTGTGCCACCACTGCTTGGCTCATCTGTACTTTTTTGTTGTTGTTGTTGTTGTTGTTGTTTTTGAAACTGTGTCTCATTATGTGGTCCTCGTTGTCCGGGAACTCACTGTGTAGACCAGGCTGGCCTGGAACTCACAGAGATCCACCTGCCTCTGCCTCCGGAGTGGTGGGATTGAAGGCATGCAACACCACACCCAGCTCTCATCTGTTTTTCTTAATAAGGACTCCTGTATGCTTCATTTCAAAGTTTTAAATAAATCTCTTTTTTAAAGATTTATTTATTTTGTATACAGTGTTCTGTCTGCATGTAGGTCTGCACACCAGAAGAGGGCACCAGATCTCATTGCAGATGGTTGTGAGCCACCATGTGGTTGCTGGGAATTGAACTCAGGACCTCTGGAAGAGCAGTCAGTGCTCTTAACCTCTCAGCCATCTCTCCAGCCCAGTTTTAAATAAATCTTAATAATTGTATGTGTTGAACAGATAAAGCAGAGAGACTTGACACAGACAAACACGAGACACCGTGTTGCATGATGGAAAGGTCCCCTCTTCAGGAGCACTCCAGTTTTGACAAGTGTCACAAGAACTTTCCTTCCATCCCACCACTGGAATGTTAAAATTGAGGGCCCAGAGCCCCTCATCTTACGGAGAGAGGTGAGAGGAGACAGCAGAGTGGAAGTTGACTGCAGTCACACTTGGCGTGGGTTTTGGTTGTTCTTTGTTTATTGTTTGTTATCTCAAGGACAAGTCTAAGGCCTCGGCTCCCAGGCTGTAACAGCTCCTGGCCTCACAGCAGCTCATAACAACTGCTGCAGGACAGGAGGTCCAACTGGTAAAATCCTGCCTCGTTCCTCTCTTCCCTTGTTCTTCAAATCTCCTGAGAAGTCAATGCTGATGCCATGCCCATGTCACAGATGAGAAGACTGAGGTTCCAAAAGGTCAAGGACTTGTGATAAAACTCACTCTGATGATGATGGCAGTCCTTTTGACCCCTGATGCTTAATTCTCCACTGCAGCTAAGGCCCCCGGGGCTCTGCCTACTGCCTGCTGCAGGTTTTCTGGGCACGAGCCTGACAGATCCAGTGATGTTGTCTCAGGTAAGGACTTAAGTAAGACCTTGAGTTCATATGAAAGTCATGAGAGGCAGAGTCAATCAGTGGCAAACGGCACACCCTCTGGTGTCCCGTAAACCCAGGCTCCATTTCCTAATCCGGTGATCTGGGCAAGCTGTTTAACATCTTCTCCTCTGTTTCTTCCTCTATAAAGCAGGAATAGCTGGAGAATCTACCTCTCTTTTTGATGTGGTGAACGAGCGCCGAGGCAATTCATGCAAAGTCTGTAGTGAGTGCCGAACACATGACGGGCTCTCACTGGGTGCTGAAGATGGGCCTGGGGAATCTAGGTGATGGTTGGCCCTCTAGCTTTGAACTGCTGCTCTGCTGCACACTTGCCTCATGAAAGGAGATGTATTTAAAAGAAGGGATGGATCTGTCAGGAGACTGGAGGACCAGCAGGGTTAGAGGGTGCTAAACCCACAGCCAGGGCAGGCAGACAAGCACAAAGTCCCCAAGGAAGAAAACAGGCCAAGTGTCCTGGGAGTGGGTGGTCAGAGAAGAAGTCAGAGCTCCTGTAGGAAAGCCTTCTGTGGTCAAGGGTGGGATGGGTCAGTGTGCTAAGTCGAAATCCAGGAGATGCCGGGAAGTCTGTGGAGGGTACTCAGGGTTCATTACAAGTAAGCCAGATTGGGTCCAAGGCTGAGATGTTTCTCAGACCCAGCTTTTCCTGAATCTGGACTTCCTTGTTTAGACAGGCTCCACAGAAGCAGGTGGAGAGTGAAGACATTCCGAAGCCTGAGTCCCTGAAGCAGCCTCGTCTCCGTAGCTGCTGACAGGAAGTCACCACAGATGCAGGATGCTACCCTTTGAGACATCAGCTCATGGCACAGTTCAGGCTGCTTCCTGGCACCTAATTCCACAGGAGCCTATGGCCAAAGATGAAGGAAGGGTGCAGCACCCCCTTTTTTTTACCAGTGAGGAGCACTGGCTAACTGGGGTTATCTGGAAGCCCCCTTGACTCTCCACCTCCACTCACAGCCCATGATTACCAATTTCCCTGCCCAGCTTTCTTAATCTGGCTGCCACCTTTTCCCTAGACCATAGCCACAGCCTGGTCACTAGTATCTGATCCCTAAGCCCATCCCCCACGTAGCCACTGAATAATCTTTCTAAACTCTGTGTCATGAGCCTTCCATTAGCTTCCCATTGCCCCAGCATCACGCTCTTAGCTATGGTTTATCTTGCCGATGTTTTCCTGTGTCTGACCGTTCAGTACTTCTTTCTCCTCGTTTACACTCCAGCTGCATAGAACTGCTTACAGTCTCTCAAGTACCCCCTCAGAACCCCTGAACTTTGTGTGTATACATGTGGTGTATAGCTGTGTGGTATACCTTCAGCGCTCCCTGGTGATTGGAATCACCTGGGCTATTTATCGAAAATGCAAATTCCTGGGGCTGGGAAAAGGGCTCAGCCAGTTAAAGTTTTTGCTTTACAAGTGTAAGGACCTGATTTCAGATCCCCAGCTGGCAGATCAAAAGCAGGACGAGGTAGGGCAGAAGGAGGAGACATTCCTGGAAATGTGTTGGCCACCAGCTTAGGCTACTGTGTGAAGTTATACCAAAGGAGAGACAAAAAGAGGTAGGAGAGGTATTGGGGTAGAATGTGCCTGAGGACCGACACCAGAGGTTGTCTTAGGAAGGAAGGAAGGAAGGAAGGAAGGAAGGAAGGAAGGAAGGAAGGAAGGAAGGAAGGAAGGAAGGAAGGAAGGAAGGAAGGAAGGAAGAGGTATCAGAGCTCGGTGTATCGGCTAGGTGAGGTGGGGGAGATGCTCCTCCAATCTTGAGCAGACCAAGGGGGTGCAGTGCAGAGAGATGCTAGGTTTGGGGGCCGTCTCCAGACGGAGCTGAGGTGGACAGGTGCAGTGGCTCTGCCCGCTCACTCTGCCTGTCCCCAGAGCCTGGAACCCCAAGCTTTGTTGTGTGAGCTGCAGTTCTAGAGCAACACGCCATCCCAGCACTTGGTGGGGACACCAGTGTGTTTCGGTGGGGGAGAAAGGGCAGCAGAGGTCAAGAGTTCATTGTCTAGACAACTCACAGACACTAGACACATTATAAGCGTTTCCTTGCACATGTCTGCTCTTGGTCCTCACTACTGCTCTGGGAAGGGCGTTCTCCATATTTGTTGCACGGCCTCTGGACATTCTGAGATTTCCCTCGAAGACGTCTGAGAGCAATCACCCATTGCACTCACATTTGTATCCTTATACCCAAGCACCATCAGTTACACTACTAAGTCCTCATGTCCCACACAGTTGCACCAGCACATCTGCTTGGTCACTCTCACTTTTCAAAGAACCACATCTTCATACTTTCACTGGTACACGTGTTCAGCTTAGCTCCCTCATGGGCATATAATCTACACACAGTCCTCGACAAACACACCCAACTCCTAACGTGTGCCCACTGCATCTACATTCACCCTCATGAGCTCTTGGTGGTTCCCCCTACTTCCTAGAGGCCACTTCCCCTGCCACACCTCCCTGACAGCGTGTGTGTGTGTGTGTGTGTGTGTGTGTGTGTGTGTGTGTGTGTGTGCGCGCAAGCGTGCATTAAGGCACAGGTCAATACCAGGTATTTTCTTTATTTTTTGAGACAGAGTTTGTCACTGAGCCCAGAGTTCATCCATTCGGCCAGGACAGCTGGACAGTAAGCACCAGGCAGGCATCCTTCTGTCCTGACCCCCTTAGAAACACCTGCTTCCACAGACGGCTTCCCACACGGGTGCTGTGGATCCACCCTCAGGCTCCCAGGCTCCATGTCTGCACAGCAAGTACTCCGTGTAAGCAAGCCATCTCCCCAGTCCCAGTTATCCTTCCAGATGTTCCCAGGTGTGTCCTATCAGACAGACAGACAGACCAATGGCCATTCAGGCTGAGTAATCCTTTCCAGGATAGAGAGGAAAGCCTAGGGTGGGGCAAACACAAGTGTTGGGTGGGAATTCAGAGAGCAGTAGTGGGGGGGGGTCTCCCACCTGGGATACGGCACAGTTAGGGGGTGCTGAGCATGAACCCCTGATGCCTGCTGCAATTTCCAGTGGAGTTAGAGTCTCTTCCTCATTCCTGGATGTCTGGTATAACCTATCTTCAGAAACCCTAGGTAGGCCCTGCGTGGTGGCCCACAGCTTTAATCCTAGTACTCAGGCAGAGGCAAGCGGATCTCTGTGAGTTCAATGCCCAGCCTAGCATACCTCGTGAGTTTGCCAGGGTTACCTAGTGAGACCCTGTCTCAAAAAAAATAAATAAATAAATAAAAAATAAAAAAAGAACAGAAAAGAAAGAAAGGAAGGAAGGACAAAAAAGGAAAGGAAGGAGGAAAAGATACTCTAGCTAGAAGGCAGACCCTCATCAAAGACCAATTCTCCTCTGTGTCTCATCACCAGCAGCCCCAGTGGCTCCGTGCCCTGCTTCCCATAGTTACCCAGCAGTTTCCTTGTATATTCCCAGACAGTTTGGGAGGAATCGGGAGGTCATCTTCCATTCATTGGCCTACCAGTGGGAAACAGGGACAGTGCTCGAGGACCAGAGTCCACTCCACAAGCGACAGACCAGCAATGGTGACAGGACCACTCTTCCCATAATGAGGACTTCCTCAACCTCAGACCTGGGGGTGCACTCAACCGTGGATGTTCACTAGCCGAAGGATGGAACAGAGCAAGGAATGAGGGATGTTGGGGGAATAAGAGGATGTCGGGAAGGGAGTCCACATTCAAGTGTGTTCATAGCGCCCACGAGCACCCAAGGTCTTAGCTCCAGATTAGGCTCTGTACCAGGGCCCCCTGGAGCTCTGCAGAGGGGTGGGAGCAGAGCGGGAAGGGGCGATTCCCACTCTTCTTTCCTTCCGCAGACACAGACCAAGGGCTGAGAAGGAAGGGGTAAATGGTCTCTATGGGCTGACCTGGGTTCAGGAGTCAAACTTTTTGTTCTACAGAAGTGAGGCCAGACCCAGCTAGCAGCTCGATAGGGAAGCTTTTCCCAAATCACCACACTCCCAAACTTCCGTTAGATGAGACCGCGGGGACACTGGAAATGGTGAAGGAATCTCTGACACTGAGACAGTATCCCCTCTGTGGCCTAGCCAAGGAGACCAATTACCCACGAGCCTCTAATCCCCAGGGCCCCATCACTAGGCACAGCTCTCATCACCTCCAAGCCCAAGCGGATCCCCTTTATCACGCCCCCTGGCACCAGCCTGTCTGAGCCTCCCCCACCTCTGACGCCCAGGACGTTTGTTTTGGTATCTGTGGTGGCTGTGGTCGGAGCATAATTGGGGTTGAAATACACACCCGGACCCCCTCAAGGATAAACAAGTTGGGTTGGGGCAGCCTTGAAACAAATGTGAAGAAAGACACGAAGACAGTGGGACTGGACAGCCAGACAAGCTGGTATGGAAAGGCCAGAGGCTGGCAGAGAGGAAGGTACCCGGATGCAAGGCCAAGGAGGTCAGCCAGGCGCCCAGGCCCAGGGAAGCCAATCCGAGAGCCTCTAGTCACAGTCGCAGTCCGCAAGCTTCGGCCTTTAGGAAGGCTTTTGCCTGGTTCTGAGGGTCTTTGTGCTGTGGTTTTCAGACTCACTTTCCCTGCACCCCCAAACCTGTAGCCTCAAGTTGAATGGTTTTGAAGCAAGCATAGAAACCATACCTGGAGAAATGTTGGTCTTCACTGAAGGTGTGACTTAATTTGTTGCTGGCCTCAGGGCGCCTGACAGCAGGAAAAAGCATCCTGACTGGACAGAGTTCATCAAGACCCAAAAGCGCTGTGAGGAGTCAAGGGTCCGCTTCATGACTCAGTTAATATACTCAGAGAGCTTGGGAAGCGCTTAGGGAAAGGGCACCCAGGCAAGGATGACCAACAGGATGTAAAGTTCAGAGGTTACCGGAGCCTTTGAGGCTGTAGGCCTCCTGACTTCTTCAGAGTCCCCTGCGTATTCCAGGTTCCAAGTATTTAATGACCAGAGTCTTGCGCCTTGGTGGGGGAGGCAAGCTTCTTCTGGGCAGTCATGCAATGCTCTATACACCATCAAAATGTAGTGCTAGTCCCAGCCTCAGTGGCTGGGAGAAGATCATCCCTTCCAAGTGTATCTGGAAGATGAAGGGCTGGAGAAATGTTGGGTTTTGGGCCCTCTGGCAATCTCAAACTGACACAACCAGCCTCCTGAATCCAAGGACCTTTTCGGGTCTTTGGGAAGCTCACTGCTCTCCAGTCAGGGAAGGGATGAAGGGCTGGGCCTTTGGGGGGCAAAGATCCAGAATCTGGCTGGATAGTCTCGGGTTCTGCCACTTTGTATGAGACAACATCCGGGAGCTCCAGATGCTATGGGCTTTACTGTCCCCGCTGACCACCACACTCACAATTCACATGGTGGCTGCCCCCAGGGGTCTCCAGACCAAGAGAAGAGAACTAGGAAGTAACGGAGCTGAGCCTGAGACAAGCTGTCTGCAAGGGCTAGTGACTCCTTGGTCCCACTATCTACAAAGACTCTCTGGGCCCAATTCTTCTGGGATGATGACATTGTGCCTGTTTTGATATGCAAGACATGTTTTGTCCTCTGGTCTCACTGAAGCTAAGAGCAGTCACTTCAGTAAGACCCCCCATCTCCACCAACTTCCTGTCTTCCTAATCCCCCAGTGACCCCTCCAGACGCAGTTCCTTGCCCAGCTTGCCCAGGTCTTGTGCCACTGTCTTGGGTTTTAGGACTGCCATCTGGTGGACATTGCCGTAACTACTGCCACCATCTTCTGAGGCCCTTGTGACCTTCTCCAAGGCTAACTTAGCTTAACTTAGTTAATACCCTAGGGCAGGACAGGGCAGGGGCACTGGGCAGGGGACACATGTGTGCAGGCTTCCAAACCACAGTAGCTTGCTCTCGCATCCTGTTGCCAGGATACAGAACTTTCACAGGCTAGGTTTGATTGGCCGGTGGAGGGCAGGAACCTGCAGAAAAAGGCTCCCCTTGCTCTATTTGCCAGAGCCTTGGAAAACCCAGAGGCCAGCCAGAAGTACCCCTTCCATTCTGTCCTCACTCCTCGCCCACAAGTGGGGAGTCTCTAGAAGCATAGGCCTCGTTTCCTGGAGCTGAGAACTCCTGTAGATACCCTGGGGGGACGGAAATGCTTGAATATGGACACACACACACACACACACACACACACACACACACACCATCCCCAATCCGTCTTGCTCCGTTTCTTTCCTCAGCCAATGAACTTCCACAGATGGGTGGACCCGGAAGCCTCAGGATCGGAGGACAGAAGTCATCATTACAGGGTTCCTCCAAGCAGCCCAGCAACGGTGAATAATTTATGTACAAGGTGAAGACAATAAATCAGCAGCAATGATTAACATGAGCTGTTTTATGCGTGAGAAAGATATATGGCAGGATGCTGCCAGGTTGCTGGTGATTAATGCCGGCGTTTGCATTAGCTTCTGGGCCTTTATATTCAATTATGGACTTGGAGTGTGTGTGGGGTCCTTGGGGCGGCATCTGCAAGGCTCGACGCACAAGGAGGGAATGTTAGATGCCTAAGATCAGAGGTGTGCAGCCTGGTCCTGAGGAGGTACCTCTACCACGAGAAGTTAAATCGCCGAGGTGGAGTGGTGACTAGTTTTGTAATAGGGGTCACTTTGTCCCTGAGATCAATTCAAATGTTAGTCAAGGGTGTGCCCAGGGAAGGGGACACAGAGACTCGAAGTCATTCTTAGGAAGCTGACTCTTCACAGTTAAAGGCTGGGGTTTCTGGGCTGCCTCCCTCCTCTGCCTCCATGCTGTCTCCACAGCCTGGAAGTGAACAGTACCAGGCAGCCAGCTCGGAGGCCCAGCGCTAATCTAACGCTGGGACACTCCCTGTTTGGCATCAGAGCCAGGGCCTCAAGTCCTGTATCCACACCCCAGGGAAGGATGGCGGCTTGGGCAGACTAGGGAAGGAGGTTCCCAATGTTCTCCTCCCAGCTGACCCAGGAAGTCCTGGGAGGCCCCCTCCCCAAATTCCCACACTTGGGCCTCTGGGTCTTCAGCCAGCTCCAGCTGGCCCCCATCAGTGCCTGGGTTCCAAAGATGAATAGTGGCTTTGGGGTTAAGTGATTTCTCCCTGCCCTCCTAGTCCTGGCTCCCATCAGCCTCTCCTTCCTCCTCCCCCTGCTCCTCTTTGGTGACCTCTGGGCAGTATGACCTTGTCTCCCCTCAAAGCCCCAGGGTTTCATGAGGCCCAGAGTGGATGTGGGAATGCTTCTGGGAGCTGGGCTGACAGTTGGGCTCAGGGGCCCTCGGGACCAGGTTAGACTGCAGAATACGGGGGACACACGACTCCTTTCTCAAAGCCAGCCCTAGGGAGTGTTCTGAGCCACTGTGCTGGAAAGCTTGGGGTCGGGGGGAGTTAGGATTCCAGGGCTGGAGCGGAAAAGGTGCTGGAAAAAAGGAGGGGGGGGATATCATTGGCCTGGGTGGGACCTGCAGGGACAGGAGAAGCGGCTGGCAGAAGCAGTTGATGGGGTTGGAAAAGCTGGCCAGTTTTCCCCTGGGTGACCTCCCATGCCTGTCTTTGTGTACCCCCAAAATCGGAGAAGCCAGTTCTAAGTCCCCCTAGAGTACTTGCCTGGGTGAATGTGACTGTGCTTGGATCTCTGACCAGTGTGTGGACCCAGCCTCCTGCACAACACTGCTCAGCCTCTAATCCTAGGCTTGGTTGGCTCATCCCGGGACTCTTTGGGCTCCATTAATGAGCCCTGGCCACCCCAGGACAAGTCCCAAATTAACCCCGCTGCTGACCCTGACATGGACACCTGTAATTAGGCCATGAGCCAGCCGCATGGAAGCCCCGGGGGGCTCAGTGGGGGGTGGGTGAGGCTAGCCTGCAACAGAGGCCTAATGCCCAGGAATGCTCTAAAAGCTGTGCCTGGCTCCAGGGCAGCCACTCTGCTCACCTTTAATTCCTCACAAAGCCTTCAGACCGGCTACAGGGGGATTACCTCAGGGGCTCTGGAAGTGTGTAGAGCTGGTCTACTGGGCAGGCCCACCTAGGGTGAGGAGGCCTTAGGCAGCAGAAAGCTGCGTCCCTTTGCACAGATCCTAACAGTTGAGCTGCAGGGTCCTCAGACTCTCAGAGCCTGCACCTTGAAAGGCGGCGGCAGCGCCAAAGCCAGGCTAGAGGTACACCCGCTCCCTAGCTGAGAACCGGCTCCGCTCCCCTCCCCTCCCCCAACTTGTTTTGTTTGCTTTGCTCAGCTTGTCCCGGTAGCTCCATCCGCATTAACCCTTGACCCCGACTGTAACTCTCCCTCCGCTCTGACAACTTTGTTTACCCGGTGGCGTTCTGTGATGCACCCCCCACTCACACACACCCCACGCTCCCTCCCTGATCCCACCGCCAAGTTTTGCTCTCGCTGGTGTGCTTTTCTTGAGACTCCAGCATCCCTGGAGCTGTGGAGAAACCAGTTCTTTAGAGGCAGAGAGCAAAGTGGCTCGTGATCTCCGCCTCTCAAACCAGAGATTGAGACCAAGGCCTCACACATGCTAAGCATATGCCCTACCATTGAGCCACACACCTAACTCCAGTTACAATCACTTTTCCTTCCTTCCTTCCTTCCTTCCTTCCTTCCTTCCTTCCTTCCTTCCTTCCTTCCTTCCTTCCTCCTCCCTCCTCCCTCCCTCCCTCCTCCCTCCCTCCCTCCCTCCTCCTTCTCCTTTCCTTCCTTCTTTGTTTTGTTTTTCGAGACAGGGTTTCTCTGTAGACCAGGATGGCCTTGAACTCAGAGATCCACCGGCCTCTGCCTCCTGAGTGCTGGGATTAAAGGGGTGCGCCACCATGCCTGGCTCACAATCATCTTGAACATGCACCCTGTCTATATATCAAAGGATTTCAATGAACTTCTTTTTTGACCTGAAAACTGCACTTTTAGAAATGTGTGTCTGTATTTATTGCAGCACTGTACTGCTGAGGACTGGAAACAACCTAAGAATCCAGCTATGGGATAGAGCTGACAAAACAGCCTAGGATAGAACACTACGCAGCCGTTCAAGAGAACAGCACACGTGTCTCCACAAAGAATCGGGGCCAGCCTGGTTTACAGAGTGAGCTCTGCGACAAAAACAAAAACATCTTTTAAAAAGAGTGATCTTCTAACTAGGAAGACAGAAGCTAGAGCAGTGGTTAGGGGTGAAGAGCCCTCACTGCTCTTCAAAGGGCCCAAGTTCAGCTCCTGGCACCAACATCAGCAGACTTTACCTGCATCTGCAGCTCCAGGAAATATAGTGCCCCCTTCTGGTTATTTCAGGCTCCTGCATGAACGTGGTGTGCATAAACTCATGCAGTCACACACATACCCACAAAAGCAACTAAATTAATAAATCTTTTTTTGAAAGACATGAAAACAGCAAAATGTAGATTTTTAAAAATATACAGAACAGAGGTCAGGGTGCCACTGCTTGGGGTGGAAGAAACTATGCAAATATGTTCTCAAATCAAATTTGATTTGTGTTGTTAATTGTTAAGATTTTTTTAAAAATTATGTATATGGGTGTTTTGTCTGCATATATGTCTATGCACCGCTTATATGCAGTGCCCATAGAGGTCAGAGGTCAGAGACAGGTGTCTGATCCTCTGGAACTGGAGTTAGAGATGGTTGTGAGCTACCATGTGGGTGACGGGAATTGAACCCTTGGTCATCTGGGAAAACATCCAGTCCTCTTAACCGCTGTACCATCCCTCCAGCCTGCCTTTTTTTTTTTTTTTTTTTTTTTTTTTTGAGTTTCACAAATCCTAAACTGACCTCAAACTCACTACACTCACTATGTAGCCAAGGATAAACTTGAACTTCCAGTCTTCATGACTCCTCTTCCTGAATACAGGTGTGTAGATGTGACCGCCAAGCCCGGCTTATGCAGTGCTGGGGAATGGAACCCAGGGCTTCATGAATGTTAGCCAAGCACTCTGCCAGCTGAGCTACATCCCCAGTCCTTAAAACTATCTTTGAAAAGATAAATCCTATCATACCCTGCAGTGGTGGCCTGTGGGAAGAGGAACTGAGCGCACGGAATGCAAATACAATTCTACAGTTAGCTATACGCCTTGTACTTTATGAGGTCTGCCTTCTAAAACGATGCATTATGTACACAGAAATAAACAAACTGTATATTCCCTTCAACTCAACTGTTCAGTTTTCTAGCTCACGGAAATACACAAATACACAAAGATAGTACAAGAATGACCTAATGTCCAAATGCGGACATTCTGGAATCAACCTGTGTGCTTATCACTAGGTAACTGTTTAAATAAAAGACAGTACATTCCTCCTGTAGAGCAGGAAGCATCTAGAAGCCCAGTGTGGAGTGAGCCTGTAACATAGCAGGAGGGTCTTGAGTTCAAGGCCGGATTGGGCTACATATCAAGACCTTGTCTCAAACAAAACAAACAGAATACTGAGTGGCTGAAGACTAGAGAGGGCCTGCAACGTCTCGCTTGCAAAGACTACAAGGACAAATGTAAGTGAAAAGAGCAAGTTACAAATCACTGAAAAAGTGCCATCCCATATGAGGAAGGAAGGAAGGAAGGAAGAGAAGAAAACACATTTTCCATGTGCGAATGTATAAATGTATCTCTAAAATTCTAGAAACATAACCACCACCAATTCCATGGCGGGGACCGACAGGCTGAAGAGTCTCTGAGCTTCTGCAAGGCGAGAAGAGGGCGTCCAGCATTCCCTGGGTGATCACGAAGAAAACGAGTAAAAACCATAGACCAAAGAAGAGGTCTACAGTTATTCACCTGGTTTCTCCCACCACAGGGCCTCTGGCATCTTTGCAAGCATAGCATCACAGAATGGGAAACTGAGGCAGCTCACGTTACAAACACAGACCAGAGCCATGCTCTTTCTGCCCTCTGTGCTCAGAGATCTTCTTTCTTCCCTGTCCTGAGTCTCTCTGCAGAGGTGTCTGGGCAGGAGTTAATAGCTTCCCTCTGGGCTTCGTGCAGGCAGCACATAGTGTCCATGTCACCCACTCCAGATCCCAGAAGGTGTGCAGGGGACCCCAGCCAGGGGTGGCTCTGGAAGCCAGATTCCCCGTCACCTGCTCTTCTTCTAGCACCTTTCTGCCAGCGAGAGCCCGGTGCCCATTCCCCGCCAACACCCCCTCCTCATCACAGAGCACCCCCTTAATTATACTTAATGGCAAAGACCATAAGAGCTTTATTAACTTTATTATGGACCCAATTAGCAGCTAATGCCCCATGACTACTGTCCCCCTCCCTCAATAATCCCATTAAACATAATGAAACAGCCTTTCCCACTTCCCTGCTGGGCACAAGCTGGGGGGACAGGGAAATCCATCTTCCTGGGCCTGATTCTGCCCCTCAGGCCCATTGGACACCAGCTCAGGCCCTGCAGCTTCCCAGGGACCAGAGCTGGGCATGCCGAAGACAAAGATTAATCAGCAAGTATTCTGGTGCCAGCCACTGCCTACACACACACACACACACACACACACACACACTCATACACCCATACACACATAGCCTGGCTCATATCCAAATAGTTTCTCTCTCAAAACAGAGATGTGGAACACACTCATTCCCCAAGCATACCCACGTCCAGCACACGGATGTTCTTCTTGTCCAAGAGCATTTCAGAGCAGAGAATGTTCAAGTTGAAGGTCCCTGCCTGGACTTGTCCCAAAGTGCAGGATGGGAGAGTTGGAAAGAGAGAAAAACCAACGGAGAGTGTCTCCCACACCCTCCCAACACCCCAGGTTTTGCCTGATCTTGCTGATCAATTCCAACACTAATTCAGCACCTAGGCCCTACACCGGGCCCTGCATACAGCCATTACCACAACCTAAGGGAGGAGGTGTCCTCCCAATGTGCAAATGAAGAGAGTGAGTCACACAGAGATGGCCAGTATTGTGTATGTGTGTGGTATATGTTCATTCGGGTGTGAGTCCATGTGCACATAGGTGAGAGTCCACACATGCACACAAGCGTGTGGAGGTCAGAGGTCAGCATTTGGTATCTTCCACAATTGTGCTGCACCTTATTTTCTGAGACAGAGGGCTCTTTTTTGTTTTGTTTTTAACGGGCCTGTGTGTATGTATGTGTATTCACATGTGTGTGATTGCATGTGGCGGGTTGATGTTCAATGTCTTCCTTAACTGCTCTCTTCACTTTTTTTTTTAAAAAAGCAAGGCAGAGTCCCCTGATGAACCCACAGTTCACCAGTTTGACTAGTTAGCAGCCAACTTGCCCAGGGATTCCCAGGACAAGGCCTTTCACTGAATCTGGAGCCCCTGCCCCCCCAATTCAGCTAGACTGGCTGGCCAGTGAGCTCCAAGGATCTTCCTGTGTCCTGTTCTCAGTGCAGGGATTGCAGATGCAAACAGACACAACTGGCCTTTTCTATCCTGGTTTGCCTGGAGCTCACTGAAGACCAGGCTAGCCTTAGACTCACAGAGATCCATCTGCCTATGTCTCTTGAGTGTTCTGATTAAAGGCGTGCACCACCACATTAGACCTGCATCTGACTTTGGAATGTAGGTTGTGGGTATCCTAACTCAGCTCCTCGTATTTGTTCCTCAAGCACTTTCCCAGCTGAACCATCTCCCCAGCCCTGATGACAAGTATTTTGAAGCAGATTTTCTCTGTGATTTATCTTAAAGATTTCCCCTGAGGCAGAGGTATGTCGATCTTTGTGAATTCGATGCCAGCCAGGGCTACATAGTGAGGCTCTGTCTAAACAAAACAACAAAAACAACAACAACAACACACACACACACACTTCCCCTCTCTCTTTCCTCTGTCCTACGAAAGAAGAGGCAGAAATAATGGAATATTACCCCTCCCCTAAATGTCAAGGCACAGATACCGTGTGAGGACAATCACGGGAATGTGCTAAGGCAACTCCCAGCTCTGATTCCACATCAGACTTTCTTTTTAGTGTGAGGCTCAAACCTCGGGCCATACTCATGTGAAGCAAGTACTCTGCCCTCAGGCTATCACCCTTGTATCCCTTTATTTTGAGACAAGGTCTTGCTAAGCTGCCCCAGCTGGCTTTGAACTCACTATGAGTTCACTTTTGTCTTAGACTTGAAATCTTACTGTCTCTGCCTCCTGGGGAAGAAGAGTTAAAGGTCTGTGCCACCAGGTCCATGCTCCATATCAGCCTTGCCGGGGAAGAGAGCACTAGAAAGCATGGGACACTTCAGTGCCTACCAGAGGGGCCTGTGTGAATGAGCAGGTTAATGGGGCCAGCAAAGGGTAAACCGCAAAGGGTAAACCGAGCAGTCACCCCGGGTAGTACCCCCAGCCATGGCAGCAGTCAAAACCCCAAGACTGAGGCATGGTGAGGTGGTTCAGGGGTCAAGACACTTGCCACCAAGCCTGACAACCTGAGTTATGGGATCCAAATACAGGAGAAAGGAGAGAAATGATTCCTACAATCTACAAGTCGTCCTCTGAACTTCACACACGTGCATGTACACACACACACACACACACACACACACACACACACACACACCTTTCAACCTAGCACTTGGGAGGCAGAGGCAAATGGATCTTTGTGAATTGGAGGCTAGTCTGGTCTATCTATCAAGTTTCAGGACAGCCAGGGCTATGTAGAGAGACCCTGTCTCAAAACACAAAACAAAGCAAAAATAAATCAGTAAATAAAATAAATAATGAATGTGGGGTTGGAGGGATGGCTCTGTGGTTAAGAGTACATACTGTTCTTGCAGAGAATCCAAGTTCCCTTCCCAGCACCCATGTCAGGCGCCTCACTGTGACTCCAGCTGCAGGGAAACTCAATGTCTCCCGACACACAATCAAAAACAAAAAAGAAATTTTTTTAATTTTTAAAAGAAAGAAGCTGGATGGTAGTGTTGCATGCCTTTAATCCCAGCACCCATGGTGGCAGAGGCAGATCTCTGAGTTCTAGGCCAGCCTGGTCTACAGAATGAGTTCCAGGACAGCCAGGGCCACATAGAGAAACCCTGTCTCCAAAAAAAAAAAAAAAAAAAAAAAAAAAAGGAGAGAGGAAGAAAACCTTAACCTGGGATTGTAGTTCATTAGTAGATCATTTGTGTGTCATGAGCTAGGCCCTGGGTTTGATGCCCAGCCCTACCTCAAACAAACAACAACATCAAAGCCTTAACGCTGGAGGGCACCCAGCGCCGAGGGTCTTCATCCATCTCTACTTTAGGCTCAAGAACCACCTCAGATAGGGTCTGGGAATCCACACACAGTCTCCAGGAACTTGGGCCTCCGCCTTGGCCTCGGCCCAGATAAGGAGTAAGCACTGAGATGGACAGGGATGAATCGAGGGCTGCCCTGAGCAAGGCGGGCTGGGCCCGGGAAAGGAGACCCTTGAACCGTTGCTTGGAAAAAAGGCTCTCTGTTCCCGCTTCCCCTCCCTGGGTAGGCCAGTTCTGGAAGAAGCCACTTGAAATGAGCCCCGGGAGAGGGGCTGGCCTGGCTCCAACTTCGACTGCTACCACCTCAACCCAGCCAACTTCTCCAGCTCCCCTCTAGTCCAGCTCCAGCAGGGAGTCCAGGGGTAGAAACAAGAGCTTTCTCTCTAGGCTTGCCCACATCCGGATGCAGCTGAGCCCTGACCTCCAAACAGGGACATCCCTCCGATTGTTCCATCCTGGAAGAAGAGGGCCATTCAGCACCCTCTCCTTTCTTAGGAGGCTAACCCCTGAGGGCAAGGCACTGGGGAGTCCCCCCCCCACTCTTTTCTTTGCCTGGGATGAGTGTTCTCTGATACTAGGTTCCTGAAACCCCACCCTCTAAGCAAACTAGCATCTCCACCCCGCCCCACCCCACCCCCACCCACTGTGCCTGAAAGAATGAGCAGGTGTCTGGGTACCCTCAAATGGAGACAGAATCAACCAGCAAGGAACTCTGGGGGAGATGGGTGAAACTGGAGGGTCACCAGGAAAGTTAGGTTATGTGGAGACTCCAGTTGGGGAGCACACACTGGCCTTACTGTTTTCTGGCTGCGTGGACCACCCTTCGGTCGGTTTCCCAACCTCTCTGAGATTTTCATTTGTAAGATGGGGGTAAAAATAGAGTCAGCCTCATAGGGCTCTCTGTGATTGCTAACCTAGAACTGTACAGCAAGCCCTTTGAAGGACTCTGGTCCTTGGAACACAAGAAACTGGAGTTACTGTTACAGAACTGCCCTCTGTGGGGGAGGTAGCGGTCCCTAGATTAGTAATAATAATGATAGTCAATGAGAGTCCAGCGTTGTCAGGGCCAGACACAGTGGCACACGTCTGTAATCCCAGCAACCAGAGCTTGAAGCAAGGGCTCTGAGTCCAAGGCTAGTTTGTCTCAAAACAAATTATTGTATTTAATTTGTCAAAATGTATATATTAGAGCTAGTGCAGAGACCACAGCCCGGCACTTACGGAGGAAGGAAGGACTCACACCAGCTCACCTCTGCTCTAAACCCACCTCCCTTTCCCACCCTCCCAACCCCCACCCCCACCCCACCCCACACACACATATACCTATAGCCAACCTTTTCAGACAGCAGGACCAGGCCCTGGGCCACTCCCAGGAAACACTAAAGGTGGTTCCACTGAGTCTCTGCCTGTACACATGATCTCTCTCCCCTCCCCTCCCCTCTCCTCTCTCCCTCCTTCTCTCTCTCTCTCTCTCTCTCTCTCTCTCTCTCTCTCTCTCTCTTCCTTTCCCTGGAGCTAGGAGAAAGAGACATCAGCTTTGAAGGATGTGAAAATTAGCTGGAGCTGAGAGAGGTGTCAACTTCAAGGCGGCACCCCCACCCCACCCCAGCCCTTCTTTGCCCTAGGGATGGTGTTTCCACAAGTCTCTGCAGGGGGACCCCCACCCCACCCCCAGGTGTGGGCTGAAACTGTCAGGCTGAAGCAGAGTGAGGGGGAGGGAAGGGATGGCTTGCCAGGAAGAACAGGGCCACAGCTCAGGGGCTTGTGCCAGGGATGGGGCCCCCATACACCCCACCCAGAGCCTGGATTCATGTGCAGAAGTGTTAGCACCCAGAGGGTTTTCTCGCACCTTCTGGCCCCCAGTTTCCTTGGCCAGAGCTGAGAGGTTAAGCTACCTGGTTGGCAGAGAAGATGCCGGGTGGGGGCAACTCTTCCCAAGAGTTGGAAGAGATCTACGATGTTGTCCTTTATCCCAGAGGACCTTCCTAGCCCCATTTCTGACCTCTCTGAAGGTTTCCTTAGAGTCTCCTCCTTCAAAAGGGGACCAAGAGTTAGGACCTGCTCTACTTCCTGGGAGGGTCAAAGTGAGCAGGGGTAGGAGCTCCAGGCGGGGAGACTCCGTCCTGTCTCCATCATCGTTAACAGCCACAATTATTATTATTTAGAGAGATGGGCCGGAGATGGTCAGGGACGCGGTTGGGGTGAATGAAATTTAGTCCTCTGTACACGCCGTCTCGCCAGGTTAATACTCCTGCCTGTCACCCTGACAGCTGCAAGATTGATTACCCAGGCCTCCCGCTCTTTATAACTCGATCATTCGAATTAATCTCTGGCTGTCGGCCCATCTGATGCCTGAATCACAAATTTAATTTGGAGGTGTGCAGCTCCTCCCCCATCCCGTCTCCTCCTCTTTCTCCCTCCTCCCATCCTTCCTCCCTCTTCCGGCCTTCTTCCTGTGCTGACCTCTTTCCTCAGTTTTCTGCCCACTGGTCTTGTGCCCAGGTTTTCTATTCCTCCTGCCCCTCCTCCTTTCCAAAGCCTCTCAGGTCCCTCCAAGGGGCAGCGGCTGAAGTAGGAAACAGATGAGGGGGAGTGGGCGGCCCTGAGTCAGCAGCCCCTCTGCCCAAGCCAGGGGAGGGGTCACGTCCCCCACCCACTGGGTGAGGTGCCCACCCTATCAGACTCCACCCCAAACAGAGGAAGAGGCTTGGCTGACACTAAGTAAGACATATTAATGTACTAAAGACTTAATGAAGTTGGGGAGGGGTGACGGGTGGAAAGTGCTTGCTTTATTAGTTTATGGCCGATTAATGGGGACGCCATTACTGTGATAGAGATGGATTGCTGCTGTCAGCAGCCTGGGCTGAGGGCCGGGCCGGCGGCCGCAGCTCCTTTCCTCGAGTGGTGGGTGCTCAGACAGAGTCAGAGGGAACTTCATTAGAAGCGTTCACGGGATCCTGCCTGAGGTAGGGGACAAGCTCAGCTTGAGGCTTGAGGGACAATGTGTCGGCACAGGAAGCTAATGTGGGTTGAGAGTTCAGACACCCAAAGGTAACAGCAAGACAGAGGGGTGCTGGGTCTCTGGACCGGCATACAACAGGAGCTTGAGAGTCACCTCCAACTAGAGGAGAGCTTGCCTCCTCCTTCTCTCCCTTCATCCTGCTGAGGGTCTCAGGAGAGAACAAGGAAGAAAGTTCTCCTCTTGCCACTTTCTTTCCTCAGAGAGGGACAGCGGGCCGGCTGGCCGTGATACCAGCTCTGCTAGCCCAGAGGTGGGGCAGTACGTCACTGGGACCCCCAGCACCCAGGTTGAGGACTCTGGGATGGAGGCAAAAGGCGTGTCTCACTTCAGCCGCCTTCCGGCTCCCTGACCCTCAGGAGGCCGGTGACAATCAACAAGGTAGAAGAGAAGTCTGAGGGGCTGGGGAAAGAGCTGAGAGTCAGACTACTTGGCTTTTCAGTTTTCTTCAGCCTAGGGGACAGGAAGTCCTGGTCACTGGACAGCAAAACCACGCAAACATTTCCTGCGGGCTTCCCATCCCCTCAGCTCCTTCTTATTGACATGCCTCCCCGTTAACATTTATTTTTTCACCATGAAAGAAGAAACAAGGGCTGGAACCAATCCAGTCCAGCTCCAGGGGGTCACTTTTGATCAGGAAGCCTCCGCATTCCCTCAGAGCTCAGGGCCTTTTATGAGCTCAGGTCTCTCTCAGCGACGCATGACATTTTAACATGGCTGCTTTGATTCACGGACATGAAACTGAGTTCAAGTTTTTATTTTTAAAAAATTATATTAGCAAGTGATGTTCAAACAGACACTCCACAGGCTGCTCTAGAACCCAAGCCTGTGCCTCAGTTCAAATCCCATCCCAGGGAAGCATCAGAATGAAGAGATTCTTCAATAAAGAGACTGGCTCAGTCTGACCAAAATGCACAGTCCTAAAACAGACATTCGTACATATTTTAAGACATTAAGTCAAACAAGTGTGGGAAATGAGCCCAGTTAATCTCTTTAATTTCTTCTCCTACCTCATGTATGATTGCCCACAGTGGGTTGTAGTAGGCACCCGGTGCCATATGGCCTCGGGCTCCTGGAGGACCTCTACCTGTGTAGGCTTAGGTGTCCATCTGCTGGGCACTGAGATTGCTGCTCTGTACCCCTCAAGCCAAGGCCCGACCATCAGGCCAGGGGTCATCACCCAGGCACACTCCCCAAGGTAGGAGCTACCTGCTCAGCTAACTGAGAAATAAATACCCTATTTCTGAGAGTAATTTAATTATTGGCTCCTGCGGACTAGTGGGTAATTAAATTCTGTAGCTCCCAAAGTAATTAATTGCTATGCAAATAGTAATGCCCTCTGCTTTGGAGGGAAGGATCCTGGCCTGAGTTTGCCCTGCAATTAGAGGCTAATAATTACCCTGTCAGTTCCCAGCTTCTGCTGGGTAATTGTCTACTGGAGCCCCACTGGTCACTGAGGCCTTTCCTATCACCTGCTGCTATAGCTCTGACTCTGGTGGCCCCAACAGCCAGAGCAAGGGGTCCTCAGAGTGTTGGTTAATTTCAAGGTCCTCTCCACATCCCTCAACTCTAGGAGCCCTATCAAGACTCCCTGATTTCTAGCCAAAGGAAACAGAGACTGAGCCTTCTCTACCGTCTACTCTCTAGGAGGTAGCTCAGCTTCTTGTGGGGCAGAATTCCTGGCAGACAGGTTTGCGTGACCTACACTGAATGATCTTGTGTGTCAGAGACTGTCCCAAAGACAGTCTGGTCTGTTAATGGTCACGCGGAATGTCCCCTGGTGGTTGTTTCGTTTCCGTGTCAACCAGACTAGACAAAGCTATGAGAAGAACATGGGAGCACAGAGGCATTCTGTAGCTTGTAGGCAGATCTTAGCTATGCAAGACCCACACTAATCGACGGCCTCTGTAAAGGGATTTGGAAGCTGTAATTTAAGCCCCTAATCAGTTGACTTTAACCTGGGGAGATTGTTTTCCTTGAGTCTGCTCCATTCAAATGAGTCCTTAAAAGGGTCTGGGCTCTTCCTCATCAAGGAGACTCCAAAGACTAGGTGGCTCTCCCGTGGCTCTCCTGTGGCTCTCCTGTAACTCTCCCTTGGCTCTCCCATGGCTCTCCCATGGCTTGTCCTTGCCAGATACCCAGCCTGGCTGTTTGTGAACAATAGCTTCGTCAGTACCCAGGAGACTCTATCTTGTCCTGGCTCCCATGTTGGGTAGCTCTCCTGTAACTTCAGTTGCAGGAGATCCAACACCCTCTTCCAGATCTGAGAGTGCACATACCCACACACATATACTCATAATTAAAAATAACTTTTGAAAAGGAAGATAACTTAAAGGAGGAAGGGTTTATGTGGGATCACATTCTGAGGGTGCAGTCTGTTAGGTGGAAAGATCATGTTGGCAGAAATTTGAGGAGGCTAGTCATACTGTTTGCAGTCAAAACACAGAGGGATGACTACCTTTGTACAGCTAGGATTCTCCTTTCTATTCATGTGGAGACCCCAGTCCATGGATTGGTACCTCCCACACTTAGGGCAGGTCTTCTCAGCTTGGTTAAAGTAAGCTAGGTGATCCCACACAGATGTTCTCAGAGGCCAGCCTAATCTGCATACACTCTCAAGGACACACCCTAATTTGCATAAACTCTTGAAGACACGCCCAGAGGCTTGTCTCCTTGGTGACTCTAGAGCCTGTTGACAGTGTTAACCTGGTCTAGCCTACCTTGGACTTGCCACTGAGCAGAAAACAGTAATACCTCTGGTGGAGTGGTTTCAAGCCTCATTTCCCCACTTACTAGCTCTGGAACCTGCTCAGACATGAAATCTGTTTTATTTCTGTTTCTGGTTCCTTAGTTTCTAAACAGGAATGTACCAGTCAGTCTGAGAATCAGGACAGGTAAGTGTTACAAAGGACAGCATGATCATGGAAGCTGGCAAGCTATGTAGTTGGTGCTCCGGCTCCTTCTTGAGAAGGTGGGCCTAGGCCAGGCAATGGTGACAAATGCCTTAATCTCAGCCCTCGAGAGGCAGAGGCAGGTGGGTCTCCGTGAGTTTGAGACCAACCTGGTCTACAGAGCAAGTTCCAGGATAGGCAGAGCTCTTACACAGAGAAACTCTGTCTTGCAAAAAAAGGAAGGAAGGAAGGAAGGAAGGAAGGAAGGAAGGAAGGAAGGAAGGAAGGAGGAAAGAAAGGAAGAAAGAAAGAAAGAAGGAAAAGAAAAGAATAAGAAAGAAGGTGGGCCTCATAGGGTAGAACCCATACACATATATAAAATACCAACCAATAAACCAACAAAAACACACTTCATAAAACTAGGGATGTGTCTTTGTGGTAGTGTTTGCCTTGTATATGCAAGGTCTTGAGTTCAATCTCCAGCACTGTGAAAAACTATTAAAATACTAACAAAATCTTCTCAAAGAATTGACTTATTCAATTGTTGGCCAAGACTGTCTGAACTGTGTAGGGCAGAGAGTGAGATGGTAAAGATGTGTCCTCTGCGAGAGCGGTACACGTTCTGAACTGCTGAGCCACCTCCGCAGCCCCGAAGTTTGCTTGTTATGGCTGTTTTAGGACAACAAGAAGACAAGTAACTAATGCCAACAGCATCCAATGCAGAAATGGTAAATAGTCCAGGTAACCACTAAGATCCCTGTGGTTCCAGGTCAGTTCTCATCTCGACTCTGGCTCTTGCCATACCCATCAGCCCAGCAGCTATTTCTTGCTAGTCGCTGATTCCCATCTACAGACGCTGAGCTGAGAGTGCCCAAAGTCTGTGATGTGCCTCCAAGGCACAGGCTTTTCCCCTTAAAGCATAGCTCATGAGTTCTCAGGACCATGTCCAGGATTAAAGACCAAAGGCAGGAGTGTCAGGAAGAGCTTCGGACTTTGAGGCCAAAGTCTAGCCCTGTGAATGTCTGGCTTCTGGTTCAGACATATCCTTGGATGAGACTGAGCTGCCTCAGGCAAGACCTCTACACCACCACCACCACTGCCGGGGAGAATGAGAGGGATGGACAGTAGAATGTGGCACCAGGAGAGCCAGAGGTAACCAACAAACTGAATTTCCAAACTTCAAATGGGGATGTGGACAAACACTATGCACAGGGAAGTGAGTGTCCATGGCTTCCAATACCAGGAATCAATGTCACCTGATATTAGAGAAGGGACTCATCTATTTGGGAAAATCTGACCTTGGAGAAGAACTTTACTGTCCCCTCTCCTCAGCTTCACCTGGTGCCTGTGCGTGCATGCACAAACACACACACACACACACACACACACACACACACACACACACACACGGAGGTAATGGTGTCCCGTGGTCTAACATCTTCTACTTTCCATTTCCCGCCAGGACTGGAGTGAGTTATGCTCCCGTGGGCCCTTCATGAGAAGGGAATTGATTGCCTCTTGCTTGAGATCACTCCTGAGCCGCTGCTCTTTGGAGAGCTAAGTGAAGTGTCTGGAGCACAGAAGCAGTGCTCCCCAAATCAGACTGGCGGTTCCTCAAAGCAGGGTTTCTCTTTAAATAGAGCCTCTCCAAGGCCTTGGTATTCACCTCTTTCCCCTCAGTGCTGACCCTGAGGCCAGAGGTTCTCCAAGGACCTGGCAGGTGCACAGGTGTGAGTCCGGCTGTGTCAACTGGTGCCCCTGCCTGGCTGCTGTGACGACCCCTCCATTGACAGCTCTTTAGAATCCATTCAGAGTTCTGGCCCTGCTGTAATCTCTGGATGATGAATATTTCCCCTAATGAATGGATGGGAATTGAATTAGCTGGAATGCCCGAGTGCTTAGACTCTCACTGATTAAACCCCCAGCTGCACAAGGCCTGCCTGGGAGTAGCTCATTACAGCTAATTTTTTCTCCTTTTTTGTCACGTTTATATGTTGGTGTAAAGTTATTATATAGTGAATTTGTTTAATTGACTTAATTTTTATCGTTAGTAGATTACATTTCCTCCTATGGATTTTTTTTTTTGAGAATACTGCACATGAGCACTGTATTTACATCATTTCACCTCTCTCTTCCTCCTCCAACCCCTCCCATGTTCCTACACTCACTCTGCAATTCATGACCTCTTCTTGTTTGCTACATATGTGTGTGTATGAATGCATGTACATATAAATACAACCTGCTGAGTCCATTTAGTGTTGACCGTATGTATGCGTGTTTACACTGTAGTGTTGACCGTATGTATGTGTTTACACTGTAGTGTTGACCACATGTATGTGTGTTTACACTGTAGTGTTAACTGTATGTATGTGTGTTTACACTGACCACTTAGGACTTGATAAGCTATGGGGGGCCCATCCTTGAAGAAGATGGATACCTCCTCTCTATATCTCTTAATCTATGGGTGGAGCCTTTTAAGAGTCCCCCACTCCACATTAACATGTCAACTGGTGTTATCACTGTTCCGTCTTGTTTAAGTGTACACATAATTTTTTTGGTTTTTCAAGACAGGGTTTCTCTGTGTGGTTTTTGGTGCCTGTCCTGGATCTTGCTCTGTAGACCAGGCTGGCCTCGAACTCACAGAGCTCTTCCTGGCTCTGCCTCCCAAGTGCTGGGATTAAAGGCATGTGCCACTACCACCCGGCTACATAATTTTTAAAAAAGACAAAATAATATGATATTGTTATTGAGTTTCTCTTGTTGCTGCTGTTGTATTTGTTTTTATTTTAAAGATTTATTTTATTCTTAGCTGTGTGTGTGTGTGTGTGTGTGTGATACATGTGTGAGTATGTGCACTTGTGTGTGGATACCAGTGAAGACCAAAAGAGGGTGTCAGATCTCCTGGAGCTAGAGTTATAGGTCACTGTGAGCCACCTGACTTGGGTACTGGGAACTGAACTCAGATCTTCTGCAAGAACAGTGTGTTCCCTTAACCACTGAGCTGTCTCTCCAGACCTGCCTTTGGGTTTGGGTTTAGCATTCCTACTGCACCCCCAGTGCTGGGAGCTGAACCCAGGGTCTTGCAATCACTGGGCAAGCACACTCTCTCATTGACCATGCTAAGATCCAAACACTGTTGTTTGACTCATACAAGAGAACGGGCCTGGCAGTGGTGACGTATGCCATTAATACCTGCACTCAGGAGGCAGAGGCAGATAGACCTCTGTGAGTTCAAGGACAGCCTGGTCTACAGAGCGAGTTCCAGGACAGCCATGACTGTTATATAGAGAAAGCTTGTCTTGTCTCTGAAAACCAAAAAAAAAAAAAAAAGAATGGGAGAAAAATCGAAAGAAAAAATATTTTTTAAAAAATGCCTGGTTGGTTTTGTTTATTTTTTAAGACAGAGACTCACTAAGTAGTCATGGCCAACCTGGAGTTTACTGTGTAGACCAGGCTGGCCTGGAACTCACAGACACTGCCTGCTTTTGCCAATCTCCCCCCAACTCACACTGCCCAGCATTGTGATTAAAGGCATGTGCACCTTGTTGCTCTTAGTTGAGCTGGGTCAGGACTTCCCACCATAGGGCCTCACCTCCACTTTCCAGTCCATTTATATCATGAGCTAGTCTCAGGTCAAAGAACTTCTGAGGCTCAGGAACCCACATCTTTCTCCAGGAGCCCAGTCCAGGTTACTTCTGAGTTCACACCAGCGTGCAAGGACCACTAACTGAACAGGGAGTTGTTTTGGGGAAAGGCAGGAAAGGGAGAAGGTGTAGAAGAGAAGCCCGGCCTGGCCTGAGTACCCATCAGATGCAGCTCTAGCCCTTTGTCCTTCATCTGGAACCATCCAGCCACCTCTAAAGGTAATTACAGCCTTTGGGGGTCCATATAGGCCGGGTGCCCCGGTGCAGTCAAAGATCTGTCAGGACCAAGGACAGCGTCCCTGGCTGCTGGAAGCTCTCGATCTCCAGATCTTCATGCAGCCCTCTTCCTTCTCTGAAATACTTTCCCCTACTTGCTAACAGTCTCTTTTCTTTTCCTCCTCTTCTCCTTCCAATTATTCCTCTTTCCCTTCCTCCTGCTCTTCTTCCTCTCCCTTCTTGTCCCTAATCCCAGGGACAGAGCCTGGCACCTTAATTCTTCACCCCAGAAATCCCTCAAACACAGTTAGTCAAGCTCCTCCAGGACCCTCTGTTGAAAACTGTGTTGCCATGACTGTGTCCTCCCCACCTTATGTGAGCATGCACACTGAAACCAAGCATTCATGTGTTGAGCAGGAAAGGTCAGGGTGAGTGTAAAGACTCTGTCTCTCCAGCAGGGCCGAGGACCAGGCTACCTGACCCTCCAGCACATCCAAGGCTTTCATTCCCCAGCCCTCTCTTCCTCTCCCTGCTCCTCACACTCTTTCCCTCCCTCCCCCTCCCCTCCTCCCCTCTCCTCTGTGTCTCTGAAAAGTGGCAGCAGCTGCAGGAGAAGGCGTACCCTTCGATGAGTCTCAGCAATTGCAGTGACTGAGTGTCCTAGCCTTCTTCCCCAGTTAATCTAACTTGGGGAGAGTTGAGGTGTGTTCTGGCTCTGCTGCCCGTGAAAGGCAGAGAATAAATAACAAGCCAGAGGCATAAACAGATGTGCAGATATATGCAGCTGGTACCTGGCTGCCAAATTACCACGGACAGAATGCTGGCGGGGGGCCAGGATGCCTCCCCCTCTGTTTGGAGTTCGGCCACCAAGACCCATCCAAGCTCACTATCCATTTGGCAACCTCTGAGTGAGAGAAGGGATGCCAGGAAAAGAGTGGAGAGGCTTCAGGTGCCCTTGGGCTGCGTGAAGAACTCCAGAGTCTTGCCCTAACGGCTCAGGCCGGTGGGAGCAACTTGAGGGAAGAAGAGGAACCTCGGGCCAGGGCACCCTTGAGTGGTCTCCCCAGGGTGTGGCTGGGAGTGACTTAAGGGCCAGTTTTTATGACATTGCACCGTTCTACATTACCTCCCCTTCTCTCGATCCCAGATGGGGTGTTCCTGGATTTTGATGGCTTCTGACACTGCTTAGAGTTAGTGTGCGGGGCAGGCCACAGTCAACAGAGCCGATTGGGAACTCCCTACCACAAAAGCACATTGCTGAAGACTCCAGGCCTGGAACAGGGTCGAAGGGAGACGGAGACAGGCTAAGAGTGTGCTGGAGTCAGGAGACCAAGCAGACACGGCTGAAGGTTTGTTGGTGCATCAGGCCTTTTTCTAAGGCTGCCTCATATCTGAAGTGAGAGGGACACCAAGCCACCGCTAAGTAGTTAAAGGTGTCTAGCCACAAGGCTGATAACCTGGGTTTGAATCCTGAAACTCACATGGTAGAAGGACAGAACCCATTCCTGAAAACTGTCCTCTGACCTCCACATGTATGCCATGGCATGTGCGTACTTATGAACACACACACACACACACACACACACACACACACACACACACACACGGAGAGTAAATGAAATAAATGTTTTAAAGGGAAGAATTTGAAGAGATGGCTCGGAAGTTAGGAATATTTACTGTTCTTGCAGAGGACCTGGGTTCAGATCCCAGCACCCACATCAGGAGGCTCACAATTCCAGTTCCAAGGGACCCAGTGCCCTCTTCTGGCCTTCAAAGGCACCCGAGTGCATGTGACTTGTATACATATGTTCATGTCAGCCACAAACACATGCAAATACAATAAGGTGAGTGAACCACTCGGATTTTAAAAGATTATCACAAGCATGGTGCTTGGGTAACAGCATTCGAAGGGACAACACTGACCACAGCAAGGAGGCAAAGTGGGGGAGGGGCATGGAGGGAAGCAGGAAATGGGCTGCTGAGACCCAAGTGCTCACCGCCATTCACCAAGAGCAATCCCGCAGGCCACCCTCTTCCATGCATCGGTGAGTGCTTGCTTTAAAATGTGTGTTTCAGACACATCGCATGCATGTTTGAACTGTCAAAGAATAAATGATAGTAAGTAAGAAAGATGTGTTTACAGCTTGAAAGAGGAGTTGGGGATTTAGCTCAGTGACGGTGTTTGCCTAGCAAGAGCAGGACCCTTGGTTCAGTCCCACGAGAAAACAAAATGAAAATAAGGAAACAAACTCGAAAGACAAGTCAGGCTTAGGAAGATACTTTCTTTCCTTCTGTTTTTGTTATTGGTTTTGTGGCAAATGCTGAGCTATGTGGGTTTTTTTGTTTTTGTTTTTGTTCTTGTTTTTTGTTTTGTTGTTGTTGTTTTGCCCATTAATGCCACTTCTAGAATATGGAACCATAGAAATGCTCATTCTTGTGCTAAATAACATGCTAAGGATGCCACAGTGGCATTATTTGTACCACTTGGAAACAATCTAAAGGTCCATAAATAAATAGGGACCATATCCCTGTGAGGAAGTCACATAAAGGGTGAAGTGAGGTATCTGTCCCTCACCTGGAAAAAGCCTCTGGTACTTTACATTGAAAAAAGAAAATTATAAAATGATATTATTCTCTGATAAATCTACATAGTGGTTGTTTCAAAGTATGTGCATGTGCATGTGTGTATATGTGTGGGGGGGTGTGAGGGTGTGTATTGAATATGTAAGAGGCCAGGAGAACACACTCTGAATTATCCACAGCAATGACTTAAGGCACAAAGTACTTTTTCTACACACACTTTTGAACTGTGTTAGGCATATGCTCATAGATTACATTTTGTTTGTTTGTTTTTTGAGACAGGGTTTCTCTAGACAGGGTTTCTCTGTGTAGCCCTGGCTGTCCTGGAACTCACTCTGTAGACCAGGCTGGTCTTGAACTCACAGAGATCCGCCTGCCTCTGCCTCCTGAGTGCTGGGATTAAAGGTGTGCTCCACCACTGCCCAACTCCATGGATTACATTTTTAAAGTAAAGGACAATAAAGTAAAGGCAGAGGCAGGTGGATCTCTGTGAGTTCAAGACCAGCCTGGTCTACAGAGTGAGTTCCAGGACAGCCAGGGCTACACAGAGAAACCCTGTCTCGAAAAACAAACGAACAAACAAGTAAAGGGTGATTAAAAAGTGATTTTTAAAGGACAGACTAAGGAGTTATCTTGTTAAATAATAGGTGAAGGATTGGGTGGAGAAGAAAGCAAAGATGGGACTCAGTCCTGAGACTTGCTCTCACAGAAGGGGAGGCTAGGAGAAGGAGATGGGCCAAAAGAAAGCCAGTGTGGCTGGAAATGGCGGCACACGCCTTTAATCCCAGCAACTGGGAGGCAGAGGCAGGTGGATCTCTGTGAGTTCAAGGCCAGCCTGGTCTACAGAGCGAGTTCCAGGACAGCCAGAGCTACACAGAAAAAAAAAAAAAAAACCTATCTTGAAAAACCAAAAGGGGGGGGGACAAGCAAGCCAGTGTGGCCCAAGAAGGGCTTCAGGCCCCTAAGGTAGGAGACACCCAAAGTCTGCCCCCCCAAATGAAAGTGGCCCCACTGTTGCCTACCCTTCCTGAGCTCCGGTTCTCCACAAGAGCCCAGCTTTGTCCCCAGGGTCCCAATGTGTCCTGGATTCCAGACTCCTGCTGCCCGGAGAAGACTCTCACCTTCATAGTGGCCCAGAAGACTAGCTC
Organism: Peromyscus leucopus; assembly: GCF_004664715.2. Taxonomy (NCBI): domain Eukaryota; kingdom Metazoa; phylum Chordata; class Mammalia; order Rodentia; family Cricetidae; genus Peromyscus; species Peromyscus leucopus. The sequence continues at coordinate 52,123,890 of NC_051063.1, read as the reverse complement.
AGAGCTAGGCCTGACCCAGCTCGGGTGACCCAGCTCCTGCAGAGGCGGTCCCACCCCAGGCAGCCTTAATTTCTTTCTGCTCCTCTCCCCCATGCTGTCAAAACTCCCAATGTTTCTCCAGATGAAGAAACTAATAGCCAGTAATGAACTGCATCTCAGAAAGGCTGTGTGTGTACGTGCTGGGTGGGGGATCCAGGGCGGCAGGCCTCCTGACTCACAGGGGCTCCTCCCCTGGGGAGATGGAACCTGGCAGACAAGGCGTGGGGCTCTTCATCTGAGGTGACTTCCTGACAGAGCTGTCAGCTCCTTCACTCAGACTCAGCTCTCCCAGCAGCTGCCTTTGCAGCCTCTCGGGGGTTTCTCTGCGCTCTCTCTCCAGGCGGCCTCTCTAAGGCTGACCCTTTTCCACTGTCCTTTCCCCCAAATAGCAGGCCCTTTCCAGTGCTAACTTCCTGTCCTGCCTCGCCACTTTCCAGCTCCTAGGCTATTTTCTTCTTTTTCTTTGAAAAAGAATGCGTGGTGTCAGCTCTTTTGGCTGGGATGCCCTGACCTCTGGCTCCTTCCCAACCACAGCAGATTTTACAGATGATTTGAAGCCCGGGGATGCATGGGGAGCATCGATGAGCTTACTCGTGTTGGTCTGTGCCTGTGATTTACAGGACATCTTCATGTGTAGAATCTAAAGAGGGTCTCATCAGCACCCCAACCCCACTGATAAATGAGAAACCTGAGGTCCAGAAAGGCTGAGTGATCTATTTCCCATCATAGAGTTAACTAGTGGTCAAACTAGAATTAGAACCCAAAGAACTTAACTCAAGGCTGAGGCTGTGTCCACGGGTCTGTTGGAGTTACTTCTCAAACACGATCACGAAGACAGATTTGACTAACAAGTTCTCAGAGAGGTGGGAAAGCTAGAATCCTGTGGCCTTCCATCTGCACAGGGCAGGGCCATGTCCCTCTCCACCTCCCCAGCCCCACTGTGGGGCCTCTCCTCACCATTCTCCGCTGCACAGAAGACTCCAGGACCAGCTCCTTTCCTGGACCACCAGCTTGGGAAGACTGAGAGTACTGGGCCCTTCTGGTCCCATCTGTGTCTTCTGAGACCTGGCCCACGACACCTCTGTTCCCCTACTGCAATTCTAGCCACCTCCCAAGGGCTTGGCTTGCTTTTCCCTGTCCTTTGTGTCCCACCTAAGTCTGGACTCTCCTTTACCCACACTTCCGCCTTCCCTGCTTGGAAGAAACATTGGTCTTTATTTAACACAAGCTCTAGACATTTGCCATCAACGTGTAATGCCGGCACGGTGTCCCCAACTCCTTCTGCACAAGCCCAGTGCATGTCTCTTTTCGGTGACTGTGTGCTCCTGCTAACACCGGCTCCCTCGGCACACTGACCATCATCCGCCCTCTTCAGAAGCTGTCAGAACTCCTCCGCTGGGAGGGAGAGTGAGGAATCTGGGCGCTGCACTTTCTCCATCCTTCTCATCCTCTCCCGCCTGCCCTCGATTCCCCACGATCAGCCTGGGAGAGGAGGGTTGGCCTGGCGAGAAAGGAGTCAAGGCCCTTCCGGTGTGCTGGCTGCGCTCCGGCTGCCCGCGCTCTCCCTCGCCCCTCCATCTCCTCGCTCCCTCCCTCCGCCGCAGCCCCGCAGCCCCAGCTACAACCCGCATTCAAGCAGCAGCATTTGGGGGTTGAGGCGGGAGAGGTTAATTATTGCTCCCCCGCCCCCCACGCCCCCCACAAGATGTATCTGACTGTCAGAAGGGGTGACAGATGAAGACAAAGTACAGGTACGGCTCCCGCAAACCCGGCCTTCCGTGTACCAGCCGAGTTGAGGTTGGGGGGCGGGGAGCTACCGAAGTTTTAACCCCTCTGACGCCGGTGAGGTGCAGTGTGTAGCCGCGGAGTGTGTGGGAAGCTGGGGTTGGAACCTGGGTCCCGAGGAAAGCCAGTTGAGCCCGGGAAACCCGTAGGGCCTCCTCCTGACGTGCCTGGGTCATCAGGACGGAGGGCAATGCACAGAAGAACTCTGCCGAAGACTACAGAATCCAGGCCACGAAGCCATCCTTTGGAGAAGCTGGCAGCAGGGTCGGAGGCCAGGTGTCTGGAGGAGTCTGGATAGACTTGGGGGTCCAGGAATACTCTTCTGCCTTCTCCCCTCACATGAGTCTGTCCCCAAGGGTCCTGATCAGGGTGTGTATTTCAGAAAGAGAGTGTGTGTGAGGTGTTGGTGTCTGAACCCAGGTGTACCTGTGGTGATGTAACTCAGTAAGCCTGCTAGTACAAGAGAGAGACAGATAGACAGAGAACGAGAATGCACGCTTGTGGTGTCAGCGTGTGACAGAAAACTAGTACAGCTGTGAAGGTGTGTGTCCTCAGGAGAACGTGGAGCAGGATTTGCAAGTACGGAGGTACCTCTATGGGGGGTGGGGAGCAACCAGATGTGTCAGCATAGAAGGGCAATGCGGGCTGATGTTGGTGTGTGAGCATGGCTGTGTGTGCATGCATACATGCTTCAGGCATGTGCATATGTGTGCTGTGTCAGTCCGAGTTGGAGGCCTCTTCTTCCCTCTTGCTGGCGGCTCTCTTTCCCTGATCTCCTCTCTCCATAAGCAAACGAGGTGAAATAATTACTTTTCCATTTAAACGCCCCATGTTCGAGCCAGAATGAAAACAAAGTGATTTAATAAAAATGTCTTTAAAAAGGAGAAGAGGAAAATGAACGTCCTCTCTGCTCCCCTCCCTGGTGTTCAGGGAGGCCCCAAGCCCTTCAAAGTTAATTAAAACAGGAACTAAAAAATCACAGATTCACTTACCAACCCTTTCCCCATCTCTGCCTTAAAGGTAAGGCGTCCCCAGAACCCTGCCCCAGGTCTCCCCTAGAAGGCTACCCTAGCTTGTCTTAACTTCCCAGGAGCCTTCCTGGTGGACACCCTGTCTTCCTTGGACCCTTTCCTCGGGAGGAATCTTTCTCTTCCCTCCTCCCAAGAGTCATCAAAGGCCTTGTCTGGCCATCTGAAGCCCTTGATGGCCACTGGTCCTCATCAGAGACTTCCGGCCCTGCCTCCTCCGAACACAACCTGCCTTCAGACCCCGCTTTGCCTCCGCAAGGGTCCCCTGAGCCTTCAGCTGCTCTGAGCTTTATCTTTCTTCACTGACCCCTGGCCCTGTCCTCAGCTCCAGCTCAGAGCAGTTCTGGCAGCTTCCGCCTGGGCTGTGTCTGTTCACCATCAGAGGCCCCATTGGCGCTCCGGCCCTTCAGCAGCCCAGATAAAAGAGATGGATGGAGGTGAGTTTGGGGGATGCCCCTCCCCACAAGCCAAAGCTAGAGCCCTGAGTTCCGACAGGGGCTCCCTGTAGAGGGCTGGGGGTAGGGGTGTCCCTGCTAAGCTCTTTGGAAGTCAGGTCCCTGTGCATCCCTACCCTGCCTCAGCCCTTCCCCTTCTTCTGAAGGCCCGTTCCTAAGGCCTCCTCTGGGCAGGCACAGAGTTGCAATGTACGTCAAAGGAGATCCTGCACTGGGCACTGTGTCCCTTTTCAGCAAACAGGCCTAGAAAAGACCTTGGTAGGGCTGACCACTGGTGGAACACCTACTGTGCTCCAGCTCTGACCACTGGTGGAAACACTAGCACCTGTGAACTGTTGTCGTATCTCACAGAGGATGGCACAGAAGAAGGAATGTGAAGAAACTGGCCCTGGAGGCTGGGGAGATGGCTCGGCCATTAAGAGTCCTTGTTACTCTTCCAGAAGACCAGCATTCTGTTCCCAGCATCCATGTGGAGGCTCACAACTGCCGGTAACTCAGGGGACCTGACACCCTCTTTTGGCCTCTATGAGCAACTGCATGCTCATGTGCGCGCACACACACACACACACACACACACACACACACACACACATTCTCTCTCTCTCTCTTTTAAAAATGTTTTAAGAAAAAAAGAAGCTGTCCAAGGCATGAACCAAGGAGCTGCAGAACTGAGGCTCAGACCCATTGTATGACCCCACAGCCACGCGCCGGCTCTCCCTTAGAGCCCGCAGCTCTGCTCCTGAGACCCATCTCTACCCTTCAGAGCCTATGCCCTTGGAGATCCCTGCTGCCATCCCAGAATTCAGCTCCTCTAATGCCAGTGCCCACAATGGGGGAGGGGCAGGAGACCTGGAGAAACCCAAGTCAGCACCTGGGTCACTGAGAGGCCAGTTTAGCTAAGAACTATGGGACCTTCTGCCCAGCTTCAGTTACCTAGGACAGGGAGCAGATGAGAGACAGGAAGCCACTGTCCGTAGAGGCCTCAGCCATCATCCCTGGAAGGTCCAGCCCTTCCCTCAGCCCCTCACTGCTTCTCTTAGGGGTTCTTTCTTTACTCCTAGGGCACTCAGGTGTTTTTTTCAGTTCCTTGAAGTCTGTCCTGCCTCTCAAGGTGCCCTACACTCCGTGGATGGGATGACACTTGATGGTGGGACACAGTTGACCTAAAGCTTGTGTTCCACAGCTATCCACTCTGTCCTGAGAGACTTCAGTTGCCTGGATGGCAGAGAAAATGTCAAGAATAAATCCAGTCTGCATCTGTAACCCCTCCTGATGTCTGAGGGAAAAGCCCAGCCAAGGTCTCAATGCTCAGACGGGGTGTGGTGGCACCCACCAGTAATCCCAGCACTCGGGAGGCCGAAGTGAGCAGACCTTGATGAGTAAGGCCAGTCTGGTTTACATAGTGAGTTCTAGGACAACAAGGCTACACAGTGAGACCCTGTCCTTACCCCCCACCACCACCCCAAAGACCTCAACCCTAGGAAGAGGCAGGACTACATGGAAGAGCAGTGAGGAGGCAAGGGTGAAATAATCGAGCAAAGGTGGGTGAGAAGGAAGGGGGCGTGTCTGCTTCCACAGAGACTTGGGTAGCGCCTGACTCTGGGCCTGGACAGCATCCTTGTAGCAAAAAAAAAAAAAAAAAAAAAAAAAAAAAAAGGAAGCTGTGCCCTAAGGGTGCACTCATGGGGATTATGTTTTCTTCCAGGGCCATACCCCGCCCTTGTTAGAGTCCCCAGGATTGAGTTTAGACCAGAACTGTAGTGACAGCATGATAGGAAATGACCCAGGAGTTGGGACAATGTTTCATGGAACACTGGTCTTGAGAGTCTGCTCCACCTTACCCTCCAGTGAGTCACCTAATTTAGGCTAAGCCCCAAGCCTTAAAGCTCTCCTCTTCTGCACCCAGTGCCTCTGGATCCCAGCTTAAGCACAGAAAAGGGTAGGGAGGGTGAGGGGCCCCCTCAAGGGGAAAGGAAGTGGTGGGAAGAGGGGAGGGTGACCTGTCTGAGCTGGCTTCCAGCCTCTGCTCGGCACTCATTGTACCCCTGCTACCAGAGCATCTGTCTCCAGCCGCCCCCCCCCAACCTAACTCAGTCCCCTCATTTCTTCCCTCAGGCCCTTCTCAATCCAACTACCCCATCCCTCCCCAAGCATCCCCCTCCTGATCTGCAACTAACTTCCAAAACTTAATATTTTTCAGACCTGATCCTTGCCAGTCTCTAAGTGACCCCCACACTGCCCTCAAGCCCACCTCCTGCCTGTGGCCCTTTCTTGAAGGTGCTTTGCCTTGAGAGGAAGTGAGCTGTGACCTGAATAAACTTTTGTTACCACAAACAGGCTTCTATAGCCTCTCCTTCTTAAGAAAGAAGAGGGGAGCTGGTGGCCATGGCTCACGCCTTTAATCCCAGCACTCGGGAGGCAGAGCCAGGTGGATCTTTGTGAGTTCAAGGCCAGCCTGGGCTACAAAGCGAGTTCCAGGACAGGCACCAAAACTACACAGAAAAACCCTGTCTCGAAAAAGAAAGAAAGAAAGAAAGAAAGAAAGAAAGAAAGAAAGAAAGAAAGAAAGGAAGGAAGGAAGGAAGGAAGGAAGGAAGGAAGGAAGAGAGGAAGGAAGGAAGAGAGAGAGAGAGAGAGAGAGAGAGAGAGAGAGAGAGAGAGCCAGAGAGATGGCTCAGCAGTTAAGAGCACTGACTGTTCTTCCAGAAGACCTGGGTTCAATTCCCAGTACCCACATGGCAGCTCACACTCATCTGTAACTCCAGTTTCAGGGCATCTGATGCCCACTTCTGGCCTCTGAGGAAACCAGGCAGGCACGTGGTATATCGACAAAATACTCATACACGTATTTTTTTTTTTTTATTTTATGTGCATTGGTGTCTGTGTGAAGGTGTCAGAACTCCTGCAATTACAGACAGCTGTGAGCTGCCACATGGGTGCTGGGAATCGAACCCAGGTCCTCCGGAAGAGCAGCCACTGCTCTTAACTGCTAAGCCATCTCTCCAGCCCATCATATATGTATTTTTAAAATAATACATAAATGTCAGAGGGGGGCGCATTTGGTCACTCAGAGGGCTGAGGAAACGTGCAAATATATTCTGAGGTAACCAATGTCTCTTCAGCACTTCTTTCTCTGCCTCCTGATGTCTGCACACCCAGGGTGGGGTTCTAGACAACAGAACCTCCATTTTGTTTTGGTTTTTTATGTATTTTACCTATATGGGTGTTTGCCTGCATGCATGTAAGCACACCATGTGCATGCAGTGCCCATGGAAGCCAGAAGAGAGCATATGATCCTCCAGAGCTGGAGTTCCACATGGTTGTGAGCCTCCACGTGGGTGCTGGGAACCAGATCTGGGTCCGCCTCAGGAGCAGCAAGTGCTCTTAACCTCTGAGCCATCTCTGCAGCCCCAGGACCCGTGTTCTTAATTATTCTTGCATGTATGCATGTTTGTGAGCAGAGATGAGCACCATACATGTGGAGGTTCGAGGCAAACTTTGTGGAGTTTACTTCACGCAGATTCCAGGGATCAATCCCAGGTCATCAGGCTTGATATCAAGCACCTTTACCCCCTAAGCCATCTCACTGGCCCAGGATCTAAGTTTTTGAATAAAAATCCAGGGACTTTTCTAGCCCACCAGTGTACAGCCTGTCTGCCCTTCACACATACACGTGCAGACAGTTACATGTGCTGTGCACATAATCCTGAAAGTACACCCATAATTAATTCATGTAAATATGTTTGCATTTGCACATGTCTTAAACCAGAATGTAAGCTCCTTGAGGAAAAGACTATTTTTCTCCCATGATATAATCCCAGTTCTAATAATAGTCCTGGTTATGTAACAGATATTCATAGAAATAATGACATTTAATGAACACATATTTGCAAAGAAATGCATACTAATATATCCATATATACAATGCCTATGCATACAAATGTGTCTATACAACTCAATGTTACCCACATGTATATATACTTATTTATTTTTATTTTTTTGAGACCAGGTCTTACTATGTAAAGCAAGGTGGCCTCGAACTCACAGAGATTTGCGTGTGCTGGGATTAAAGGCGTGCTCCATCACACCCTGATGAATCTTTTTTTCACAGCCTTTTTATGTAGAATTTACTTGTTTTTATTTTGTGTTCATTGGTGTTTTGCCTGTGTTATGTCTGTGTGAGGGTGTGGATCCCTTGGAACTGGAGACAGTTATGAGTTGTCACGTGGTGTGCCTGGGAATTGAACCCTTGTCCTCTGGAAGAGCAGCTAGTACTCTTAATCGCTGAGCCCTCCCGTGAAGCGTCTTTGCGCACGAATTTTTCCAATTTAATGAAAACTCTCAAGGCCCCTAGCCCAGGCCCAGCTGCCACCACCGGAAATATCCACTAGATGGCAGCCTTTCCCCGGCGCCTGTACGCCTAAAACTTGCCAGAGAGGTCGCTTTCCCCACTAAAGACACCATTCTCGGTGTTAGATGTACAGAGTCTGCCCCCGTCACCTTCAGCTGTTTTGTGAGCGCGTCCTCGGTCCCCAAAGTCTGCAATGTTGGCCTCTTCAAAATCAAGTTCTCCCTTTTCTCTCAAGCTTTCAGGCTTCTATTGGATGGGCGGATTCCCCCCGAAATCTCCAGTTCCGTCCAGTCCTCAGATCGACGTGTGTGCGTGTGTGTGTGTGTGTGTGTGTGTGTGTGTGTGTGTGTGTGTGTGTGTGTGTTTGAGTGACAGAGAGAGACTTAGCTAAGCCCCACACCCTCGATTCCGACCAGCGTGGACGAGAGAGCCCTAGAACCTTATTAAGCAGAAGCGGCCAGAACAGCGTCTGCGCTATAACCACGGAGATGGGGTCGGTGCCTTTAGCACACATGTGTCTCTCACACACACCTGTACATACAATTTTCTTCACACACCCTGCCCTGAACGGAGGAGAAACACAGCCAGGGTTAGCCAAAAGCAAAAGAACAGCCCACCCCGGTCGGTCGGAGGCCAGGACTCAAGTTGGGGAGGGGCTTGATTCGTATTAATCCTGCTGGTCCCCCTCCCAACCTCCAGGTGGGCGCAAAATGGAACTGACTTGCTACACCTTGAGCAAACTTCAACTCCCAGAGGTGGGCGCTGGGGGTAGGGTGGTGGTGCACAGGGCATCTCCCACCTCCAGGCCTGGGCCTCTCTGGTTCGGCTCTCCACGAGCAGCACACAGCGGCTGTGAGCTGGTGAAGAAGGCTCAGAAACCCGTGGGGTTGCGGAGCCGGGAGTGCCAGCAGCCGCTCGGCTCCCCCGTCCTCCTCCCCTCTGCTCCCTCGGGAGCGGCGGGAAATTATTTATTAAAACACCGCCCGCGCTCTCATTTATTTGCGGTGAATAATCCTAGGCATCTCAGCGCGTTTATTAAACCTTTCCCGTCCCCGCGCCCGCATTACTTTAATAATAAATCGCGTGTCACTTTCCGGCGACATTATTAAACCCCGTCCGCTGCGGCAGAGGCGGGGTGCGGGGAGGATGAAGGCGGTGGGCCGCGGCTGCGCGTCCTTTCACTCCAGGCTTCAGGGCCCAAACCCTCGAGGCGGAAGAGGGGGAAACTGAGGTGTCAAGAAGGTAACCCCCTATAGAGTTTGCCCACGCGACAGATTTCGGGTTTGGGCGAAGAGTCAGCCTGTGCTCTGCAGGTGGGTGAGAGGAGACAGGCAAGCCACAGGGGCACCTTGGCGCTCCCACCAAGCAAAGAACAAGCTACGATGGACGCAGGGACCCAGACCCGGGTCCCCTCTCGCGGGGGGAGAGGGGGAACCTTCTTGAAATCACACAGCAAGATGCTCGCCAGCTCGACCCAGATCATCTACTCTCCTACTCTCTTGCAGTTCGTTGCAAGTGTTGGGCCCACACAGCGGAGCACGACCACCGGGACCACCGGGGGACCGCCGTGAGAACCCGATTGGAAAAGTGGCTGCCGCCAGGCAGAAGCTGTTGAAAACGCAGTGCACACACGCTGGAAGGGTGGCCAGCCCCGAAGATGGGGTTCCTGGCCACGCCCCTCCCAGGGGGCCCAGCAGCTTGCCTTGGGTCCCACAAAGCAAACGCAGACGCTAAGCCAAATGCCGTTCCTCCCTGCGGTGGCGCCAGCTCGGGAGGAGCCCCGGGGCGTAGGAGGTTGTCGCTTTCCACACACAGCCTCTTGGCCTGATGACTAACTCCAACCTACCCTTAGACCTTCTCATAAGCTCCTCAGTGTCCCTGGGCTAGGTCCAGAGAATGGAAGGAGAGACTTAGGCCAAAGAGCGCTTTTGTGAAGGACTTCAGATCAGATAAGACAGGTCATAGCTGGGACAGTTGGAAATAGGGTTACTATGACTTTGGGGTTCAGCTGGGAAATGGGAAGGAAATGGGGGAGCAGAGGGAGGGTGTGGCTAACAAGGGTGCCCCAACCACTCAGTTTAAACATTCATATTGGGGTCCCACTCACATAGACCTGTTTCCCCACTCTGCCTGGGGAGAAGAGAATAAGGACTAGGAAACAGGTAATCTATCCCTATACCAACGGGGTAGGGGGATAACTTCTGCCCTCCCTCCAACCAGACGGCTCCAGGCTCCCTCACTAGAGGACAGGAGAGGGCAGTGTAGGCCTGAGCGCAAGCCTTCTTTTCCCAGAGCAGGCCTGTTCAGGGCTTGTAGTCACTTGATGCCAGAGTCCTGTTGGAGTGGGAGGCCACTCAGGGGGTCTGGTCTCCATGTGCACATCTGTGAGAACTGTCTGCAGCAGCGTGGCTCTGTTTGACTATTTTTTATTGGTGCCCACTGTGTCTAGTCATATGCTAGGTGGGCTTTATCCACTGGAGAGGTTTAAGACATGGGCTGACCCACCCTCCCGCTGCACTGAACTAAATCAGTGCTACTGTGCTCACACCGCAGACAGGACTACAGTTGGTGAGTGTCCCTAGGAACTCGGTGAGGTGGAAAGCTTCCAGAAGATAAGTTTTGAGAAAAGGTAAACTGAGGCTACAACGAGCATTAAACAATCCATGAAAGGACCCTGCTCGCCCTTTCCAGTCTTCTCCACATCTTCTCAACAGCAGGGGTGGATACCGTATCCACACACCCACACCCACAAATCAGAGATCTGGATCTAGTAGTAATCCTCTTCACTCTCTGCCTCCTCCTGGGGAACCAAATTAAGTGACTGCAGCTGGGAGAATCCTGTGGCGTTCAGCTGGTCTGCGAACACAGGTGATGAAGGAGAAAGATCAGAGGAGGCCCAGACGAAGCAGACAGCTCGGTGTGTGGGAGAGCTACGCCTGGAGGGCACATCATTCCCATGCACACGCTCCTTACACAAATTCAAGGATCCTAAGACACCCCATCCTCCCAGTGCCCAGAGCCCAGAGCTTGGGGCTCCCTTACCTGGTGTGAGCACTGTCAGGGTAGCAGAGGCTTCCACTTGGCCCAGGGCGTTCCGGGCAAGGCAGCGGTAGGTGCCTTCATCACTAGGACGCAAAGCCTGGATCTGTAGCCAGCCGGTCACCTCAAACTTCTGAGGTCCACCCCTAAACTGGAGCCAGATGTGCTGTCAGCAAGGTCATTTGGGGAAGTCCTAGGTTTTCCGAAAGTACGCCCCTGCTCCCTGTTCCTACCTGTACAGAGATATGGGGGTCATCCCCTGGCAGCTGGATGTCCACGCCATCTTTCCTCCACTCAATGGCGGCCATGGGATAGGCAAACACCTCACACCCAAAGATCACATCCTGTCCCGTCACATTCCAAATATTGTGAGGCTGTGATAGGATCTGGGGCTCTGGGGCAGGGGGATGGGAGGGCGAGGCTTGAGAACAGGAAGCTGTATCCAGCTCAGCAAGAACACAATTTACAAATTAATGCGCACATGCTTAGGGCAGAACACAACTCATGCCGAGGTGAACACACATCTGCAAAGAAAATGTTCCACAAGCACAGGTCCAGACAAATGTAGGTGCAGAGACTCACAAGAGCGCAAAAGCAGGAACAGAGATGCACAGGTACACGGAGCAGTGTGCAAATTGCACAAACATGCCTACAGACCCGTAGCTTAGCTGAGCAACCACACTCTGTCCTGGACTGCTCCCCTGTCCTCACTCTACCCTGGGGCCCCTTTCCTGCGGGCTGTGTAACCAACACCTCTCTCCCCTCCTTCCCCCTTTTCTAAGCAGGCCCAGTTCCCAAAGGCCTGAAGAGCAGCCACATTCCAAATGTCGTGAGAATGTGAAACGGTCTGGGCTCTGAGCGGCTGGAGGTGGGACCGGTGCCGAGGCAGGGGAACCTGAAACCACCTTGTTGCACCGGGGGAAACTGTTGGGACCCCCTAGGGGCGCGTTTGTTTTCACTGCAACTGCTGCAGCCCAGCTAGACTTCATTAGGTGGAGGCTGAGGAAGTGGGAGCCGCCAAAGAAAACCTCACTCAGTCTTGAACACCCCCCCAACCCCAAGGATGAGGGGCGAGAGAAAGCAAGAAGCCATCTTCCTTTCAACTAATCCCTAAATGCAAGCGAAAAGGGATAGGCGGGAGCTGTGGTTAACAGGCTTTAAAATCCCTCTCCCAGGGCTCCAGCAGTCTGGGCAAAGTCTGGGGCGGAGGGGGGCCGGGGGGTTGTCTTGGGGTCTTTTCAGTTCTGACCCAGCTATTGGCTATGTGCCTGTTCCCTCGGAGGGCTGGTCCCTGCCAGTCTGGTTCTCAGGCAGCTCATTACATTAAACCTGCCACAAATCTCGACCTGCGTTTTAGTTGGCAGCCTTTGAGCCTCTCAAAGCTTACTCATCTTTTCTCTCTACTGACCAATCCTGTCGGGGATCGGGGAACAGTGCTTATAGGACTCCCGAGTCCCGGTACAAAGAGCCCTGGGCTTGCGTACCCGATTCACAGGGCCCGGGATGCACCACAGTGAGGTTAGCGTCGGGCCGAGCGCGGGCGGCCTCCTGCAGGCGGCAGATCTGCGCGTAGGTACGGCCGTCGGAGCCACACAGTGGGCGCTGCGAGCGACAGGCACACAGCGGCTCCGGCACCTCTCCTCGGCTCAAGTCACCGCCCGCGTCCAGCCGGCACTCGAGCTGCTCGCCGCAGCGCCCGTAGAAGTTGGCGCTGGGGTCCAGATCGCAGAGCTGGCCCTCCAGGTTGGCGCACTCCCAGCAGCAGCCGCACGCATCCCGCACCCGGCCTGCTAGGCAGCCCCGCGGCGCAGCGCACTCTTCTGGCCGGCAGGGAGCACAACCCTCGCCCTCGGCTAGGAGCCGCAGCCAGCCTCGCCGCAGGTAATCAGTCCCTGCGGACCGCCTCGCGCTAATGGGGAGCGGGGTCCACACCACCAGCAGTAATAGTAGTAGCAGGGGCAGCGCCAAGGTAGGTGCAGCATGGTTAGCTGGAAGCCCTTTGAGCACTCGGGGCATCAGCGCGTAGGTGGCACCCTGCCAGGAGAGGGAAGCCAGGTCCGGAGGTCAGAAACAAAGCCAGTTCGAAAAGACCAGCCTCACTGCCCCTCGTACAAAAGCTCGTAGCTAACACTGCCTCTTCCTCTGCTACCTTGGAGCCGACTAGAAGCCCCAACAAAGTGTCTGGTTACTCCCTGGGGATTATGCCAGTGGACTGATCTGGTCTTGGGAGAGAAAGAGTGAAGAGAGGTGGGGTGATAAAGCTCGGGATGTGGTCCCTAACACCCATGCACGTACACACACACACACACACACACACACGCACGCACGCACGCACGCACGCACGCACGCACGCACACACACACACACCAGCACCCTCTCCATAAACCACCCAACTTTGATGCACCATCGCCCCAGAGGTGTACAAAACTACACCTGAAGTAAGTTCAAGGTGGGCTGATGATGATGGGGGAGTCCCAGCGACTCACCTAGTGCCTTGGATTAGGCCCTTCGTAACAGCTGTGATTTCCAATCCTAAAGAACCGGTAGAGGGACTGAAAAAGAGTTGCATGCACGCCAGTCAGACCCGCTAGCCACCTCTGCTTCTGTCGAGAATCGCCGGCAGCCCACCGGCTAAGATTCAAAGGGGAGCTCCTCCGCCCCGTCTCTCCGCCCCTAGACGTCGAATACCCGCCTTCTTCCCAGGTTCTGAGGCCGGTAATTTTATCCAGTCACAGAGACCCTGCCTGGGCCTTCTACTTCCACCCTAACCCAAAGTCACAGTGAGTGCACAGGGCAGCCGCAACCAGACACCGAAGCTGGGAAAGCAAGGGTGTGAGAACTGGGGGCGAAGAGTCCGGGTGGGAATAGCCGAGGAGCTCAAGCTGTTGGCTGAACCCCTAGGTCCCTGTCTCTTCTGATTTAGTTCCTGAGAGCGGCAAACAGCTGCATGCATAATGGGAAGAAGGAAAGGGGTCTGTTGCTAAGAAAGTTTACGTTGGTGTATGGGCACTTCTGGAGGGCAGGCCCAGGGCCGGCTTCCTCCGGGGACAGTGTGCCGCTGTGCCCACCCAGTTTCTCCACCGGGGCGCAGACTCGTCTATAAGCGTCTCCATCTGGCATGCCACATCTGGCCACCTCCCTCCCACTATAGGGCAGGTGCTTGAACCAGCGAGGAGCCTGGTGATTAGAGGTCGGAACTGGCTAGCGGCCGCAGAGAGGCCGGCGGGCAACTCCCCCGTAGGGCGTCTCTCGGGGTCCGGATTACAGGTTGCAAATCTGAGGATCTCAGGGCCAACAGTGTTCATCCTGGAGACCGCCACCGACGCCACGGTGGCACTTTGGGCTGGGGGCAGGAAGCAGAGCATCCCCGGAGGCCCGCCCACCACCCTGAAAAAGGCAGGCTCCGCCCCTGCCAGCCCCTAAACAGCTTCCAGAAGCTGCGATCCTCCCGGGGGGAGGAAACCCAGTTTTCGGGCAACGGGGGGCGTGGCTTGTCTCGGCCCCGCCCAGGAGGCGTAACGGGGCCTGACTGCGCGTGCGCGCGAGGCCCGCAGCGGCCCGGCTCTCCATGGCGGCCTGAGGCCCTCCTGTTGTTGCGCGGGTCTGAACTCCACCAAGCCCTCCTCAAAGGAGCGCTCCGTCCGCACAGACGCCGCTCCTGGCCGAGGGCTCCTGACCAGGAAGGTGGACGAGGGCTGTACACCGGCAACCCCAACCTCCGAGGGGACGGGAAACAAATTTCACGCGAGGTTTCGGAACTGTCGCGAGAATCGGAACGGGAAACGAGGCGTCCAAAAGGAAAAGCCCGCGGGTTTTAAGCCAGGGAAGAACGGGAACCGGCAGGTGCTGATGGTGGCACTAGGCAGCCCCTTGGCTGGGGGACGCATGAAGTGTTGACCTGGGAGCAGAAGTGAACCGAGGGTTGCAGAAGGTTCTGGAAAAGGCGCGAGGGGGCTTGCCTAGCGGAGGACGGAGGCCCTCGGGGAGGCCCCTGCTGTGGCCGACAGTGGCCTTGGGGCGGCGATCGTCCCCCCGAGGTAGAGCCGGAGCTGTCCAGGAGAGCTAAAGGACTGTGAGCGTCCAGCGCTGGCAGCCACTGCCAATCTGCAGCGTCAGGGTCCCAGGCGCTCCCTCCACCTTTTCGTTCCCGGTGTTTGCTGTTAGTCTTTGCCATACCTTGCGCCCCTACTAGAAACCACGCCTGGTTCCCCACTGTGTTTTATGACTCTCTACCCCCGCGACTGGCTGCTGAGTAAGTTCTTGGGAAGCATTTGTGCATTAAACGTGAAAGACTCCCGGACTCTGAAAGATGACTTTGAACTGAATTTGCTGTCACTGATGAAGAGGCTAGGGATTAAATCGACGGAGAACGAGCGCCCTCTGGTGGGTTTGCAGCAGCAGGGACTAATCACAGTTCATACTGTCTACACTACGTCTCTGTAACTCTGAAAACCTTCCTACTGTAACTTTTGCGTAGCCGATGATTAAACACGGGGCCTTTTATATGTTAAGTCAGAGCTATGTCCCTTTGCTGCAGTTCCAGCCCTGAATTAATATTTTAGAAGGGATTTGTTCTCATAAGAATTTGAAAGCCTAGCCAGCGATTGAGGCTCTTCTATTTATTTATTTACTTATTTATTTATTTTTTGTTTTTTGTTTTTGGAGACAGGGTTCTCTGTGAAACAGTCCTAGCTATCCTGGACCAGGCTGGCCTTGAACTCACAGAGATCCGCCTGGCTCTGCTTCCCTTGAGTGCTGGGATTAACCGCTTCGCGCGGCTCTTTTAAAACACCTTTAAACGACAACAGTGTACAATAGAAGTAGCAAAAGAATTTGCGTTACTTATGCTTTAAACTTGACTTGGTTTGACCAGCTTCCTGTTGTTGGGCCAAAGGAAGGTATTTCTAGTCCATAGTCACTACCAGACAGCATCCTTTGCATGTCCAGGAGGGAGGCAAGATTCAGATGAACTCCTGATGGTTAATCTTTTTCTAAAAGTTATTATTGTGCTGTGTCTATCACGTGTGTGTATATAAGTGCAGGCACATGCATGCCACTGCACGTGTTTGGAGCTCAGGGGATGAATTTCAGGACTCGGATCATCAGGCAGCCTTACCCGCTGGACCATCTTGCTGTTCCCTAATCTTTTTTCTATATTTGTTTTTGTGTTTGTGCATGCTCAAGTGCATACGTACACACTATGTGCACACGCATGGGATCAGAGAACACCCTGTGGGAGTGCTGTCTTCTGCTGTCTTGTGCTCTCTTCTGCCGCCTTGTGAACTCAGGCCATCAGGCTCTGAGCCGTTGCTCCAAACCCCACAATTTTTTTTAATATGATTATGGCAAATTCCTGTAATCCCTGAACTCAGGCAGGAGGATCAGGAGTTCAAGGTCATCTTTGACTGCACAGGGAGTGTGAGTCCAGCTGGGCTACACAATACCCTGTCTCCAAAAACAAGCAACAGGGAAAACTCTCGGGACTACTTGGGAGGACTCACTTTATGGCCTCTACTTCATGAACTTTGTTTTGGTACAGTTATTGAAAATAGTGGGGTATCATTTTGAGGAGAAAGTGAAACACATGGTCTACCCTGGCAGAATAGATACAGATGAACTGTGCTTCTATAAATATTAGAATTGATTAAGTCAGAAAGGCTTGAGATAGATAATTAAGATGAAATGCTTTGTATTGACCTACGATGACAAATTTGTGCTCTCATTAAAGCAGAAAATACGATTAAAATAAGTATATAGATACTGACCACAGCTGTAGAAAGATGTCATAAATATCAGTAAACACCCTGAGAGAATTCTGAATGAGGTTGAGTGTAATGCTCACTATCCTTTATTGTGTAAGATTATTTTTATAATGAAAGAGTAGAAGCCAATCTCCCATACCACCCCCAAAAAATGAATAGAGACTATTTTTTAGGTAAATTAGAATGTTTAAATAAATATAGGAAATTGAGTTGGCCAGATAGGAAGATAAATATTGTAATTTAGCTACAAGTAACAATTACAAAATGAAACTGGAATAGCCAGAAGCTGGCTTCTGTAAAACCTAGGCATTCAGACAAGCTGAATGGGTTTTAAGACGTCTAGACAAAGACCAGGCTAATGATTTCTTTAGTGTATCCTTCTTCCTCCATCTCAGGGCGGTTTCTTTCTGTCACCCACACCTAGCTTTACTATCTCCTCTTCAGCTTTTGACCACCTGATGACCAATTTTTGTAAGAATAAAGTCAGAAGGAATGTTTAAGTAGTTAAATCTATGTTTATTTAAAAAAATATTTATTTATTTATTTATTTTTGGTTTTTTGAGACAGGGTTTCTCTGTGTAGTTTTGGTGCCTGTCCTGGATCTTGTTCTGTTAGACCAGGCTGGCCTTGAACTCACAGAGATCCCAATTGCTGTGATTAAAGGCGTGCGCCACTGCCACCCAGCCCATTTATTTAACATCTAAATGACTCTGTGTAGGTGGTGTGTGTGTAAGCACAGATGCACACATGCTACTGCAAGCAAGTAGAGGCCAAAGAACAACTTTCGAGAGGTGGTTTTCTTTCTCCTGCCATCGGATGTGGGGATTGAACTCAGCCTGCCAGGTTTTACAGCGAGTACACACAGCTTCTACACACCAGCGTTTACACACAGCTTTTACACACCCCAGCTTGCCTTCCTACATTTGTTGTTCCAGCTCCCTTTTTGCTCTTTAGACAGCGTCTCACTATGTAGTCCTGAATGACCTGGAACTTGCTATGTAGAACAGGCTGACTTCAAATTCACAGATAATCACTGGAATAATCCTCTTGTACACTGTAAAGATTTGTCACTCGAATTGGTTTAATAAAATGCTGATCAGCCAGTAGCCAGGCAGGAAGTGTAGGCAGAGTGGAGTCAGGAGCCACAGCCAGATGCAGAGGAAGCAAGATGAGAATGTCATACTGAGAAAAGGTACCAAGCCACATGGCTAAACATAGATAAGAATTATGGGTTAATTTAAGTGTAAGAACTAGTTAGTAATAAGCCTGAGCTACCGGCCAATCATTTATAATTAATATAAGCCTCTGTGTGATAATTTGAGAAGTGGCTGCCAGGTATGTGGGAACAAATGAGCAGGAGAGAAACGTCCCTTTACAGACAATGACAGCTCGTTCCTCAATACACCCTTTATTTTGTTTCCCTTCCCCCTCCACTTCCCCTCCCCCCACTGTGTGGAAACATAACTAAGACAATCCCTAGGCTGCGGATATAGCTCAAAGGTAGAGCCCTTGCTGTGAATGGCACTGAAAACTAAATTCTCTGAGACATTCCTGGAAGGAAGGAAGGAAGCCATCTTCCTGAGAGCCCTACCAAGACCACCTGGGCCAGGAAGAGATCTTGTTTATTTATTTATTTATTTATTTATTTATTTTTTTGGTTTTTCGAGACAGGGTTTCTCTGTGTAGCTTTGCGCCTTTCCTGGAACTCACTTGGTAGCCCAGGCTGGCCTCGAACTCACAGAGATCCGCCTGCCTCTGCCTCCCCAGTGCTGGGATTAAAGGCGTGCGCCACCACCGCCCGGCGGGGAAGAGATCTTGTATTCCACATGTTTGTAACATCTGTTTGAGACAGGCTCACATCATACCTCCAACCTTTGCTCTTATGATGTAATGAAGTTTAGCCTCTTGCCCCTGGCTGTCAGCACACAGGCTGCTCAATCCTGGAGTTATGGTAAAAGACCATAAACCATCAGGCAGCCTCATCTAAGAGCCCAAGAAGCCAAAAAGTCCCCCAAATGGGTGGACACTGTCTTGCTGGCCAAATATAAAGAGTTTGCTCCCTATGATGAGAACAGGTTCTACATGTGTGCTGTTTTTACAGCCCAGCATCTGCATGTCAAGAGCACTGCAGGGCTTTGGCTCCATGACCAAGACTGATGAAGGACTTAGAGAAACGCTGTCAAGCCTGGCCATTCCAGCAGCCGCTCTAAGACTGGGTCTTCCAAGCCCTGAAGAGGCGGAAAATGGCAGAAAGGGACCATGATGGGGTGACACACTAACACCCCAGGTGAGAAATGGTAGAATTGTCAGACAGGTGGCAGCTGCCAACAAGAAGCACTAGAGCAAGCCACCATAGTAGCACACACCTTTAATCTCAGCACTCAGGAGATGGGGCAGGCAGACCTCTGTGAGTTCAAGGCTAGCCTGCCCTACAGAGTTAGTTCAAGGACATCCAGGGCTATACAGAGAAACTGTCTCGGGGTTTAAAAAAAGCACTAGAACAAAGGATTCTGGGTCCATAAATTCCCTCATTCAAAACAAGTACATATAATGGAGTCTAATGTTGTCTTCTGAGGAGAGCTGGGAAGTAAGTTAACATTCAAGCTTCTCCTGAACTGACTGTTCTGCTGGCTGAAACTAAAAAGCCCAGGTAACTGCGTTCAGATCTCCAAGCAGAAAAGGTGGGTGCTTTGCCATGCATTGGTTACGTCATCTGTAGATTTTAGGCAACCAGATCCAGGGAGAATCCTGATCCCCGCAAAGCACCTGATTATAACCATTCAACGCTGAGTGTGTTCATATGTTTGTAAGCCTCACATGTGAACATCTCCGGCTTCACAAAACCTGGGTTCTCCATGCCTTTTCTGTCAACTCTCCCCTAAGGCAAGGCATAGGAAGAGAGGTGGCAATCCGAACGATGCTCAGCGAAACCGCTCAGTGTAGTCCAAGTGGCAGATCTGTAGAAGTCCATCCCAGTTGTGCTCACAAAGAATGCAGAACTGTGGGGCTCCTGGGACCTAGGGCTTGGATTGCAGTCACATTTCTCTCTGCAGAGTTTAAAAGTAATGTGGCTGGATCACAAGAGACAAGGATGCTATGACCCAGATCTTGTGTTTAGGGAGCTAAGCTCCCAAAAGTCCACCCACTTTTGTCTGGCACTGGGTGGAGCTAGAGACCCCAAAGTCTAGGAAGGGCCTCTTAGGAGACATTATGTTAAATTACAATGTGAGTTTCCTTGGGGCTACGAGGTCTCGCAGAGGACCTGAGTTTGGTTCTCAGCACTTCTGTCAGACTACTCACAACCACGTGCAACTCCACCTCCAGGGGAACCTACTGCCTTCTTCTGGTCTCCAGTTTCAACTGCACTCAGACACAAGCACATAATTAAAATTAAAAATAAATCTGTGGGGGGAAAGTCTAGACTCCCAGAATTAGCTTTGCTAGTAACAATTACCTATCTAAACTGTTTCTTCCGAAAAAACTAGGAAGCCAAAAACAACTAGTGGTGCCTGCCTTTATTCCCAGCACTCGGGAGGCAGAGGCAGGTGTATCTCTGAGTTCGAGGCCAGCCTGGTCTACAGAGTGAGTTCCAGGAAAGGCACAAAGCTACACAGAGAAACCCTGTCTCAAAAACAAAAAAATAAAAAAATAAAATAAAGAACTGTGCCACCATAACCCAGCTCTAGCACAGTGATTTTAAAGTTTTTCTGTAGGTGGAATTTTCCCAACCTGGGAGCCACTTCTAAATTACCACACAGAGGCTTAATGTCATTAATAAATGCTCAGTCAATAGCTCAGGCTTGTTAGTAGCTAACTCTTACACTTAAATTAATCCATATTTCTTATCTATACTTTGCCACATGGCTTAGTACCTTTTCTCAGTACATGCCTATCTTGCTCTCTCTGTATCTGCTAGTGACTCTCTGACTCCGCCCTTCCTCAGCCCATCATTCTCAGTTTGGCTTTCCCACCTAACTTTATCCTGTTCAGCTATTGGCCAGTTAGCTTGTTTATTAAACCAATCATAGCAACATATATTCACACAGTATAGAGAAGGATTATTCCACTTAACTACTAATATTTAAATATTGAAAAATGTATATAAAAACCCAGAATTTGGGGTCAGAATTGTCAGATCAAAACGTTTAGAGATAGCTTAAAGGGAACCCCCAGATAGTGCTGAGCTAAGGGGGCAGGGTGAGAAAAATCAGAGCTAATATCTAAGTTACTGGTGCTTGCCAGATTGTTTCAAAGATAAACAGCAAACAAAAATAGAGAATTGATCCCATTCAGCAGTAACCAAATGGGGACAGAAAGATAGCTCTCTGGTAAATTGCTTCCTGCAAAAATACCAAGATCTGAATTAAGTCTCCAACACTTAAGAAAAAGATCAGGCTGGGTGGTGGTGGTGCACGCCTTTAATCCCAGCACTTGGGAGGCAGAGGCAGGCGGATCTCTGTGAGTTCGAGGCCAGTCTGGTCTCCAAAGCAAGTTCCTGGAAAGGCTCCAAAACTACACAGAGAAACCCTGTCTCAAAAAACCAAAAAAAGGGGCTGGAGAGATGGCTCAGAGGTTAAGAGCACTGACTGCTCTTCCAGAGGTCCCGAGTACCATTCCCAGCAACCACATGGTGGCTCACAACCATCTGTAATGAGATCTGGTGCCCTCTGCTGGTGTGCAGGCCTACATGCAGGCAGAACACTGTATACATAATAAATAAATAAATCTTAAAAAAAAAGAGAGAGAGAGAGAGAAAAGAATAGAAAGAAAAAGATCAGGCTTGATGGATCCCTGGGGCTCTCTGGTCATCCAGCTTAGTAATAATTGGCAAGCACCAGGTACCATGGAGAGATTCTATCTGGAGGAGGGTGAGCAGGCAGTCAGAAAAGAGAAAAGAGAGGTGGATTGCTCTTGAGAAATAATATCCAAGATTGATATCAGGTCCACATGTGTACTTCCTGGCATACACATACAGGTAACTATCACCTGCTATTTTGGATAAAGCTGGCTTCTCTAGCCTGCAGCAGTCTCTTCCTGGCCTGCTTCCCCCATTTACGATTCCTGCTTGCCCCTGTAGTGTGGTGGTAGATTGTGGACCCTAATAAGATTTGCCTGAAGATCAGGGGACAGAACAAGCCACTAGATTAAACATAGATGCCAGGCAGTGGTGGCACTCGCCTTTAATCCAAGCACTCAGAGGCAGAGATCCAGATGGATCTCTGTGAGCTCAAGGCCACATTGGGCTGCATGAAATTAACTCAGTCTAGGAGAGAAATAGAGCCAGGCAGTGGTGGCACACACCTTTAATCTCAGTACTTGGGAATCACACGCCTTTAACCCCAGCAAGGTATATAAGGCGGGAGGAGACAGGAACTAAAGGGTTTTCCAGGCTGAGGAGTTGGTGAGGTAAGAGGGGGTGGCTGTGGCTTGTTCCTTTGTCTCTCTGATCTTTCAGCCTTTACCCCGATATCTGGTACCAGGTTTTTTATTATAAGACCATTTTAGAATCCTTGGTGTTTATGTTCCTTGAGCTAGATGGTTCCTTCTGGTCTCCCACTGCAGTAGTACTAACAGCTATCAGTTAGCAAACAGTCACTTACAGGGGCCACCCACAGCAGCACACAACTTACATAAAAGAGCTTGTTTCAGACTTGTAAAAAGTCTGCAAGGTAAGACTATTAAGTTTACCCCTTAGATGAAATCCGAGGCCCAGATCCCTGGATAAGTTTGCCCACCGTCAACGCTAGAGAGCAACATAGCTAAGACTTGAACTTGGACCTGCCCAGGCCTGAGACACGACTCTCACATCTCACTATCCTGATGGGTACTTATCTGTCAACCTGCGGCTAGAATCAAAACTGCGGTGCATTTTCAAAATTGTATGTATTTATTTTATTTTAGTTGGTTGTTGCCTTTGAGACAGGATTTCTCTGTGTAGCCCTAGCTGTTCTGGGGTCCCTCTGTGGACCAGGCTAGCCGCAAACTCAGAGATCTGCCTGCCTCTGCTTCCCAAGTGCTGGGACTAAAGGCATGGACCACAACTCTGGGTTATACTGCAGTACATTTTAAATAAAAATTTATTATGTGTAGTACGTGTCTATGTGTGGATATTAATAGGTTTTCTCTGTAACCCCTAGGTGTCTCTAGGATGCTGTAAGCCAGATCAAGCTGAATTGAAAAAGTAAAAGAACAGGTATATTTTGAGTAAAGCAACTCCTGGGTGAGTCCTCCAAACCCAGAGATCGGCCAAAGAAGCCATGCGTCCCAACTAAAGCAGGGAGCATATATACCCTGCAGGCGAGACAGACTTGTCTTCCACAAGCTGGGTTTGTGCCCACGCGTGGTCAAAAACTGACTGCTTTAGGCGGGGTCTTGGGCTACTGGCAACTTCCGGGGAGGAGCTGCCGAAGTCTCCAAGAATTCGGAACTGGGCTTTTTGGTGCCTTTCTGCTTTGTTGGATATTCTCTGAGAGGGTGGGATTTGGAGAGAGAAGAATCGGACTTTCCAGATCAAGCTTGAGTGAACTGGAGGTTCCACCCAAACAGATCTGTGCATGTGAATGCAGTTATCAACAGAAGCCAGGGATGTTGGATCCCTGGAGATGGAGTTGGAGGTATGGGCCTGCTGCTGTGAGCTGGGAACCCAGCTCTGGTCCTCTGGAAGAGCCTTAATACTCAACCACTGAACCGTCTCTGCGGCCCAGTGGTAGATGTTTAAAAAGACTCCAAAGTGCCATGCTGTGGAGATGCAGGGATGCGTGTGGCCAGATGGTAGGAAATGACAAGGTAGGAAGGTGATGAGGAACTTCCTGTGTGGGTCACAGCTTCTCATCACTGAGGCTTCAGGGCGGGAGCCTAGAGAGGTCTAGGGGTGTGGCTCAGTGGCACAGTTTACACGAGGCCTTGGATTTGGATCTTCAACACTACAGAAAAGTAAGAAAAAAGCAGGTAGGGAAAACCTTATCCTTACCTGTAGCTGGGCCTGGTGATGCGGGTCTCTAATCCTGCTCCATTCTTTTGCAGGTGGGATCAGCCTTCTCACAGGCTTGGGACAGGAACAGCACCTAGGACCTAGGGAGCCGACAATTTCCTCAGGGAGAGAAGGAAATGGAAGAGAGGACTTGTCCAGAGGCACCCTGTTCCGCGGCACATCAGGTGGGTGGCTCCTAGGCCTAAACCAAGCCTTGTAGCTAATCAAAGGCCTGGCGTGCTCAGGGTTGGCGGCCCGGGCGGGCGGGCAGGGAAGCCCGCACAGGAGCTCCAGTTGCAGGCCAGGCGGTGGGCCCCCTTTCCACCTGCCTTAGGGCACCCCACCGAGGGCGGGAGAGATGGAAAGAGGTAGTCCAAGACGGGTCGGATTTCCAGCCAGCTCCCACCTCACAGGAGGCGGCCCATTATCCGGCGTCGTTAAAGAGCAATTAGATGGAAATTAAGCCGAGAACAAGTATTGATTATCTCATTAAGGCCGGGGGAGCCCGCTCTGTCGGAGTGAGTTTACCGCGGCTCACCCCATTATCTGCAAGGTGAAAACCTGTGGTCATCAACATCCAGCGAAGTATCGATCTTGCCCCAAATCCATTCCTGACCCTCTTTCGTAGAATAAGTGGGTTCTAGAGAGATGACATCGGGGGTGTGAGGAAATAGAAAACTGCATGCACGTGCACACCCACACCCGTACACTCCTTAGCACATTCTCTTTAGTTCCTCTCTCATGTTTTCCTTAACACTACTGCGGGGGGGGGGGGGGGGGGGGGGCAGTGACAGTTCACATAACTCCAGGATTGGAGCCATGTCCTAGGTTTTACATCGAAGGAAGAAAACCAGAGTAGAGACTGATTTTTTTAACTTCCTTCCTTCCTTCCTTCCTTCCTTCCTTCCTTCCTTTCCTTTCCTTTCCTTCTCTCTCTCTCTCTTTCTTTCTTTTTTTTAAAGAGACTACATCTTCCTTTGTTTGCCTGACTAACCTCCAACTTCTTGCCTCATGCCATCCTCCTGCCTCATCTGGGAATGTAGGCACTGGCTACAGCTTGCACCAGAGCTGAGACTTAATATTGTCTCTTAATACAAAATAGAGGGTGTAGCAGGATTTTTAAGAGTTCTTATTAATAAAATCAAACCCGAGGTCAGTTATTGGGGTCCATGCTGGTAGATCAGAGAAACAGAACAAGCCACAGCTATCTCACCTCGCCGGATCCTCAGCTGGTCTTGTCTCCTCAGACTGGAGGCCTCTGAGTCCTCATCCGGAATGGGTCTCAGCTGAATTACTGCTCAAAAGCCTGAATGCTTAACCAGCCACATGCTTAACCAGCCAAATACTTAACCAGCCAAATGCCGCTAGTTTCTGGTCCTCACGCCTTATATATCTTCCTGTTTTCTACCACCACTCCCTGGGATTAAAGGCTGGCTTTCTGGGATTAAAGGCGTGTCACCATGCTTGGCTATTTCCAATGTGGCCTTGAACTCACAGAGATCCAGAGGGATTTCTATCTCTGGAATGCTAGGATTAAAGGTGTGAGTGCCACCATTTTCTAGCCTTTGTATCTAGTGGCTGTCTGTTCTCTGACCCCAGATAAATTTATTAGAATACACAATACCACCACATCTCCTCTCTTTTTGTCTAAAATTAAAAAAAGCTTATAACTAATACAAGAAAAAACTATCCAATAAGTATATACAATATATACAGCCAAAAATTACATTAATGATGTCTAGTCCATTAACATTTGACAGATTCAGATAAAACTCCATTATATATAGTAACAATGTCCAGTCCAGTAACATCTGATAAACTCAGACCAAAAAGTTTTCATTACTTATCTTATTTAAAACAAGTAGTTACTTTTTAAAAGTGGATTCTATAATCTCCCTTTTTATCTTATCATATCCATATTCTCTCTTTTTTCTTTTCATAATAGATTCAGTAGTCTACCTTTTGTTATTTTTATATCTTCCCCTTTTTCTTCAGTGTAGATTCAATGATCTACCTATTTATCCTATTATTTCTTTATCTTTTTTCTCAGAGTAGATTCGATGATCTATCTCATATCTATATTCTCTTTTTATCTTTTTTCTCAGAGTAGATTCGATGATCTATCTCATATCTATATTCTCTTTTTCTTTTTGCTTTCTAGGGGTGAAGATATCTTTAGGGAATCTTGAAAAGAAAATTTTTGGGTTAATCATCAAGTCCTGTATCATTTGTCCAGTCTCTGCATAATAGGAAAGTTCAGGGCTTGTTTCAAGTCCTTGTTCGAGTAGTCTGTCAGGCTGGATCATCTCAACTAGTCCTCTCGAAATTGTCCTGACCAGTTTGTAGTTCAAAGTCGATTTTTCCATGGTGTTAATTGGCTTAATGGCTTTATCATAGTCCATGTGGAATCATCGTTGTAGGATCCTGTCATCTTTTTGAAGATTTCAAAGTCACTGTTAGGCATGGTCATGGTTTCCTGCAGACTTTTTTTTTTTTTTTTTTTTTTTTTTTTTTTTTTTTTTTTGGCTCCTCTGTGGTTTGGAGCAATCATAGTCTGATAAATGTCTGTCTCTCGGAACCATGAACATTCTTCCCTAGAACAGGAAATCTTCACAGCAATTTCTCCCACCATTTTTCTTGCCAAACTTTTCCAAACTGACCTTTGCCGATGCTTTCTTGTAACACGATGGTCCGGGCAATTCTTCTCTGAACCAGCAGCAGTAAACCCTTCGTCCCAGGTAGCAGCATCACCGTAGTCACTAACACGATGAGAAGGAGCTGGCAACGTGGAGCAGTAGCCACTGCTTCCATGGTCCCACCACTGATTGTGGCTCCGTCCGGGCCAAAGCTTCTCCCAAGCCTCCTAGGCCGGCCTCAAACTCGGGATCTTCCTGCCTCTGTCTCCTTCAGCAAATCCAACCGGCGTGTGCCACCACCACTGGCTGAGTGTAGCTTGGGCCTGAGCTGGGGCTCACAAGGCCACAGGCAAACAGCTTTTTCATGAATTCGTAACACGAACGTTGGGCGCCAGATGTAGCAGGAATCTTAAAAGTTCTTATTAATAAAATCAAACCCGAGGCAAGTTATTGGGGTCCATGCTGGTAGATCAGAGAAACAGAACAAGCCACAGCTATCTCACCTCGCCGGATCCTCAGCTGGTCTTGTCTCCTCAGACTGGAGGCCTCTGAGTCCTCATCCGGAATGGGTCTCAGCTGAATTACTGCTCAAAAGCCTGAATGCTTAACCAGCCACATGCTTAACCAGCCAAATACTTAACCAGCCAAATGCCGCTAGTTTCTGGTCCTCACGCCTTATATATCTTCCTGTTTTCTACCACCACTCCCTGGGATTAAAGGCTGGCTTTCTGGGATTAAAGGCGTGTCACCATGCTTGGCTATTTCCAATGTGGCCTTGAACTCACAGAGATCCAGAGGGATTTCTATCTCTGGAATGCTAGGATTAAAGGTGTGAGTGCCACCATTTTCTAGCCTTTGTATCTAGTGGCTGTCTGTTCTCTGACCCCAGATAAATTTATTAGAATACACAATACCACCACAAGAGGGTATTTCTGGGCCCCAAATCCTAACCTGGGAGGGAGAAGACCACTGTGGCCAAAGGATAGCCAGGAGCCACCTGAAATCAGGAAGAAAATCAGCGTTGCATAAAGATGTGTGCAAGCTGGCTGTGGGCCTGAGACAAGCAGCTTGGCTTCTCTGGGCCACTTCACAGATAGGGCTGGACAGTGCTGAAGCTGGGCCTTGACACTTCATAGTCTGTCAAAGTGCCCGGGACTCCGGCTTGCAGGCACCAAAGGATGCAGCAGTGTGCTCCTCACCCCGACTTCCAAGAGCTTCTGGCCTCGCAAGAGAGAAGGTACAGAACTGATTAACACAGGAATAATTAAAAGGGGGCTGGAGAGATGGCTCAGTGGTTAAGAGCACCTGTTGCTCTCCCAGAGGACCCAAGTTCAGTTCTCAGCACCCACATGTGACGCCTCCCAGCCACTTGTAACTCCAGTTCCAGGCAGGGGTCCTAATCCCTCTTCTGACTTCTATGGACACCCCTACACGAAGAGATATCCATATACATAAATTAAAAAGTAAATTGTTTAAACAAAGGTGACCCTAAAAAAGAAATACTAAATCATCATCACACATGACTCAGAAGAGTTCAGGTGCTGAGTGTTTCGAGGGTGTGCACAGGAAGCAGATGTCCCCATACAGAGAGAGCAAACAAGCCTGTTGCCCATTCAACGTCCAGTTTCTCAACGACGAACAACGGAGCCCATGGTATGCAAAACCATTGTCCTTTCCACCCACCCAACCCCCAGTCTAGTCTGGAGATGGACGCCAAAGCTATAATGGCACAAATAAAGTATCTGAAAAGCTGTCAGCGTGCAATGGGTGAATACAAGAGTTTGGGGGTAGTTAAAAAAAACACGATGGTCGGTTCATGATTTAAGATTCGAGTCTGGGAAAGCTGAGGAAGTCCCTCTGGAGAGAGCCAATTTCCTCCTCCATGCTCCAAGACCAGGCCTTTCTTTGGAGCTGGCCCAGATCTGGGACGCAGTAGGGGACACTGACACTAGCGACCCTGCTTCTGGACTCACCTGAGAGTCTAGGACCGCCAAGGGCTGGGGAGGAGGGGAGTGCGGCCAGGTGGTGCGCCCTGCCCGCCCGCGCCGCCTTGGCCCGCACAGAGCGAGCAGAATCCGGCGCCCCGGATTCTGGGCTCGTCTCCCTGCCCCGGGGCCGGGCAACTATTAATCTTGGTTGACGGTTTCTCACGTCCTAATTGGGAGGTGGGGGGAGCGGCCCAGTCCGCCCTAAAGGTAGGAGCGGCTAATGGGCCTCTTCATCACCGCCAGGAACGGGTCCCTGGCGGAGCGCGAGGGCGCTGCAGCAGGTGAGGCCGGGCTGGCGGCCCTCTAATGAAGCTGCCTGGGCTAGGGTGCTCAGAAGGGAGATCCGGGGGAGAGGGGGTGAGTGGAGGGTAGCCCACCCCCCAACTGACAGCCCAGCTCGGGAGTTCAGCTGGGAACCTTTTACCCCAGGAGGCCTTCTTGGAGCACAGTGCCTGCCGGGCTGAGGAGGGAGGGACGGTGATGGACGTTGGCGGGATTTGGGGGAAGACCTGAGAGCTAGGTTGCCCTGCAATAAACGAGGACACAGCATAAAGTGGGCGCTCCCAAAGTCAATAGAACCTACCGATCCCTAGCTCCCTGGCTCATACATTAAAGATACAAGGCGCCGGGACTGTGCTACGACAATCATAAAGGTAAAATTCAAGCACGAGCAATAAGATGACAGGACACGGGCATAGAAGAAAAATGACTCAGAAGGCTCAGTCCAAAGACTGAGTCAGTCTCAAAGGAGCGAGTGTAAACACCTGGCCTTCGGACCCCAGTGTCCCAGTCTTTCCATAGCTACCCTGCATCCCCATCTGTGACTCACTTCCCTTCTGAGGCAGCTTTCTGAGATGCACACACACACACACACACACACACACACTCTCTCTCTCTCTCTCTCCTCCAAAGCCTGTTCTTTCTTTAGCAAGCTGTACTAGCATCTACTCAGAGGAGCCCACCCCAATCCAGACTCAAGCTGTCCTGGGGGCGAGGAAGCGCCCACCTCGCCATTCTCGACTCTCCTTGGCCCTCCCTCAGGACAGCTGCATCCGGGAACACCGACTCCTCTAAGAGTTTCGCCTTCTCGGTCCAGCTGTCAGCCTCTCTCCCACCCCCTCTTGCTTCTAGCCGCATCAGAAATATATTGTATTCTCACCTAATCCTGTTCAATTGCAGCATAATAAAACACATAATAAAAACCTAATTCATTTTTCTCCCGCGCCCCCCATCTCCAGGCATCTTCTTGCTCGGGATTAAAAATCTGTCTTCACGTTTGTGGCACTGCAGCCCTGGCGCCTCCGCATCTTTAATGTATGAGGCAGGGAGCTGGGGACCCGCGGGTCCTGCAGTATTCACGCCCTGGCGGCGCCTGCTAGTCACCTGAGGATGCTGGTGGAGAAGGGAGGGAGGGCCGTGGACCCACGAGAGGCCCCATTGCCTCCCTTTCTCCAGTGGTTGGAAGATTGTTTATCTGCCGGGTCCATCAGATTTCTGGTTGTAGCCTCCAGGGGGCGCATCGTAAAGCATGTCTCTGGAGATCCAGTTTTCCAAGGAGACCAACAATAGTAATGTAGCCCGGGGAAGATGCAGAGCAGGGCCAGGGGAAGAGCGCCCTCCACCCCCTTTTCAATTCTGATTCTGATGGCTGGAGCTGACCTGGGCAGACTTCCAGTCTCCATCTCCATCCACAGCTGCCATGCCCGGGCCCTAGAGGCCCCTGAATACCTTCAGATCACACTGTGGACCAGTGAAGCAAGGGTACGATGTCCCAGATGGAGATGAGTATACAGTGAATGGCTGAGGGTGCAGCCCGATAGAGAGCGCTTTCCTAGCTTGCAGAAAGACCCTTGCTAGCACCACCCAAAGGGGAAAAAATCCAGCAATGGAGCATTTTGTACAAAGACAACCCTGGATGGTTTCACAGATCTGAGACTGGAAAATCATTCCTGGAATGTTCCTTCTTACCATTATTTTGGAAAAGTCTCTAAGCTTACAGTTGTGGAACACTCAGTTTTCCAGTGTGTCTTTTTGTTTTGTTTTGTTTTTTGTTTGTTTTTTCACAGCATTTAATGGGAGCTGGATGTAGTGGCTCATACCTGTAGATTCAACTCCTTGGGAGGTAGAAACAGAAGGACAGCTTGAGCCCAGGAATTGGAGACCAACCAGCAAGATTCTATCTTTAAAAAAAAAAAAAAACACAGAAATATCTAAAAGTTCCCTCAAATATTTAGGGCTGAGCAACTTAAATTCTTATACATGAGTAACTCTGTACCTGTTTGAAATACTAAAGTACCTAGCTTGGGAACAAAAAAGGAATGTTTTTATCCTCATGTGTACATGTCCATGCACGTGTGTATGGAGGCCTGAGGACAACCTCAAGGGTCATCCTCAGGAATGCTATCTGCCTCCTTTGAGACAGGGCTCTTGGTGGTCTGAAATTCATCAGTTAAATTAGGCTGGCTGAGCCGTGGGCACCAGGCATCCCCTTTACTCTGTCTCTCTAGTACTGGAATTACAAGCACCCAACACCTGACATTTTTACATGGGGATCAAACTTGGGCACACTAAGCCATTCCTCAGCCTCTCAAATGAATATTTTAAAATTCATTCTTGCAGGGTGTGGTGGTGCACACCTTTAGTCCCAGCACTTGGGAGGCAGAGCAGGCAGATCTCTGTGAGTTCGAGGCCAGCCTGGGCTACAGAGTGAGTTCCGGGGCAGCCAGTGCTACACAGAAAAACCCTGTCTAAAAAAGAGAGAGAGAAAGGAAGGAAGGAAGGAAGGAAGGAAGGAAGGAAGGAAGGAAGGAAGAAAAAGAAAGAAAGATTTTTGTTTTTGTTTTTTTGTAATCTGTATTGGTGTTTTGCCTGCATGTCTTTCTGTGTGAGGATGTCAGATCTAGAATTATAGACAGTATAAGCTGCTATGTGGGTGCTGGGAACTGAACCCTGGTCCTCTGAAAAAATAGCCAGCACTCTTAACCACTGAGCCATCTTTCCAGCCCTGAAATATATTCCTTCTTAATCCTTGTTGTGTAACAGTTTCCTCAGAGGAGTGAAATATTCCATCCTTCAGGAAGCTCTTTAAGTAGGAAGGTAAACAACTCAAAATAGCTTCAGGAAGTTCCTGAAACTTATCAGATTCACTAGGCCCCTCCCTGCCATATTAAGCAATAAAAGCTGAGAGTCAGTGAAAGGAAGCTGAACTACAAAGAAGACTCTGAAACCAGAACAGCTGCCTGAAGGAGGCAGAAACCAGCCAAGCTTCCTAAAAGAGGTTTAGACCAACTGAGGCACCTGCTGAGCTGCCTGCAGGCTGTGCAGTGTGCTCCAGGTTCCAGCTTTGTGAGCTGTCACATGTGCTGGGGTGGGCTTTGGTGATGTACTGTCTTTGTGTCATTTCTGATTCTTTAAGCTAATTCCTCACCCCCATCCCTGTAAGTAACCCCAATAAAACTGATGGTTCACCAGGTTGAACTTTGGTGTTATCTATCCATTCTTCGGTCTGTTCTGTTGTAGCTCTCTCTGGGGTGAGTAGATATAATGTGATGACTAACACTGTATTGATGGCTAACTTTATTTATTTATTTATTTATTTATTTTTTTGGTTTTTCGAGACAGGGTTTCTCTGTGTAGCTTTGCGCCTTTCCTGGAACTCACTTGGTAGCCCAGGCTGGCCTCGAACTCACCTTGAGTTCTTCCAGAGATCCTGAGTTCAATTCCTAGCAACCATGGTGGCTCACAACCATCTGTAATGAGATCTGGTGCCCTCTTCTGGCCTGCAGGCATACATTCTGTGTACAAAATAAATAAATAAATCTTAAAAATTTTTTTTTAATGTTTGTCCTTTCGAGAACTATAAAGCAAAATTGGACTTTCAAATGTTAAGAGCTGCTAAGGGTTAATTTTATAATTGCCTGGGCTTGTACAACTTTAACAAAACTGCTATTTCTGCTTCTGTAAGCACAAGCTTGCTTTCTATGAGATGACCTTCTGCTTGCACGAAGACAAAATGTAAGTTTGTGTTCTTTGCCTTTAAAAGATCCTGACTAATATGACTGCCAGCCACATTCAGGAATTCCAAGTCTGGGGTACAGACCTTGAAGGGGACTCCCACACACTGGGGGTACTCTCCCAGACTCCAGATTCAGCACAAACCACACCCAAACACCTATTTTCACAGAGAGATTCTTTTTTTAACAGGGAAGAAAGGTTAAAGTGGCTGCTTTCTGACTCAGGCAAAAAACAGCAGCAAATAACCTTGCAGGTTAATTTTTAAGAGAGACGGATCCTCCATGCTACACTATTGACCTGGCGAGCAAGACCTGACCACTGGTGCAGAAGTGGAATGATTGTTATGGGGGTAACCAACCACTTTCCATTTTTGAGGTCTGTTCCACAGGAGGGCTCACTCTCCCCCCTCTCTGTCTCACACACACACACACTCTCTCTCCTCTCTCTCTCTCTCTCTCTCTCTCTCTCTCTCTCTCTCTCTCACACACACACACACACACACACACACACACACACTAAAATCTAAAAAAAAAAAAAGATGACAAATGCTGGAAGAATCTGGCAAAAAGAGGGACCATTATTCACTGCTGGTGGAGTTGAAACTGGTACAGCTACTATGAAAATCAGTTTGGGGAGATTCCAAAACAAAAACAAAAACAAACCCCTGAAAATATAGCAACCATAGAGCCAAGTTATACCACTGCTAGTATATATCCAAAGAATTTTTTAAAACATAATTTTTATTGATTCTTTGGGAATTTCACATCATGTACCTCAATCCCATTTATTTCCCAGTACCTCCATATCCACCCATCACCCTTGTAGTGTCCCCCAAAGGAAAACTAAAAATAACGAATAAAAATAAAAACATAAATAGGAATATTAATTAAAAACAAAAAAGATAAACAAACAAAAAACACTTCACTCCCCTGACTTTCCCACCTCTCCATCACCTCTTCATTCATCTTGGTGGCGTTGGAAGCTGCTGTGTATCATGCAACATACCCTTTTTCCAAACAGTGTTACTTGCCCATGTTCACTGAAATGAGCTGTTGGTCAGGTTCAAGGCCTCTGGCCTCTGGCACACCATCACTACTGGACCCTCACCGAAATGCCTCTTGTATGTCCTGCTATTGCCCCAAGTCATGGAGATCCTGTGGCTATGGTTCCACAGGACCACTCCCTTCACACACTCCAGCAGGTCATAGATGGGGTAGATGTTGGGGAGTGCCAGCTCAGAGCCCAGGATGTGTGTCTGGGTGGTAGCTGAGTTGGTCTGACCAGTCCACTGGGACCACCCACCTCAGATGAGAGGTGGAGCCAGCTCTCCCACACCCATGGTGAGGGGTTCAACTTATGATTCACACTGAGCCCCTGTGCCAAAGAACTCTTAAGTCCTACCACCCATATTTGCACATACATGGTTACTGATGTACTGATCACAATATCAAGAGACTGGAACCAGCCTAAATATCCATCAATACATGAATGAATGAAGAAAAATATGGTGCATATACACAATTGAATTTTATACAGTTGGCAATTAATATAAATATATTATTTATATTATATATTTAAATATAAATATATTATTAATATAAACCTCTGTATGTTTATTTGGGTCTGAGCAGCTGCAGGACACAGGAAATCTTCCAGCTACAACATCTTTAATTTTTTTTTAAATTAAAAACTTAAGAAGGGTAGAGCAATGGTAAATCCCAGCACTCAGGAGGCAGAAGCAGGCAGATCACTGAGTTCCAGGCCAGCCTACAGAGCAAGTTTCAGGAAAGCCAGGGCTACACAGAGAAACTCTATCTCAAAAAACAAAAACAAAAACAAAACAAAAAAACCACCCCAACAGTTGTGACAGCAAGTCCTGTGCAAGCTCAAGTAATACCAAATCCCAACGGGGAGAAAGAGGGGCGCAAAAAGTCCTCCCTAGCCAAGACGCTATTGGCAACTATGGCTGCTGGGAGATGGGGAGTCAGTTAAGTTTTAACGTAAGTCAAACATGCTCCAGCCAAGAATATATTGGTGGCGCAAACTGGACATGATGGATGCACTAAATAGGGTGGGTAGGGAAGGGAATGAATAGGATGAAAACACATTGAACGAAATCTTCAACTAATAAAAATAAAACATCTTTTTAGAAAAACAAGCTTATAAAAGGGGTGAACAGGCCGGGCGGTGGTGGCGCACGCCTTTAATCCCAGCACTCGGGAGGCAGAGGCAGGCGGATCTTTGTGAGTTCGAGGCCAGCCTGGTCTACAGAGCTAGTCCAGGACAGGCTCCAAAGCTACAGAGAAACCCTGTCTCGAAAAACCAAAAAAAAAAAAAATAAAAAAATAAAAAAATAAAAGGGTGAACAGAATCCCAGGGAGAGAATCAGTAGCAGGTATATGCATGTGTGGCAGGACAGAGCAGATTTGGATAAGTCAGAAAGCAATGTTTCCAGGAATATTGGATTTCTCTTATACCACAATTACACAACAGCAAGTTCCATTTGAGTGAACCTTGGTGCACTGGAAAGCAAGCCATGAAAACAAGCCTTTACCAAACCAAAATTCACACAGCCCTCCTCTGGGGCCACTCTAGGAACTGGACAATAATGTAAAAGTGTCTCCTTTCAAGCATGATGCTCCAAGTGAAAGCGCCTTGGAGCCCAACCCCAAAAAATCAGCGGGAGAAAGAGGTTAGTCCAAGGGAACTGACA
Organism: Peromyscus leucopus; assembly: GCF_004664715.2. Lineage (NCBI taxonomy): Eukaryota > Metazoa > Chordata > Mammalia > Rodentia > Cricetidae > Peromyscus > Peromyscus leucopus. The sequence goes on along the minus strand of NC_051063.1, from coordinate 52,089,110 downwards.
GAGACAGGCATTGCCTTGTGCAGAGAAGCAGATGAACCACTTGTGGCTTTGATTACCTATATGACGCACACCGCCACCTTATCCTGCACTCAGATTCTAGACAAACATAAGGAGCGCTGAATTCATCCTTTTACTGGCTGTCTTATCTAGGCATGAGTTTTATGTTGTCCAGAGGACTTTTCAAAGAACATTGTCCCCCAAGATTCTGACATGCTTGCTGAAGAGGTGCTGCCCCATCCTGAAATCACCGGGGCTGGGGCCCATGGTTTCTCTTGTGAGTGTGGCCATACCTAAGAAGCAACATGCAGGTAAAGTTTAAGAGTGCTTTTGGATCACACATTCACTTATCCACAAAATACACTGGATTTCGTTTGCGTGGTGTCACATGCCTATAATTCCAGCATTTGGAAGGTAGAGGCAGGAAGATCAGGAACTCAAGGTCATCCTTGGCTACCTATGAGGCCTGAAGGTCGCACGTTGTTGCGAGATTAACAGAGGGGATGCAGCTAGGTGTCTGAATACCTGTCTGGTACCGAAGTTTCCTGTAGGCGGGAAGGCGGCTATCCTGTTCTCTGCGGGGTTAATTGCCACTCTTCCTGGGGAAACGGTCCCTGTACTGTTGGTTTAGAGGGTCGGGGGCGGCGGCCACAAAGATCAAGAGCCGACAGCCACCCCAGGCCGCGGAAAACCAGGATTTGGGACGCGGAGAGACCTCGCGTGATTCCTCGAAAACCTCGGGAGTTCCGGGCAGGAAGTCAAAGGGCGGGCTCAGTGTGGCTTCAGGGTTTCGAAACTAGAGAGGAAGAAGGGGATTTGGCGGATTGAGCGTTCCAGGATCAAGAGCAAGAGAGGAAGCCGGATCACGGCTCTGACAGGGAAGTGGCCTGGGGCGCTAAAGCCAGCCCGTTGCCAGGGAAAACGGAAGTGGGCGGAGCCGAGCCTAACGTTTGAGTGACAGGTGCGGCATCGGGGCAATAGTGTTTCCGGACAGAAGGCGTGACTTCCCTTTGACTGATAGGTCTTGAGGGCGGAGCTTGCAGCTGACTAGCCTAAGAAACAAGGCGTTTTGGCTCTGGCCCTTCGGCCAGGGGTCCTGGTGGAAGTAGAGTACTGCCCCTCTACTGCACCCCCCACCTCCTCTGAATGATCATTTCTCAGGAAAATTGCAATCACAAGGAGGCAGCTTGGAGAGTGTACCTAGCTAGGATTTGTCCCGGGAGAGCCTGTGATGGGCCCTCTTGCTAACTCCCACAGCATTTGAGAAACTGTGAAATCAGAAGGGTAAGACAGGAAAGCACACCCTCCTTAGATGACCTGCCAGTCTTTGATGAGGCCTCGTCTGCGGCGTACAGATAGTTTTGTCATAAAACATTCTTACTAATTTTTGTCTTGCACAGATTGCTTCCCTCCTCCCCAAATGAGTTTATCTTGCATGGATTCGCCAGTAAAAGTTCAAGGCCTCTTTTCAGGGCAATACTGAAAGGCCAAAGGTCAACTGCTAAAAAGAAGCTAGAATTGGCCCAGGGCTCTGGGACTTGGACGGAGGCCTTGGCATGATTGGCAGGGTGGAATGAAATTGAAGCTGCTCATCTAAGTTCCATATTTAATCAAGAATGAGGTTATTTACTTATGTGCAAGCTATAAAACTCAAGTTTGGAAACTCCTTAGTGGCCAAGACTTTTTATTTTTGATAGGGTACTGAAGACTGAACCTAGAGCTGTACACATGCTAGACAAGCACTCCACCACTAGGCTATACCCGTTTTTTAATTACTTCAAAACAACGCCTCACAGAGTTGCCCAGACTAACCATGAGGTTCCTTAGTGATGTTAGTAAAGAGTTTGTGTATAGTTGTGGACCGTCGGTTTTGCTGGTCTGTAAAAAATTGGGCCCTGGGAGGCGTTCCTGAATGTCAGTGGGACCAGGTCTGGCAGCTGGTAGGAGAAAGGAAACAGTGGTTGAGAGTCACAGCTCAGCTGGAATCCTGCTCCATCAGTTTTCTCTGGTTCTGTTAGAGAGCGTTTCTATAGCCCTGGCTGTCCTGGAACTTGCTCTGTAGATCAGGCTGTCCTGGAACTTGCTCTGTAGACCAGGCTGGTCTTGAACTCAAGAAGTCCGCCTTCCACTGCCTCCCAAGTGCTGGGATTAAAGGTGTGCACCACCATGCCCAGCATCTTGTTGCTATTTTTGTTTGTTATTTGAAACAGGGTCTCATGTATCCCGGGATGGCCTCAAACTTGTTATGCAGTTGAGGATGACCTTTAATTATCAGTCCTAGCTGGGTTTGGTGGTGAGCGCCTTTAAAAACCCAGCACTTGGGAGGCAGAGGCAAACAGATCTCTGTGAGTTCAAGATCAGCCTAGTTCTATGCCAGCTAGGACTGTATCGTGTCTCAGAAAAAAGAAAAAAAATCCTTATCCTTTTGCCTAAACTCCCAAATGCTAGGACTACAGGAATGACCACTTATGTGTAACTTTCTTAGTATCTCTAAACTCATGTCTTTTCTAAGAAAGGTAGAATATGCCGTCTCATAGGTTTCAGAGATCAAAAGACGAATGAGTGAAGGCAGCTGGCACCACACAGCAGGACCCAGGGAACAAGCTGGTGTTAGCATGCCTCCCAAACAAGTCACTGTTGCTCACCCCGAGACGAGTGACCCAGGCTCACTTTCTGTGGGACCATCTGGCCCCAAAGATTTCACCCAACCACCTATTAAAAGCTGAGAAGGGAACATGGAGGGCTGGTTCCTTGCAGGGAGCGGCTATGGATTTTAAGTAGGTTGATCTGTGTTTATTTCCTTGCTATCTAACAAAGCTAAGGCTCCAGAAAAGAAAGCAATAGCAAATGGCTCTTCCCAGCTACACACAGGCACAAGTTTGCCACCTCATCTCCTCCAGGGTAGGAAAATGTTATAAAAGTAAGGAGGCCAGTGAGGCGGCTCAGTGGATAAAGGGGCTTGCTACCAAGGCACCTGAGTTTGATCCCTGGGACCCAAGAGTGGAGAAAGAACTGATTCCTGAAAGTCATGTCCTCTGACCTGTTCACACACACACACACACACACACACACACACACACACACACACACACTGAAGAACCTTGGATGATGGATGGGAAGAGGTAATTTTGAAGAGGTTCCTACCAGGCCAGTTTTCACGAGGACAGAGATGTGCTGGTTCCCTGGAAGCTGCACTTGGGTGGTGCAGGCAACTGTTGGCCTCCTCTCCCGTCTCTGGAGTTTTCCTAGAGACCAGAGGTCACCACCCCATGCCAAATTCCTCAAAGAAACTAAGAAGCCAAGAGCTTGAATTAATAACTATGTGCACAACCCTCTCAGTGAAGAAAGAAGACACACTTCCATCTTCAAGGGACTAGGTGCTAGCCAGAGGACCCATTTTGTAAGCTCAGAGAGCCCTCTGCTGGGAGATGAGACTCCCTACAGAGAAGGGTTTGGGGGAAGGAAAGGAAGCTGAAGGTAGGAGAATCTCCTGGACACTTACCTAGACACTCGGGATATGGGACAAGAAAAGATCAAAAACTAGGCAGGATTGCAGTTTATTGACACCATGACATGACAGCTGTTGTCCCTGGAGAAGGTGGTTAGTGAAAGCAGGAACGTGGTCTCAGTGGACCTCACTGGGACCTTTTGACCTACCCCATTCACCTTTTCAGCTAGAGGTCATGGATTCAGAGTGGCGATCTAATTCTACACCCTAAAGTCACCACCACCCACGCCATCCTTAATCCCATCTTCCATTTGGTCCATCTATTGAGGTCTGGGTCCCTCCGCTTCTTCAAATTAAGGGCAAAGGGAGGGCAGGGCCATTGTCAAGAAAGGTGGGCTGCTTGCTGGCCATGGTGGCACACACTCTGAATCCCAGCACTCAGGAGGCAGAGGCAGGTGCATCTCTGAGTTCAAGGCCAGCCTGGTCTACAGAGTGAGTTCCAGGACAGCCGGGGCTACACAGAGAAATCCTGTCTTGAAAAACAAAATAAAAAAAAAAAAAAAAAGGAAGAAAAGAAAGAGGGGGCGGGGATGTAGCTCAGGGGTAGAGCGCTTGCCTAGCATTATGTGAAGCCCCGGTTCTTCCAGAGACGGGCTATGTGGAAAGGAAGGAGCTGAGGTGGGGCGTGGCGACTGTGTAAGAGGGGTCAATGAAACACAGAATCACCTGTCTCGAGATTGAACGCTTGAGGCCTGTGTTAAGCACCATCCCACACCAGTTCCCCTGTAAGTGGGTCCAGGTGGTGGCAGTGTGTGGAGGGGGACGCCTGCTCTGCCTGTGTGGCTCTCTGATCAGGAAAAGAATCGGAGTTGCTGGATTTCTATCCGAGTCATGACATCAGAATAGACCAAGAATGCCTAAAACTATTCCTAAAAGCACTCACATTGCGGTGTGGAGGGCAGTACAGGCTACTGACATCCCTTTGTTTCACGAGAAGAGAAGAATGGAACCTTCTAGGACATGGGCACAGCAGGCACAGCTCCCGACTCCCTAATCCCAACACTGCTTTCTCTGCCAGCCCAGATCCTAAGCCAGGTTTTGGAGCCAGCTGCTTGAAACCTGGAGGAGTAAGCTATATTTGGCTTGCTGGTGGCCCTCAGTCCGTGTTGTGGGACCCTGGGGCTTCTCCTGTATCCAGAAGGGTAAGGTGCTATCAGAAATGTCTTGGCAGAGGAACAGTTTAGGGAAGGAAGTGTCCCCTATGACCTGGCTTGCTGCTAGGTGGGCAGGAGATGAAGGGGGAAGCCAAATATTCAGACATCCTAGAAGAGGCTATCTGCTCTTAGCTTCCAGGAGCAAATGTACAAACACTTACATGTGCTGCACATGTATGTCTGCGCACATAAGCACGGGAGGGACGGGTTTTGTGACTCGCTCTTTGAAACCAGAGAGGAGAGAAGAGGCTTATTATAGGGGTGCCTCCCCCAGGCTGAGGGGTTGCTGGTCTCAGTGGCTGCTCCCCACCTCAAGTCCCCTGACCCGGAAGATAAACAAGTGGTAGCATTGTAAGGTGGCACCCAGGAAGCAGCCTAAGGAGGTAAGGAGAGGGGCGGAGGCTGACTCCCCTCAAAGTCCCTTGTTGTAGTAAACCACATCGATGCTGGGGTTCTGTGCTTGGATCTGAGCTTGCAGCTCCGGCTCCAGCCTGGTCACATGTATGGAGCTGCAATAGAACAGCACAGGCTAGATGGATACGCCCTGGGCTCAGCATCTCAGACCCAGGGCCCAGCTTCCCCTCACTCCCGGGTGAAGAATCCTCCCATGCTTTCAGAAGGGCTGGCTCGCTGTCACCCCCCAGCTCCCACATCACCAGGCCTCCCAGGAACACACGAAGGGCCTGAGATGTGGAGTCCTGTGTAGAGATTCTGGTCTAGGCCAAGGGCATTACTCACCTTCTCTGGGGGAACAGGGCACAGCACAGGGGTGTGGCAAACACCAGGCTAGGGAAGAAGAGCACCGGAAACGTCTATGAAGCTGGCCTGAGCATTCCCTCCCTGTACCCCACCTCATGGAAATAGCCCCGGAGTGAAGACATTTTTGTGAGCTTTATCCCAGCTGTAAAAGTTGGGAAATGGAGCCAAGGGACCACTCAGGATATTAAACTCAGTCCTGATATTAGATTCTGGACAAGGAAAGAGACTCAAGAGCATTGATCCCAAGCCCTATGATCAGAAAGTGCCAGAATCAGGAATAAAATGGGCCGGGCCTCCTGGATTGTGCCAGAGTTTATTTGCATGGTTTCCTCTGGTGAATAAAGACTGACCTCTTCAACCAAACTATTGACCTTCAAAGGCAAGAACCCCTAGGACTCTACACACACACACACACACACACACACACACACACACACACACACACGTATGGGTATCCATACCAACTGGATGTATGACTGAGCAATGTATGTAAGCATCTCAACAGTAATAAGTGCCCTCTCATGCCCACAATGATAAAGGCTCTCCCATGCACGCTTGGCACACTTACCAGAAGCCTACCAGCCCCACCTGCAGGGGCGCCCCCAACCAGGGCCGGCGCTGTGGGGAAACAGAGAGACAACAGAATGCTTGTGTCCCCATTTTCCTCCTCCATCTAGCTTTCCCCTCGCGGTTCTAACCCGTCAACCCTACCTCTGAGCCCTTGGACATCTGGGTGTTTCTCCCAGCCACAACAGGCTGGCACCTGCACATGGCAACCCCTGCCCCAGCCAGACCTGCTGCCTATCCTGTCGTACTTCTCGCCTCTCAGAATTGGTTCCCATGGCACTCTCTAACCCTGTCTTTCTTTTATCACACTTTCTTCAGGAAGCCTCCCCTGAGTCTCCACTCACTTCCAGTCATCCCCAGGGGCATAAGTATGTCCCTCTCCATACCTTCCTCCATCCACTTCAGCCACAGCAAACACTGTTCTGGTCTTCAAATGTGCCAGCCCATCCCTGTCTCAGGGCCTTGACACAAGCTGTTCCCTCTCCCTGAAACGCTCTTTGCCAGACTCTCCTTGTTCTTTGGATCTTCTAAGGCCTATCCTTGCCTAAACCGTTCCCCAGATAGTCCCAAGTATAAGGCCCCACTGGTTTCCTACAAAGCACATTTCATAACTACGATGATGTGTGTATGGGTTTTCTGTTTTGTTTTGTTGGTGGTTTTTTTGTTTGTTTGTTTTTTGTTTTGTTTTTTTTTTTTTGAGACAGGGTCTCTCTGTGTAGCTTTGTGCCTTTCCTGGAACTCACTTGGTAGCCCAGGCTGGCCTCGAACTCACAGAGATCCCCTGGCTCTGCCTCCCGAGTGCTGGGATTAAAGGCGTGTGCCACCATGTCCAGCCCTATTGCTTGTTCCTTTGTTTGTTGGTTTCTGTACTAGACTGCCTCATGGGGACAGGGTCTCCAACCATCTTTGTTCTGTTTAATGTGTCTGGTGTACAGTCGGTACTTAACAACGTTTGTGAGTAAATGATTGGTGGTGAGCTGGAGTCTGTATTCCTTATCTTGTCTGTGTACTCATGAGTATGTATGTGAAGCATAAATCTAGTTAATCTTATCAATAAAAACCAGGAGTTAGATATCGAGGTACAACCTGAAAGATCAGAGATGCAGGGCAGCAGACACAGCTGCTTCCTTCCTCTTCTATTCCTCTAGTCCAAAAGGGCTGAGATCCTGTCTCAGCCCGGCCTTGCCACTTCCTGTCCCTCTCTCTCCACAGTCCTCCAGACCTCTATGGTTAACTAGTGGATAGCTCCGCCCTCTGACTCCAAGCAAGCTTTATTTGTCAGAACACAAACAAAACATCACCCATGTATGTGTGCCTCTTAGTGGGAGACACAGTTAGTGGCATGCATGAATATGCAATCAATCATGCATTGACAGTCGTCTCTGGCCAGAACAGGTAAGAGGTGGGGTCCTTACCTTCAGGAAGGCTTTCTTCTCCAGAGTGTTCATGATCACTGGGGGAATGGCTGGGGGAGAGCAGGGCAGTGAGAAAGTTAATGGAGAACTCCAGGAACCCGAGGGAAGACCTCCCTCCTTGCTTCTCCCATTCTTCCCAGACTTGCTGGCTCTGAGTTGTCAAAAGCCCCTGAGAACCTCGTGCCCTCTTCTCTCCCAGCCTCCCGAGCTCCGCCAGCCAGCGCCGCCTCACCCATGGCAGGAATCGCCATGCCGATTCTTGATATCACCACCTGGAAGATTCCCTGTTTGGCCGCAGTCACGGAGTGGCCAAGCCTCTGACCCGCCTCATCGGTCACCGGGATGCCCACCTGCAGCTCCCTAAGAAGAGAAAGAGGCTTGGGTCAGATTCTAGGCAGCAGATCTCTGGAGGCCCTCACCTTCCCCACTCAAAGGCCAGTTCTGAACAGCTCCCAGGTGTAGGGTGGAGCCAGAGAAAAGCAGACAGGTGCTGTGTTAGCCCTTCCCAGCCAGGTTGGTCACTCGGTGTGGGATGAAGAAGATGAGTCTAGAGAGGAACCTGGGTATAGGGTGATTTCCAGAGTGTTGGGACCCAGCATGACAGGGACAGCTATCTTGAGTCATAACTACCTTAAACGCCCGAGTAGCCCAGGTGAGTTTTCTCCTCAGAGCATTCCAGATTAGTATAAACAAACAAAATTATTTAGACTATTATTTGAGCCAAGCATTTAATCCCAGCACTCAGAAGGCAAAGCAGGCAGATCTCTGTGAGTTCAAGGCCAGCCTGGTCTACATTGTGAATTCCAGAACTGCATAGAGAAACCCTATCTCAAAAAAAAAATAAAATAAAATAAAATAAAATAAAATAAAAAAAAAAAAAAAAATGGGGACTTTATGACTAAGACTCTGGTGCCACCACTGCCAGAAATGTGATTTTCTTGATGGTGGTACAAAACACACCAGAGCACACTTTTGCTTATTGGAATTCACCTTCATCCTGGCTATCATATACCAACCACTCTTTCTCACCCAAGTCGTGAGGATCTCATCCTGCTGCTGCCCAGCCCCTCGCCCCTATCAGCAGGTTCCCAGTGAAGCGCCCTCCGTGGAACCATGGATCTGCCTGCACCCGTCAGTCTTGCCACACCTCGGGGCAAGTTCTCACACAGTGGGACCTGGTTGTCCTGGACACGGGGGTCAGTATAAGCCAGGGCCAGCAGCTCGCATCAGTGATGGAGAGGACTCGCCCTGTACCCGGCTGGTCTGCAGAGGTGGAGGGTGGCTGGACATCCCTGTGCCAGGAGCCCGGACCACTCACCTCTGCCTCATCAGGGGGATGTTGATGCAGTTGGCAGCGGCCACAGCTGCAAAAGGTACAAATCGGCCGACCAGTGGGGGCAGGTGCTGGGGGAGGAAAGGCGGTGTTCAGGGGCTCTGAGGGCCGCGGCGGGGAGGAGTTCAGGTGGGGAGCTTCTTGAGAGGGTGACAAGGAAGAAGAAAATGGGTAAAGGATTCACAAGAGGCCAGGAGTGGTAAGGAGACTTTACCTTGGTGAGAGATTTGAGTCCCAGAGCGGTGGCCACAGCTCCAGTGGTGGCACTCACGTAGGCTGTTCCCAACTGCCTGTGGAGGAAAAGGCCAGATCACAGAGGGAGATGAAGAGCCCAGCATGCATTTCCTTTAAGGACATTACGTGTTTCCTTATGCAGGGGGTGTCAGAGGATAGCCTCATTGAAAGCCCCGCCCCTACTCCAGTGTAAACTTATATGAAAGATTTATTTATTTATGTATAGGAGCGCTCTACTTGCATGTACACCTACAGGCCAGAAGAGGGCATCAGATCCCAATATAGATGGTTGTGAACCACCATGTGGTTGCTGGGAATTGAACTCAGGACCTCTGGAAGAGCAGCCAGTGTGCTCTTAACCACTGAGCCATCTAGAGTGGGTCCTCCAAAACAGATACAAACAGACTGAGCACCCTCAGGTGGTAGTAGTCAGTCAAACATGTAGCTGAAAGGAGATCTGAGCCCTGGCACAGGGGTCCACAAGACCAGGAACAGCTGGGAAGGGGGATTCTTACCGCACGGTGATAGGAGCGTCCCCACTGCGATTGGAATAATTCACAATAGCGTTGAAGGACTGGTTCACCCACTGCCAGAACACCACAGTCGGAGTCTTCCTGGGGGTGCAAAGATAGACTACTTATATCTGTCCCTCCACAGTATCCCCAATTCTTGAACCCCCAATATTGAATTATGTTTTTACTTTTTTTTATGGCTTTTTTGAGACAGGGTTTCTCTGTGTAGCTTTGTACCTTTCCTGGAACTCACTCTATAGACCAGGCTGGCCTCGAACTCACAGAGATCCGCCTGGCTCTGCCTCCCAAGTGCTGGGATTAAAGGTGTGCGCCACCACCACCTGGCTGTTTTTACTTTTTATGTACACTGGTGTTTAATCCACATGTGTGCGTGAGGAAGTCCGACCCACTGGAACTTGAGTTACAGAAAGTTGTGAGCGGCCATGTGAGTGCTGGGATTTGAACCCAGGTACTCTGGACAACCAGCCAATGATCTTAACCATTGAGCCATCTCTCCAGCCTCCCCAAAACCTAACATTGAAACCCTCAGAGTTCCTTAACTCCTCAAGAGGGACTTAACTGATGGTCCCAGAACTTGCCCTTGTCACCCTCACAGGTACACCTTATACAAATGGAGACGAAGTTCTGAGAAATGGAAAGAATTCTTACACACACACACACACACACACACACACACACACACACACACCACACACACACACTGTTCTTTACCCAAAAGGGTGCAGAAAATGACTTCTAGTCACCCAGCTGTGTTCTGGGACACAACACTCAGGACGAGGACATGGGATGAGACTTACCTGTAGAAGGTGAGCATGCACCCAGTAATGGTCATGTTCATGGGCACCTGGGCAGACATGCGGCCAATCAAGACCACCTTCTCCCCTGTGTCCGGATGGAATGCAGAGTCGTACACATACTTGGCTCTCCATAGCTGGTCCTCAGTGAGCCCCGGGATTGCCACACCAGCCCTGTAGAAATTGGCAAGGAACCAGCAGGCTGCTGTAGGGGTCAGACCTGCCCTTCCTGTCTCTGCTACTTGCCTCGGGGAACTCTGGGCAATGGACCAGGAACTTTGACACTCAACCCCAGAGTAAAGGAGCTCCTTGTCCACAGAGGAGGCCAAACGCCTCTCATATGTGTACTTTGCTCTTTCTACATCTTTTGTGGTCCCACATTTTCTTCAGGGTTATGGTGATGGTGGTTTTCAAAGGGTCTGAAATAACTGGGGGCGTTGCAAGAGTTAAACCTCCAGAGAAGAGGGTTATTGCCTGTCTGTCTGCTTGGAACTCTCCTTCGGGCCCCTCTGTCATTAAAGGGGACCTGTGAACTGCAGAGAGGCTGCCTACCCATAATCCAACGCTGTCTCCTCAACCCATCCTAAAATCCTTTGGGCTAAGTGCTGTGTCACTGTTATCTGGTGTGAGGCGGGCTCACCTGTAATTCTGCACAATGCTGCGGGAAGCTTCCAGCTGGTCCCCGGACAGCAGCAGATTTCGAGGGTCAGTAACGGTGAAGAAGTGCCGGGCTCTGCCTAGGAATGTGCTCTGGTCCCATCGAGGTTCCTGGATGTTGATATCTAAGGGCAAGTCACCCATCTTCTGCAAGGTGACAAGAACGAGGATCAGTGCCAAGGACTTCACTCGGGGTAAACTTTGGTGCCTCTGCCCTGCTTCCAGAAACTGTGACCAGTCCTTGCAAGAGCTCAAGGTGACTCCAGATAGGTGCAGGTGGGGGAGGAGTTGTTTCCCAAGGAGTGTTTTAGCCAGGGACCCATAGCTACAGAGGAGGGGGAGGGAAGACCAGAACCAGGAGTATATATAGCTTTCCTCATGCTCGGGCCTGGTGCAGATTTTACATGGTGAGGATTTACATGTGTGTGGTTGGTTCAATGGCAGCAACTAATCCGGGCAGCTATCTTGAGCTAGGGCTGTAGGAGCGTAGAACATGGATAACACAGCCAAGCCCATTCCAGCCTCAGGCCCCAGCTGCTCTGAAACCTAGATAAGAAAACTTCCAAGGCTGTTTGGGAAGATGGCATCCCACATGCAAGGCCCTGATTGGAGGAGACCAGGATCACTAGCCACCCGAGGGCCGATCAGTACCAGGTCTCAGAGCCCTAGAGTGGCAGCCATTTGTGAGTATGAGAGCATGCACACATCCCCTTCAAACCCATCTGCTTCAACTCCTGCAATAACCCGGGACTCTCCCTGGTCCCTGGTTGCACAGGGCTGACACAGATACCCATGCAACTCCCCCTGCGCCATCTACCTCAGGAAAGGGCAAAATTAAGTGGCTGCCCCTCCACTCAGCACAAAAAGGAATGTCAGAAGCAGCCATCTGGCCGTGCTAGGCAAAAATCCTGCAGAATGACTAATCCCTCCAACTCCACTTCCTCCCCCACCGCAGACAACGCCCCTACCCGACTCTCACATACCCGCACACAAAGACATGCACTCCCTCCTTGGCACACAAACAAGTTAGACCCACACTGTATACATTAGCCAACCAGCCAGAATACCGTTACACACACACACACACACACACACACACACACACACACACACACACACACACGAGCAATATCTACCAGGTGCAGATTTTTTAAAGTATGCCTACACATAGCCTCACCCAACCAACCCTTCCTTGTGCCCTGCAGGTCCTAGCAGACCTTGCATTGTGGAATCCCCACCAGACAGAGAGCTCCTTTCAAGGCAAGCCTCCTCCTCTGACCCTAGGCCCTCACCCCCACACTCTGAAGCTTCCCAAGGCAGCAAGCACTCACGCTTTCCGGGGTTTTCAGCCTCTCGCTGCTCTCAGACCCGCCTTCCTCACTGCTCTCTTGCTTTCCTCCCAGCCATCACCGGGACGTCACGCGTGACGCTGAGCTGCACGGAAGGGCGGGGGCTCCCTAGGCTCGTTCGCCCAATCCGCCCCCTGCTTGGCAGAATTCCGGGCCGTGGATGTCACATGGAGGGACTCCCCCAGGCCAGGCCGTTGAGACCAGACCCGACCCAGTCGTGGGAAGCAGTTCTGGCTGCCTTCCCAACGAAAGAGAGGAGGGGGGGAGCCGCCCCACTCGCCTCCTTCACTTGCAGTCCCTTGGCTTGCCTCGGGAGGCACCCGACCCAGCAGCACCCGATCTAGGTGCACTGGGCGCGGGTGAGCGGCGTGGAGGGCGGGCCTCTGGCGGTGCGCCGCCCGGAGGGGCTCGGGTTACTGCTTGTTTACTTGATGGCTGCCTTGGCAATGGGCCTCTGCCTGCTTGGCCCCCTGGTCTGCTATTTCAGGACCTATGGGCTCCTCTCGCAGATCCTCACCATCACATCCCTTCCCAGCTACATTCCTGTGGTGCCTGCGCTCCTGCGTCCCCACCCCTCTTTGCCACCCAACCCCCAGCTCCGTTGTGCTAGCAGTTTCCTTACGCCCCCAACACTGAAGCTCCAGTCCCCGGGATGTGCACGGTCAAAGTCTCCCGTGATCTCTCCCTGCATCCAAGCTTGAGCATCAGAAAGATTCCTCTCCTTCTAGTGTGCTGAGATCAGCTGCTCTGTCTTGCTGACTTTCCAGAACAGAGTGCCTAGAGAAACACTTTTTCGACTGAGGATGTGAAGGCATTACATACATACACACACACACACACACACACACACACACACACACACACACACACACACACACACCTCACCCATTAGCACCCAGAGCACGGCCGCTGCACACCCAGGCTCCAGCTTTCGTTCTTGCTCATCTCAGGTCCACATTCGGCTCTTTTGCTTGTGACATTCTCCCACAGGCAGACCTCAGGAGCGACTACGAAAGGAGTGGCAATTTCACGAGCCCAGGAAGGTAGGGTAGCCTGGAGAAGACAGGATTCTAGTCGCCAGTGCGGGGCTCCAGAGCTGCCCTAGGTTCCAACGACCGGTGGGTTTCAGAATTGCAGCGGGCAGAGCCCAGAGGTACCAGGCAGGTGACTAGCTACAATCCGGACCGCTACCACAGGTACCAGAAAAGAATGACTGGCGGTCTCAGCAGCCAATGGGATCCCAGGACCGTGGGGGCGAGCCTTATTCCCGCAGCCGCACCGAGCGTGGGCGGGGTCCTTAGTTGGTTCAGTATCTCGCGCTCGCGGGCGGGCAAAGCGGGCGGCTGCGCAAGCGACCAGGTGAGGGGACCGAGTCCTAGAGGTAGCGGGGGCAGGAGGGCCCACAGGGGGAATCTGTTTTTGGGGTCACAGAGATGCTCCAGAGGACGTGGCCCTTGGTTTTGCACTAGCGATTGTGGGGCTCTCTCTCGCGCCGTCAGGGAATAGGGTCTTGCAGCAGCTTTAGATCCGCCGCCGCAGCCTGGAGCCTGGCGGTCCCTTGGGGGTGGCGGTGGGGGCAAGCTGGGCTGCAGCTGTCCTAGGTCCTGAAGTCCAGCTCTAGAGGCTAACCCCTACCCACATACACACACACAGGAAAGATGCTGCAGTAAACTGTCCTGACACCCATTTTTTCTCGCTCTTTTTAAAGTTGCTGTAATGCTGTCTCCACTCTCTGGACAACAGTGAAGGGTGAAAGAGTGCTCCCCAATGGCCTCATAGGAAAAGCTCCCTAAATCCAAGATGGTTCTGAACTGGGCAGATTTCCTCTGGCCCCAGGATGGGAGAGGTGAGGGTCCCAAGAAATGAGAAGGCAGGATGCTCAAGGCACGGGCAAGTGTGGAGCGCTGGGCAATAGAACAGCACCCCCAAACCCTGTTCTTCCTACGCAGATTTGGAACCCACACTTCGAAGACGCCTTGAGACTGAGGGCTTCCATCTGCCTCACTGAGACTCCAGCCCGACAGAGAACATGGAGCCTGGAACGCCAACAGCCAACCTCTGGAGGACAAGCAGACTCCGTCCGGACCTGTAGGGCACTGCCCGAGCCTCGCCACCATGGCACGTGGTTTCACAGTGGGCTTTGACCCATTGGGTCTAGGAGAGCTCAGCTCTGGTTCTCTGAGCTCCCTCTCTTCCCGAGGCCACCTGGGCAGCGACCCAGGCTCCACAGCAACACGATACTTGCTGAGGAAGCAGCAGCAGCGCCTGCTGAATGGCCCGCCCCGCGGAATCCGAGCCTCATCCCCCATGGGCCGAGTCATCCTCATCAACTCCCCCATTGAAGGTGGGTGTGGGGCCCAAGAGTAGCTTAGGTGGGGATTACTGAGGACATCCGGCAGCGCCAATTCGGATGAAGGTTGGTTAGACGAGTACGGTTAGGGGAATTCAAGAGATGCAGTCTTAGGGAAGGGGATCATCTTTCATCTCCCCTTGCCTCTCCTCCAGCCAAGGCTTCAGGATCAGAGGTGGGAGATGAAACCATTGTGTAAGGAAAAGACATATGTTAGCCCCAGGAATTCACAAGGCAGGGTGCTGAGTCAGGCTCTGCATCCTTTGAACTCCGACTTTCTCCTGACTCATGTGTATGTACCTTAGGGAGTGGAGCAGGATGGAGGAGATCTTCTACCAACCAATCAGTTGTGTGAGCAGCTCGGTGCTGGACTATGGAGAGTCGGTGTCCAGGCTTCAGGGCATGGGGGAGGGGCGTGAAGACACAGCAGCGTATGTTCAGAAAAAGGGAGGGGGGACCAACAGGGAGTTGTCAGGGAGTGTGGCCCAGAGCTGGGTCCTTAGGAGAGAATGGCTGTGTATGGCTGCCTGGCCCTGGGCCATCGCACACCAATTCTGTGTCCACCCTGCTTAGCTCTTGCAGGGGACCTAGAGAGATGAAGCCCAGGCTTCAGCTTTCAGGACTGTGCAGCGTAGTCCAACGCAGAGACGCAGCGACAAGAACAGCTGGTGGGGTAGCAGCTACCCCCTCAAAAGTCAGAGATGAAAAGCATGAAGCATGATGGGACAAGCGCTTGGACTACAGTGACAGATGTGAGGCGGCAAGAGCTTGTGAGCAAGACAGAGCCTTGAGAGCCAGGAGGGGAGCGAGCCCTGCGGGCCCCGGCTCTCTATGGACAGGACCAGATAAATATCTCCAACTCTTCTCCTCTTTCTTAGCCGGCACAGTCCCCCTGGCTGCATCCCAGAGTGAACTTTCAGGCCTGGTGTTTCCTCTGATCCAACTAGGAGCCTCTGTCCCCTTCCAAAGTCAGCTGGGCAGGGGTGGGGTGAGCTGCCCAGGATATGGCTGGCACGCGCATTGAGCACGGCAGGCCCCGCCCTCAGACAAGCAGCAAGGCACTGCTGAGGTCACTATTGCCACTCTGACCAAGAAGCAGAAATCACCCGAGAGGGTTTCTCTGTGTAGCTCAGTGTCCTTACTTACTGGGCCATCTCATCAGTGACACCCCCCAAACCCCCACCCCGCCAAATCTGTCTTCCAGCAAGCTCTCCCAGGCAATTCTGGCCTGCTCTGAAGTTTTAGGAACATTCTTATGTCTACTGGTCACCATGATTTTTCCTTCAGAGTTTTTCTAGCCTGTGTCTTATCTGTGCATTATTTACCGTCTTTCAGGAGTCTGCAAGCTTAATCATGGGACTTTGCTGTTCTTTCCCACCCATACATCCCTAGTATGTTGCATAGTGCATAGCATCTGATAAGCATTTCTGGATAAATAAACAGATGAGCTAATGAATGAAAAAATGAATGAACAAACTAGGAGAGAAGAAAGCGCTGGTTAGAAAGGGTCATGCCGGGCGGTGGTGGCGCACGCCTTTAATCCCAGCACTGGGGAGGCAGAGCCAGGCGGATCTCTGTGAGTTCGAGGCCAGCCTGGTCTCCAAAGCAAGTTCCAAGCCTAATGACCTGAGTTTAATCCCCAGGACCACATTGTACTAAAGAACTGACTCTTGAAAGTAGTCCTCTGATTTCCACACATGTGCCATGACATACACATGTGTGGGTGCATACACACACAGTAAATAAATAAATGTAATTTTTAAAAAGATTGATTTGGGAACAGGGCTGGAGAGATGGCTCAGCAGTTCGGAGTACCGGCTGCTCTTCCAGAGGACCTGAGTTCAATCTCCAGCACCCAGATGGTAACTCACAACCATCTGTAATGGGATCAGATCCCCTCTTCTGTCAGTATGCAGAAGGAGCACTCATATACATAAAATACATAATTAAATATCTTTTGTTTTGTTTTGTTTGTTTGGGGGGGGGGTTGGTTTTTTGAGGAAGAGTTTCCCTGGGTAGTTCTGACTGTCCTGGAACTCACTCTGTAGACCAGGTTGGGCTTGAACTCAGAGATCTCTTGCCTCAGCCTCCTGAGCACTGGGATTAAAGGCATGCACCACCACCACCACCACCACCACCACCACCACCACCAGCCAGCCAGCCATAAATAAATATCTAAAGAAAAAAAAAAAAAAAAAAAAAAAGAATTATAGGCAGGGCAATGATAGTACACACCTTTAATCCCAGCACTCAAGAGGCAGAGGCAGGTGGATCTCTATGAGTTCCAGGTCAGCCTGATCTACAGAGCTAGTTCTAGGACAGCCAGGTCTACACAGAGAAGCCCTGTCCAAACCCCCCCCCCCAAAAAAAAGGATAGATTTGGTCTGGACAGTGGTGTAACACTTGCCAAGCATGTGCATGATCCCCAGCATCACAGTCAAAAAAAGATGGGGAGGGAGGGAAAGAGAAGGAAGGGGGAAGGGAAAGGGAGAGGGAGGGAGGGAGGGAGAGAGAGACAGAGACAGAAAGAAAGATATGAAGGGATCCAAGTCCTCAGATTAGAGACATTCAGGACTTCTCCGTTGTTTCTTTTCTTTTCTTTTTTATCTTGTCTTATTTGTTGCATATGAGTGCTCTATCTGCATGTACGTCTTTATGTGAGATCTCACTATAGATGGTTGTGAGCCACCATGTGGGTGCTGGGAATTGAACTCAGAACCTCTGGATGAGCAGCCATCTTAACCGCCGAGCTATCTCTCCAGCCTCCTTGCTGTTGTTTCTTTTAAAGATAGATTCTCACCGTATAGTATTGGCTGGCATGTAGCGGGACCCGCCTCAAACCTGTGACAATCCTGCCTCAGCTTCAGTGTATTGGGCTTACAGCCCTGGAAAGCTACACTGGCTTGCTTGCTTTGGAGACAGAGTTTCACTAGAGCTGACCTTGAATTCCCCATCCACAGGCTTCGGTCTTGTAGGTGATAAGATTTTATGTGTGGGCTACCGTGCCTAGCTCTTAAATTGAAAACAAAACCCCAAACAAACAGAAATTAGAACTAGACCTGGTGGTGCCTACTCACAGCCCCAGCACTTGCAGTGGTCTCTTCAAGGTCAACGTGGCCGACATAGCGGAACTATGTCTCAAAACAACACGGCCTGGGAATGTAGCTCAGTGTGGCAGAGGACTCGCCTAATACACAAGGCCCCAAGCTCCTCACCCTCAGGGCTACGAGTCAGCCAGGACGCCCTCAGCATTCTCATTTTAACAGTTTTCCAGTGATGCGGTGACTGCCACTCGGACACCATGCCCTGGTCCACCATGCCACTCCGAGAAAGTGATGTCTAAGATGGGAGGGGATGAGGATAAGGAGCTGAGCCCCGCCCACCCCACCCCCACCCCCGACCCCAACCCCCGACCCCACCCCCGCCCCAAGCCAAAGTGAGATTATTACAGGAGGAGACAGTTTCTAGCGCATATGAGGCACAAAAAACATGTCAGAACAGGGCCTGGAGAGATGGCTCAGAGGTTAAGGCTCAGAGGTTAAGAGCACTGCCAGCTCTTCCTGAGGTCCAGAGTGTGTGTGTGTGTGTGTGTGTGTGTGTGTGTGTGTGTGTGTGTGTGTGTGTATGTGCATGTATGTGCGTGTGCGTGTGTCTGTGTGTGAGTGCCTGTGTCTGTGTGTGTGTGTGTGTGTGTGTGTGTGTGTGTTCTTTCTCTCAAATAGCTCTGGGGTAAACGTTGCCGGAAGGAAAAGTGAATCTCCTGTTCGTTCACCTGGTAGCAGCCTGCCTGGCACTCCTGTCAATTTCACCCAGCGGTCATCCTGAAGGTCGTTGACCTCTGAGCTCCCACATGACCTGCTCTCTTTTCACTGCCCAAATCTCTCCGGTCTCATTTCTCTATGGAACCACGCCCTCTGCCCCTTCCCTGGGCCCTGCTCTGGGCTCTAGGGAGACACTGCAGCATGCCGAATTAGAGGGTCTGTCCTCAGGTAGCCATGGAGCCCTAGAGCTCTCCCCCAGAATCGGAGTCTACAGCAGATGTCCCAGCAGTTCTTCCGTAAGGTCCCGGGCAGACTTACCAGCTTCAGCCTTCACGCCTCCAGATGGGAAGCCTTGCTCTCTGTCCCAAAGAAGAAAATCTGTCCCTGCCTGACTCCTGTGCGAGCTTGGTTCTGCCCTTAAGTGACTCTGAGCATCTAGCGACTTCTACCGCAAGCTCCACAGCGGTTTGACGTTAGAGCTGATTCTGTTGCAAGCTGAGAGCCCAGACTCCCCACAATGGGACCTTGAACCTTCCATTATTCTCAGAATGGCAAATTTTCAGAGATCGGACGTAAGAATTCAGAAAACCTCTCTCTCTCTCTCTCTCTCTCTCTCTCTCTCTCTCTCTCTCTCTCACACACACACACACACACACACACACACACACACACAGAGAGAGAGAGAGAGAGAGAGAGAGAAGAGCATGGAATCTAACTGAGCTGTTCTCGCCTGTTCCCGCACTGTCAATGAGTGACCTGCGGTCTCAGAATTACCCAGAAGGGGACTAGTATACTGTATACCATCTCCATGTAGGGTCTTGTGCATCATCTGGGTGGCTCTGCACAGAAGCCTAGCCAGCCTTTGCAGACACCAAGTTAGGGACCCCAGAATTAACATGGAGGTCATACCTGTGTGGTTATCCTCACAGCCAACAGTGATGAAAGTGACATCATCCATGCAGTCCGGGTCGAGAAGAGCCCCTCTGGGAGGCTAGGTTTCAGCGTGAGAGGCGGCTCTGAGCATGGCCTGGGCATCTTCGTCAGCAAGGTGGAGAAGGGGAGCAGTGCAGGTGAGCAGGGAGCCCTTGGGGGGCATGGCTGGGGTGAACCACCTCTTCAGTGGGTAGCAGCAACTAGGTGGCCAAGGGTAGGAGCCACCTCGGCTCTGAGGGTGGGGACTGATGGGAGGTAGAGCCCTCTCTTGCTGAGTGGATTGGGGGACACAGCCTAGTGTCAACGGACGTGTGCGGCCCACTGACCCTTCCCCGCTCCGGTGCAGAGCGGGCTGGCCTGTGTGTGGGGGACAAGATCACCGAGGTGAACGGGCTGAGTCTAGAAAGTACCACGATGGGCAGTGCTGTGAGGCTGCTGACCAGCAGCAGCTGCCTGCACATGATGGTGCGGCGCATGGGCCGTGTGCCTGGCATCAAGTTCTCCAAGGAGAAGACCACATGGTGAGCAGCACCCAGCCTTGCTCAGAAACCACTGCCACCCCCCACCCCCCCACCCCACTCCCACCCCCACCCCCGCACGTCCCCTACCCCTGTCCCTGCCCAGCGGCTCTGCTCTCTAGCACGGAGCCCTGCACTCTCTGGGTATCTCCCCACGGGGACTTGGAAGGATCAGAAACGGGGCTCTGGGGCTCAGGGGCAGAGACAGTGGTAAGGGAGATGCTTAGCATAGCCCAGGCAGCCTTGGGCTCCATCCGCAGCATCAAAAACCAAACAGAATAGTAGGGAAAGGTGAAGGGGTGCTTCAGATTGTTTCACGGGTTTGATGAAGCCTATATCCCACTGAAGACTCGGGGCCAGGAGAAGTCCTCTCCCCCGACGCAAGGGAATCAGCCCTTTCCAATCAGTTGCCAAGGCTCTTGGACTGGATGTTCCTGGGGGACCTGGGGTCAGGGCCTCTTGGGTCCCGGCAGGGTGGATGTAGTGAACCGACGGCTCGTGGTGGAGAAGTGCAGCTCCACGCCATCGGACAGCAGCTCAGAAGACGGTGTGCGGCGCATCGTCCACCTCTACACAACCTCGGACGACTTCTGCCTAGGCTTCAACATCCGCGGGGGCAAGGAGTTTGGCCTGGGCATCTATGTGTCTAAGTGAGTGCCAGGGTGGGGCTGGGGTGGGGCTGGAGGTGGAGTTTGGGGAGGGGTCAACACATGAGGCTTGGCCCTTCAGGGTAGCAGCGGCTGGGGAAAGGGTGTTGTCAGTCAGAAGAGGCCCAAGGGGTATAGGTGGGCACTCCCATAGCCAAGTGAAGGGGGTCTGGATTAGGGGGAGGGAGGCAGGCCAGGGTCTTATCAAGCCACACCCGTCTATCCCCAGAGTGGACCATGGTGGGCTGGCTGAGGAGAATGGCATCAAAGTGGGGGACCAGGTCCTGGCGGCCAACGGTGTCAGGTTCGATGACATCAGCCACAGCCAGGCCGTGGAGGTGCTGAAGGGCCAAACGCACATAATGTTGACCATAAAGGTGGGCCGGATGATGTCCCGTATCTCCCACAGGGAGAGGCCAGGCTAGGTCTGGAACTTCCCAGAACACCCTAGCTCCTCACTGGGCTGCTCGACCTGCCACTAATGGCAACTCCACAGCCAGAGGGAGAGAGAGCAGAAACTCTTTTCACGCCCGTTTGGCAAAAGGGGGAAACTGAGGCGTAGAGACGCAGCCGTCGGCTGTCACTCAGCTGGTCAGTAGCCTGGCCTGGCTCTGGTCTGGCTCCCCGTATTTCTAGGTATTTCTAGCATCGTAGCTCTCCTTCGGCATGGGGGAAAGCCTCAAGGTGAAGACTAAAGTATGGAGTAGGAGCTATAGCTGTGTGCAAGACCTCAGCTGTGGGGATCCCTGGGGTACAGCAGAGATTGGGGTTCCTAGGAGGTGGTTGGTTTCATTATTCACATGGCTCTCATGCCTACTTAAGGCCTTTATCTGAGCACAGGCTCCCTGCTCTGTCCTCTCTCCCGGCTTGTCACCCAGCGTCATCCAGCGCTTCATTGGCTACCTCCTAACTTCCACTGCCATCTCTCCCACGTACATCTTCCCTTTTCTAGTTATCTGGAGCATTCTTCCTAACTCCAGCTCTTCCCCAATTCAGTTGGTAACTCTGTGCCTCTGTGCGTGTGCGTGTGCGTGTGTGTGTGTGTGTGTGTGTGTGTGTGTGTGTGTTGTTTTTCGAGAATCTCACTAGGTAGCCCAGGCTAGATTTTTCTATATAGCCACATCTGGCCTCAAACTCCAGCTCCTCCTTTCTCAGGTCCCAGGCACTAGGGAACCCAGTATTCCAGGTAGAGCCACCCCGCCTGGCTGTTCGATAGTATTTTTGAGCACCTATGAGGTCAGGTGCTGGGCTGCACAGAGATCAGGGTAAACCAACAAGGCCTCTCTGCTCCTGGGGGACAGTGAGCATCAGATTTTGACAAATGCTATCAGGAAATTAGCAGAAGGGGGGTGGGGTAATTGAGGAAGGGCCTTGCAATCAAGGCCAGAGGAGAGTCGCCCAGGCAGTGGCAGTCAAAGAACGAAGCTAGCCATGTGGTTAGCACAGGGAGGAGAAAGGGCAACAGGAGCAAAGGCCTGAGCTCCAAAGGAAATCAGCACGTTTAAAAAGTAAGCCGATGGACCCAGTGGAAAGGGATGGAGCTGCCAAGTTTACTCCTGTCCTGTGCGAATTCCTCCTGACTTCTCTCCTGCTCCTCCAATGCCCGCCATGTCTTCTCCAGGAGACGGGCCGGTACCCTGCCTACAAAGAGATGGTTTCTGAGTACTGCTGGCTGGACAGATGTAAGTCCTGAGAGATGAAAGGGAGGAGCCCGAGGGTGGGGCTGGACTCCCTGGGGAAAGAAAGAGAGGGACCAAGATGCCCTCAGGACCTTCTCGCAGCCCAGAGCTGCTTATAGCCTTCCTGAGGATTTCCAGACTCAATGCCAGGGTCTTCTAGGCCTCAAGTCCCCGTGGGGGAGGAAAGAAGTGACCTCCCAGGGCTCCCTGATGTAGATGACAGTCTGAGCAGCTGGCATCTCTGACCCACCCCAAAGCCCAAGGGTAGTGTGTGAGCATGGCCCGGGCGGGCCCCAGGGAAGGAAGGAGGCGGGCACCTGAGCGACCTTGCTCCCTCTCCCCTGCAGTGAGCAGTGGGGTGCTCCAGCAGCTGTCTCCGGCCTCGGAGAGTGGTTCCAGCGTCTCCTCCTGTGCCTCCAGTGCCCTGTGCAGCTCAGGCTCACTACCCTCTGACCGCATGGAAGTCTGCCTAGGGCCTGAGGAGCCCGGTGGCCATGGCCCAGGCTGGGGGCGGGCAGACACGGCCATGCAGACGGAGCCTGATATGGGCAGCCGTGTGGAAACTTGGTGCAGTGTACGGCCAACCGTCATCCTCAGGGACACGGCCATCCGCTCTGACGGTCCCTCTTCTGTCCGACGCCTTGATTCTGCACTTTCAGAGTCACCCAAGACAGCTCTGCTGCTGGCCCTCAGCCGACCCAGGCCTCCCATCACCCGATCCCAGAGCCACCTGACACTGTGGGGTATGTTGGGGGGGTCCCACTTTCCCCATAGTCCCTAGTTCAAGCACACCAAGGAGCAATCCCAAATCTGCCTTTGCCCAAATCCCAGGGCCTAGGCCGAGTTCCAGGTCCAGTCCCAGAATATCCGCAGATCCTGCTCTAGGCTTCCCTTCATAAACAGGCCTGGGCCCCAAACCCAGCCTCAGTCCCAGCCCCCAGACTGAGAAGCTCTGGGCCCCAAACCAGCCCTAACTCCAATTCCTCCAGCCTGGAATGACCAGACGTGTTTAGTTACAGACACACAGTAGAATCCCCGCGTCCCTGGCGCTGTGTGTAGGGGAGATGTGGAAGGCAGGACGAAGACCCTACTCCATCCACTGCCACTCTGGAATGGCTGCAGACCCCGTCTGCCCCCCCCCTCTGCCCTCTCCTATCCCCCTGCCCCCTCCTCCTCTTCTGCCCACCCTCCAGCCCCCCCGGGGGCTCCCTCATGTCTACAGAGGAGAAGAAACAGCGGAAGAAGGAGAAGTCAGGGTCCCCTGGGGAGAAGGGGGCCTTGCAGCGCTCCAAGACGCTGATGAACCTCTTCTTCAAGGGAGGGCGGCAGGGGCGGCCAGCAGGGGACGCGCATAGAGAGGCCTGGACACTGGACAGCAGAAGCCCCACCAAAGTCCGCCCTCGCCTGGACCTGGAGAAAGGTAGGTGCTGGAATCCATCCGGCAGTTCCAGGTTGAAATCTCACCCTACCCCGCCACTCACCTTCACAAGTTAAACAGAAGGGTTAAAACTCATTTCTTGCCGGGCGGTGGTGGCACACGCCTTTAATCTCAGCACTGGGGAGGCAGAGGCAGGCGGATCTCTGTGAGTTCGAGGCCAGCCTGGGCTACAGAGTGAGCTCCAAGACAGTCAGGGCAACACAAAAAAAAAAAACCCTGTCTCAAAAAAAAAAAAAAAAAATCTGTAGAACTCGTTTCTTTGGGCATATAGAAAATCAGAGGACGAGCAGCTGTAAGTCAGCACCTTGTCTAGGTCCTAGAAGGTGCTCCGGAAGTGGGGTGGCCACTGTCATCCTGTCATCTTCTCAGAAAGGTGAAATGACAGACTCAGGCACAGCAAGAAGTGATTGAGCTCAGTTTGGAGTCGCCGTGCTTTGGTGGCGGTGGCAATGGAAGGCACCTTTGCTAGGGCTCCTGGCTTCACACCCTCCATCCAGAGCTCCACAGGCCCAACCCAGTTCTAGAACTGTCCCTAAGGAAAGCCACTTCTCAGTCAGGACTCAGATGGAAAGGACTCCAAGGGAGACACCGTCCCCACCCCATTAGTCATGATGATTGAACCTTTGGGCCCCGGGCCTGCTAGGCAGGCCCTGTGCCACCAGGTTTCAGCCCAGCCCCAGGTAGGTTTCCTAAGGACCTTCACAAGAAGCCTGCCAACCCTGTTGAGGCTCCAGACCCAACACGGATGAGGGAAAACTCACAATTGCACGGGACAGAAACTCGAGTCCAGCTAGCTTTAGAGTGCTCCTAGGCTCAGCTCCTGATGTTAGCCCATCTGAAGGAGCAATACCAGCAGACATATCTCCCTCAGGCATGTGCCTCCACCTTAGAAGGCTTGTCAGCTTGAGTGAGATGGCCATTGTCCCTTAGCAGCCCTAGACAGGAGGGAGTTTTTGTTGTATGGGCTTGTTTTGTATTATTATTATTATTAGTTTTTTGTGACAGGGTTTCTCTGTGTAACAGCCCTGGCTGTCCTAGAACTCACTTTGTAGACCAGGCTGGCCTTCAACTCACAGAGATCCACCTGTCTCTGGCTCCCAAGTGCTGGGATTAAAGGCGTGCACCACCACACCTGACCTACAGGGAGATTTGTAAACAGTTCTAGCTGAAGGGGCAGTCAGGGCTCTCTCTGCCTCCTGGGGTCATCTGTCATGCTGAGCAATCCACTGTGATGTGAGCGGAAAACAGGACATGAGCTCCTGGTAGACAGGTGATTTTGCTGCTTACCCTGGGTCATGTGCCCAGCTGAGAATGGAGGGGGTCACCCAAGAGATAAGCAGGGTGCTGCTTCCAGAAGTGGGAGGGAGCATCGGGTAGGTGGAAGCAAGCAGAGGATGAGAAGTTGGATGTTGCTCCGCCTTAGAACCAAGTGTCCAGAGGCCTCAGGGTGACCGTCCAGGAGAGGCAGAGGCAGCCCTCACCTCACCCCTTTCTCTTCTCACAGTTCCCAGGTTGTTTTCTCACGGTTCTCAGCCCACCTCTCTGGCCCCTCCCCTCTCTGTTTCCAAGGCTCCTCCTTCCCTCTCTGTCTCTGAAAGGTAGGTACCACCAAGCTCTGTCCGTGGGGTTCTTTCCTGCCTTCCTTCCAAAGCATCTCCATAAGCAGTGTGTTCATACTGCCTCCTCTTCTGGCCCACCACCTTCACTGACCACCCCCCCCCCATTGCCCACGAATGAAGTCCCTAACTGGGCCTGACCTTGAAGGCCCACAAAGGCACGTGTACACGCCCTGACTACTTCTAAGGGGAACTCTGGTTCCAGCTGAACTGAACCTCTTTCTTCTTCACAGCAGGGAGCGTGGGGCCTGTGCAGAAGTTTGTCACCTGGAGACTGAGACGTGGTAAATCCAGTGTCCCAAGGTCCCCACGGTAAAGCAACAGATGGGGGAATGTGGGAACAGGCTGGGGCCAGCTTATCGGCTTTAGAGCTGAGCCTGTGGAATCAGGCAGAGAACTTGGTTAGCTTACTAGAAAAGATAGGGGCAGAGATGGGACCCCCGAAGGGATTTGGGGCGAGGGAGCCTGTCTGTGCTTCAGTGGGGGAAGATTAACATGACGGTGAAGGAGGAGCTGGAGTTTGCTCTCTATCGATGGTAGTTTGTTAGGAAAGGCCATGTTGGGGAGCAGGGTCACAGTGGGATTCTGTCCAGGGTGCTCAGTCTCTCAGCTGGCCTCTTCGGAGCCTCACCCCTGCCAAGAGGAACTCTACCTTACCCTAACAGCTCTCGTCCCCTTCATCACGCCCTCTTACCCCTGCCCTACAGAACGGGAGAGGGGCCGGGCCCTGCTCTCTGCCAGGTCCGGAAGCCCCTCTGGCCAGCTGCCCAATGTGGATGAGCAGGTGCAGGCCTGGGAAAGCCGGCGACCCCTCATTCAGGACCTGGCCCGGCGGCTGCTGACAGACGACGAGGTGCTAGCCATCACTCGACACTGCTCGAGGGTGAGTCTCTGCCCAAGGCCCAGCCCCTCATTCCAGGCCACTGTCCATTGACCAGTCCCTGGTCTTGTCGCTGGGAGGTCAGTGCCAGTCAGTAAGCTCCCACGCAGGAAGAAAAGATAGACAATAATTAGGATCTAAATTCCCCAAGTGACCAGTCATGCAGAGCACTGTGAAAGACAGATGTGGGTAAGCCAGGAGATCTGGGAGGGCCTCTCAGAGGAGGTGACATTTAAGCTGAGGAGCTGAGTGGGAGGGGAGAATCTTCCTAGGCAACTGACTGTACCCCCTCTAAACCCCGGCTTCTCCCCCATCTCCCCTTCTATTCCTGCGGCAGGTTTTCCTTGGCTCCCATCTCAATCCTCGCCCCAATACTTACACTCTTTCATTTCCTTCCTCTTCAGCCAGTTGCAGAGGGTCCCAGTGTCTGTGGGAGTCAGTTTTAGAGGACTTCCTGGGCCTAAGTGTTGGGGAGGCTGTGGAATGCTACTCCCCGCTCCAGGAGAACTGGAACATCCTTTACTATCATTCTCTCAGGGACCCCAAGGGTCCTGTGGTGGGTTCTCTGCAGGGAACATGCATTAGTGCACACTGTGGGCAAGCTGGGCCGTTTTAGAAAATCACTTCTGCCTTCACCTGGTTCATGGTGGGACTGTGTGTGCATTGTTGTGACGTGTCCATTGGCATGTCTATGGTGTGGGTTGACATGCCTGCCTGCATTCGTCTGTGCATAGCATGCATGTATGTGCCCCTGTAGTATTACTCAAAGCCTAAGATGGGGTCGTTCACACATCCCTTTACCAAGGGCTGGTTTACGACAGAAATACAGATGAGGTTCCTGTCAAGGGCGCTGCGCTAACCTCTGTCACTCTCTGCTCTGAGCATTAACTGGGCTTTGTGGTCTAGCTCCAGAGAGCTTGCAACTCTGAGCTTTGGCCACTAGGAGGGGCCCTGCACCTGTATCTTTGCAGACGCTTTTCCCTCATCCCTCCACTCCCCCCCCCCCCCCCAACTCTGCAAACCAGGACTTCGTTTCACCATGGCTCTATTTACCCTGTAGGCTCTACATATGATCCGCACCCAAACCAATGCCCCACCCTAAACCTTCTGAGATGGAGCCCGGGCCTGAGGGCAGGCAAAGCTCCTCCGTGACCACCAAGTGCTGCCCTGAACCTGGCTTCCGTCTCCTCTCCGAGCCATCCCTCCACATCCACCAGGCCCAGATTACAAGTCACCTCTCTTACTGCTTTACAGTTCCCTTATGAGGCAGAATAGAGAACAAGCTGCTTCCTCCCACCTTCCCGGACTTCCACAATGTGGCATCTCAACCTGCCAACCCCAGCTTTCCTGGGCCGCCACTCAGCTGATACAAATTATAAGCTGCATAGTTTTAGGGGGTGCTGGTCACATAGAGCTCAACCTGTGCAGCCCCGTAGGAGGGTCTTCGTGGCCCTTGACCTTCGTTTACTTGTTATTCTGCAGGCCCTTAGGACATTTTCCTCCCCAGCTTCCACGCTGCTCCTTGTCCACTCTGGAAGAGCTGGTGGGGTAGCCACCGCTTCTGAGGCCCGTTCTGAAACTTCACCCTTCTCTGAAACCCTCGCTGCCCCATTGCAGTGGTTTACAGTTACTGCCGAATGGGGCTCATCTGTCCCTCATCCGTTCCGACTTGAGTCCCAGAGGCTCTGGGAGAAGGTCTTATTAACATTGTGCCTCTAACAGTAGACGCTGAATTCATGCTTGTGGACTTGAGAGACATGCACATATATGGCAGCGTACTGTTGATATGAGTCCCTGTAACCATGTGTGTGGTTTAGAGATACACACACACTTTATTTTTTATCTATTGCTAAATATTTGATGATTCACTCAGATGACCAGAGCGCCTGCTAATTCTAATTCTATGCCCATACGAGGTAACTATCCGTGGGTCTCTCTGAAGCTGTCTCCTTTCTACCACCAGGGGGCGGTGTGCTGCCCAAGTAGCTTGGCTCCCAGTATTCCCTTCTCCAGAACCCATGGGGTGTGGCATCCGGGCTGGTGGCATCCAGGCCGTGCCAGGCAGAGGGTACCGACTAGAGAGGCTTTCTGTGGAGCCACCCGTTCCCCAAGCTCACCATTCTAGCTCTGAACAAAGGGTGGGCGCAGCCAGGACCACAGCCTAGTGTTGGGCTCACATTCCTTCTTTCTGCCTGGGCGAGGGGTAGGGGGAGAGTCCAGTCGATGCACGTTATTTTCCGGCATCGCAGCAAGCAAGAGCTGGATGTCCTGGGTTCCGGCCTTTTCTCGTTTTTTTTCTCATCTGCATGGCTTTGAGCAAATTCTGAGCCTCAGTTCCTCCCTCTGTAAAGCAGGAATCATCTCAGAGTGGCTGCTAAATAAGAGACTATGTAACAGCCTTAGGGAGTTGCCTGTCCAGACGCCAGGATTGCAGTTGCTATTTGTTGCAGATCTGCGGCTCGTCACAGGCATCCACAAAGTCACTGACATACCATCTTGTGGACCTTGGATAGGGTGAACCTATCTTAGAGTGAGGATGGCTGGGTGGGCCCCAGGGCCCCCGTGTGCCCTGGTGTCTCCCCACATCCAGCTTTGGAGTTGCTGCTTCTGTCTGATCTGTGGTGTTTATACACAGTATGTCCATGAGGGCGGTGTGGAGGACCTGGTGCGCCCCCTGCTGGCCATCCTGGACAGGCCGGAGAAGCTGCTGCTGCTGAGGGACATCAGGTTGGGAGGGGCTTGGGAGGGGGAGGGGCAAGAAGCCCCAGGGACCCCAGGGCTGATGCTCCTCCAGGCCGGCACCTCCAGAACCAAGCCCCGCTTCCCCCACATCCCTGCCTTCCCCAGGAGTGTGGTGGCCCCCACGGACCTCGGCCGCTTCGACAGCATGGTGATGCCCGTGGAGCTGGAGGCTTTTGAGGCTCTCAAGAGCCGGGCAGGTCAGCAGCTGGGGGAGCTCTGACTCCGGCTCCTGAGCGCCAGTGGCGGGTGGGAGTGGAGGGTGGCTCACGCGGCTGAGCCTGCTGGCATGCCTATCTGGGAGTGCGGCAGGAGTGCCTGGCCTCTGTCTGACCTGTGCTCCCTTCCAACCAGTTCGGCCTTCTGCTTTGAGACCAACCAGGCAAGACACGCCACCCAAGCGTCACCTCATCACCCCTGTGCCTGGTCAGTCAGAGTCCCATAACCTGGGGGAAAGGGACAGCCCTGGGGACATCGGAACAGGGAGGATGGGCCTTCCATCCTTGCCTCCAAGCAGCGTCACTGAGGTCAGGAAGGAAAGGCCTGTCCTCCAGGCCATCGTCCTGTAAAGGGCGTTTTAAGACGACACACTTAAATCTGGTTTCTTGGCTATGCTAAAGTAGAACTGGATCACAATACAAAGTGCTAGGATACTATTAGTAATAGGTCATGTTTGTGTGTCCCTTTACAATGGACCTGAGCAAATCCAGGCCTTGTTTACACACACTCGGGAACCCTATAAACAGCAGAAAGGACCAGGGGCTGGAAAGGTTATCCCGGGGTTGATCAAGAAGAGCTAGTTGACCTTGACCCTGTTCCCCAGATAGCCGTGGAGGATTCTACTTGATGCCAGTGAATGGCTGTCTCAGAGGATGACGACGGAGAGATCAGGGAGAGGCTAGGGGGTCTTAAGGTCGCCCTCCGTGCCTCTGCCCCTGGCCACCACCATAAAGGAATCCCCCCTCTACAAGATGTACCGGTGGATGCCTTCTCCCCTCGCCGAAGCGCATGTACACCCCCTCCCCAACCACCTCCTGTGGCTCCCCGGCCTCCCAGGCCTAACTGGCTACTGACAGAACCCCCAAGTAAAGAGAGCACTCAGCAGAACCAGAGTCAGACCCCAGGCCGCAGCCGAAGCCGCAGCCGCAGCAGAGGGCGAGGCAAGTCCCCTGGGCGCATGCGCTCCCCCTCCCCAGCACCCATCACCAATGCCACCACAGCCAATGGGCGCTACCACAGGCCTCGGAAGGCAAGGCCCTTGCTTCCACGACCTCTGGATGGGCAGGAGGCCAAGGT
Source organism: Peromyscus leucopus (assembly GCF_004664715.2). Taxonomy (NCBI): domain Eukaryota; kingdom Metazoa; phylum Chordata; class Mammalia; order Rodentia; family Cricetidae; genus Peromyscus; species Peromyscus leucopus. Next base: position 52,058,953 of record NC_051063.1, on the reverse strand, counting down.
GGGAGCTAGGCAAGGGCCCTTGGAGAACGGCATTGGTGGGACAACCAAGGAGACGACCTGGAAAGCCTCCGCTGGAGAGCTGAGGACAGTCACGCTATCCAAGATGAAGCAGTCTTTGGGTGAGTCCAGGAGGCGCTGGGTAAGCAGGGTGGACGCCTGGGCTTGGGAGAAGATGGGGGGGTGGTGGCAGGGAAGGAATCTGAGTGTGAAGGTGTGTTAGTTAGGAAATCTAGGTTTGGAGGTGGGAAAAAGTCAAGGCTGATTTTGGGCATGGGAGTCCATGCTTCTCCTGGGAGCTCAAGGTTTGGGCTAAGGCTATGACTACGCTTTGGACTTTGCCCAGGCATCAGCATTTCTGGGGGCATCGAGTCCAAGGTGCAGCCCATGGTGAAGATAGAGAAGATCTTTCCCGGAGGTGCCGCTTTCCTCTGCGGGGCCCTGCAGGTGGGTGAAGCACGAAGCCTCCTCAGGCCCAGGGTTGAAGGGTACAGGGCCGGTCCACATTAGTCTTCCAGCCAGGCATGTTCAGACCAGGTCGTAGGCGGCGGCTTGGGGGCAGAAGGGTCAGGCCAGTAGGATGGGCAGGCCTAGAGAAGAATCTGTCCCCTCATGCTAGCCTGGGCCTGAGAATGGCCTATCCTGTTCCACCTCAAGTCCCAAGGGACAAAGGGCCATTGTCTGTGCCCCACCCTGCCCCCAACAGCTCCAGGCACAAAAGTTCTATTGTCCATCCCCAGCACCCACATGGGGGAGGAGTGTCCTAGCTAGCGGAGGTGAAAGGCCACTGCCCTCAGGTTGGGTGGTGGGTGGGAATGATGTGAACGCTGACTATTCCATCTCCATGCCAGGCTGGCTTCGAGCTGGTGGCAGTGGATGGGGAAAGCCTGGAGCAGGTGACTCACCAGCGAGCTGTGGACACCATCCGCAGAGCATACAGAAACAAGGCTCGGGAGCCTATGGAGCTTGTGGTCAGGGTTCCTGGACCTGGCCTGCTGCCCTCATCTGCCTCATTAGCCATTAAGGACCAGAGCCTTCCTGCTGGCAGTTCCTCTGCCCATGGACCCCTTGACAATACCCCAACCCTCACCCAGATCCCTCCCCCTGAGGATAGACAACTACAGCAGGCCTTCACCCCAGCCCTTCAGGCTCCTCCAAGTGCCCCCAAACTCTCCCCTCTTCTTACGGATCCCCATGACCCTTCCCACTGACCTTAAGGATTATTGCTGCTCCCCGGTATCCTGCAATACCGAGGCCCCTCTGTCCTATGTGCCTGACAGCTGAGAGCACCATACCGTGGCTGTGACCTACTGCAAGCTGTCTAGAAGTCCCCGGCGTTTTAAGAAAAGCTGGATGTCCAAGGACAAGGCTCTAGAGGGCAGCCTGCATCGTGTGCATCCCCTGGTCCTGGACCGCTTCAGTGAGGGGACAGAGAAAATCAAGTCTGAAGCCTGTAACTGGTGTGAGCTTCTTCAGGATGCCCCTGGCTTCCATACTCTGAGAGGCTTAAATTCAGTCTCCTTAAGGAGGTCACTACATCCATCCCCCAGTCTCAAGCAGCATTCAGTACAAAGGACAGGGTGGAAGGCTTTTCCAATTCTTCAGACCTTAGTAAGACTCGTGTTGTGGTCCACTAGGACCTCTGACTGGACTGGATTAGCCTCCTATCTCCCTCCCCGCCCCAGTAAGAACTCCATGAGGTAGGTGAGTAGCCAGCAAGCAGAGGGACAAATGCTCCAGACAGATGCCAGACAAGGTCGCCTGTAGTTCTTTATCCAGCATACTTTTTTTTTAAAAACAAACTTTTTTTTTTTTAATTTTTTCTTTGGGTTTGTACAAGAAATTTACAGTGTGAAAAATATACAAGTGAAAACGAGGCCATAAACCTGGTATTGGGAGGGGCTGCTTGGTCACAAACACAAATAAACAAGACATTGCTGAGTTCTTCCTTTGGTCTGACTTCAGCCCCCTCAGTCCAGAAGAGGCTCGCAGAGCTGGGACATGGGGATCAGACCCCAGTCCTAGCCCTGTCCCTCCACCTGGGCATGTTGGGGGCAGGCACATCTGGAGCAGCTGGTGCCATTCTGGCTCTCTCTGGCTTCAGGCAGGTAGAATGTGGAGATGGGGTAGCCCCTTTCTCTTCCCAGCTGGAGTGGGCTGGCAGACATCTGGGGACACACAGGGCTGGCAGTGGCACTGGCCGCTGGGGAGTGAAATGGTGGAGTGGGTAGGAGCCTCTGGGGACAGTGAATGGAACTTCAAGGGGTCTGATCTTGCTCCTTCAAGTCACAAGGCCACCCGAATGCTTGGCAGAGGCCCTTCGGCTGGGAGACCTGGAGTGCTCAGAGTCCTGGGACCCAGATGGTCTTGTGGCTTGTGGCCCTTGCCAAGCCTAGATTTCGGTGGCAGTGATCTCCTCCAGACAGATGCAGGGGGCTGGTTCGGCCAGGCCCAGGTCGGCGAGCTCCCGGGCCTCCAGCTCCAGGCTGAGCTGCTGCAGTTCCTGCTCCAGCTGCCGGTTACGCCGGTACATCTGGATGTAGTTGTGCTGCAGCTGCTTCTGGTAGCGGATCACCTGCTCCTTCTCCGCCTGCCAGGCCAGCCGCTCCCCCTCAAAGCTGTCCCGCTGCTCATCCCCTCTCCGCTGTTCGCGCTGCAGCTCTTGACGAAGCCGCTCCACCTGAGCCCGCAGGCTCCCTCCTGCTCCCGCTGCTGCCCGCTGCACCTTAACCTCATCGCTCTCTGCCAGGAGGAAAGGGTCGGTGGTGGCTGGGGGCACAGGGGGCACAGGGGGCTCCCGGAGTCCTGCTGCCTCCGCATCCAAATGCCCAGCCTTCTCCCGGAGCCGCTCGGCCTCCTGGCGATACCGCTGTAGCTCCTGGGAGCAGGCCTCCAGCTCCAGCTCCCGAGCTCGGGCTGCCTCCTGCAGGCCCCTGGCTCGGCCCTCGCTGACCCGCAAGGCAGCCCGGGCCTCTCGAAGGGCCACCCGCAGTGCCACCAGCTCGCTGCCCTTCTGTACCAGCTCTGCCTGAGATTCCTTCAGTTGCTGCTTCAGCAGAGAGATCTCACCCGATTTCTGGCAGACCTGTGGGTAAAAGGCAGTGGGTGTTGGGCACTGGGTACCATGCTGGGCACTGAAGGAGAGGAGATGCTCTCTCGCTATTTTACACAGAGAGGCGCAGCAGGATGGAGGCCTAGGGACGCATCCACAGATACACTTCTAGGAAGAGGCGAGAGGAAAAAAAGAGACCCAGATCTTTTCCCTTCGATGCTGGTCTCCTTATACTAGGGGTTGTATAAGCACTGCCTAGGCCTGGAGAGGGTGGCAGGCCGCAGGGGTGGAGTGGGGAAATCCAGGACAGTAGCCACATGTCCAGGTGAAAGGCATCTTGGTGAAGAACAGGCATCAAAACCAAACTGCTGGGCTGGAGAGATGGCTCAGAGGTTAGGAGCACCAGCTGCTGTTCCACAGGTCCTGAGTTCAATTCCCAGCAACCACATGGTGGCTCACAACCATCTAGGATGAGATTTGATGCCCTCTTCTGGCATGTAGGCATACATGCTGGAACACTATATACATAATAAATCTTAAAAACAAAACAAAACAAAAAAACCAAACTGCCTGGGTTCGTATCTCAGCCCAGCCCCTGGTCTAGGCTCCAGCCCTTCCTGAGACTCAGGGTTCCTCATTCATAAAATGGAGGTATTTATTAACAGTACCCACCTAATAGGGAAGGCAATGAATGTCACTAGCTCTGTGGGCACCAGATCAGACCAGAGAGTTCCAACACAGAGGAGGCACAAGGAAACCCCAACCCAGAAAGACGTGGAAGGGCAGACCCCCTAGGGTAGCTACCCCGGGCCACGTCTGCAGAGTGTGGCCCCGTGGGACCCCTCCAGCCTGCCCAGCACCTAACCTCGCATACCTCCCATTTGGTCTCCTCCAGCCGTGGCCCGAGTTCCCGCTGCTCCCGCTCAAAGGTAGCACAGCGACGCTCCAGCTGCTCTCGCTCCTCAAGCAGCTGTGCGAAGTCATCCTGCAACTGGCGCTTCTCTTGCTGCAGCTGGAACACCTGCAGCTGCAGCAGCTGTTGGGCCCGCTGGACACGCTGCGTGGCCTGCTGCGCCTGGGCTGCACAGTCCTCCCGCTCTCGTGGCCAGTGCCTCTGCCGCGCTCCGAACGCCTAGAGAAAGAAGGCAGGCTGGAAACCTTCAGGGCCCCCCAGATCCTGAGCTCTAGCCTCCTGGTTTGGGTGGCTCCCTGCCCGGGCTGGCGGAGGGCGGAGCACACACATTCAGAATACTACAATAGTAAAAGCAACCACGGATACATCATTTCCTAGGTGTCAGCATTATTCTAGGCGCTTTATACCTTCCACCTTATTTAATCTCATAGCCTGCCTAGGAAGTCCGAGCTATCCCCATTTAGACAGAACAACTGGGGTCTGGAGAGGTTAAGTGACTTTCTCAAGTGTAGCAGATGCTCCGAGCCAGCACCGGATCCAATTCACAAACCCTACCTCCTTACTCCTTTGAAGGTTAAGCTAACTACTGTGGGGGTGTCACACAATGGGTCTTCATCCTCTCCCTCCCCCAAAGCAATGCTCCATGCATTGTTCCTAGGCCTCCAGATGCTATGCCACACCACCCCGGGACTGCCTTGGGCCGCACCTGACACACGGTAACCTCGCTCTCATCCATACTGTCCCGAAGCTGCTGCAGCTCTGCCTCTCGGTCTCGAAGCTTCCCTTCCAGGACACAGTGTAGCAAGGCCTCATCCGAGGGGGGCGGAGGGGGTGGAGGGGGCGGAGAGCGGTCTCCACCCGAACTGCTGCCCGGGGAGGCCCGGGCACCACTGCCCAAGAGGGGCCCAGCGACACGGCCCCCCAAGGAACCTGTGCTTTTGCTGGAGGAGGATCGACCACTGTCCGAGTGGGAGGGCCCAGTAGGGACCCCTCGGGCTGGACCGGGCAGTGCCCCTCGGCCAGGGCCGTGGGAGGGCAGGTGCCCACCTGGAGAGCTGGTGGTCGGCTCAGCACCTCCAGTGCTGTAGGTGGGCAAGCTGGATAAAGAATTTCGGCCAGAGTCTGACAGTGTTCCCGATGGGCAGCCACTGGCCCAGCCACTCAGTGCCAAGGGTTTGTCAGCAGCAGAGGAGGAGGAAGAAGACGAGGAAGAGGAGGCTGGCCCCCCAAACAGCTGTGTCAGGCTGCCCTGACTCCCAGATAGCCCAGCAGCTCGAGGACCCAGGAAGCCAGGTAGGGATGGTGCCCCCCGAGGTTTGGGTAGCACTGGCTTGAAGGCTGTTGGCCGGATCAGGATTTTCTCCATGTTCTGAAATGAGGTACCACGTGACAGTGAGGAGGCTCTGCACAATCACTTTCTTTTTCTTTTTTCTGTTTTTAGTTTTTATTTTTGTTGTTGGTTTGAGGCAGGGTTTTACTCTACTGGCCTGGAACTCACTATGTACCCCTAGGGCTAGCCCTGAAGACAAGCAAAGTCTTCTGCCTTTTAAGAAAGTGGGATTACAGTGTGAGCTACTGAGCCCAGCTTGCTTGACCTTTCCAAATGCTAACCAATGTCTGTGTGTGTGTGTGTGTGTGTGTGTGTGTGTGTGGTGCGTGCGTGCATGAATATGCATGTGTGCACACAAGTGTCTGTGTGTGTGTGTGTGTGTGTGTGTGTGTGCATGAATATATGCATGTGTGCACACAGGTGTCTGTGTGTGGAGGCCAGATGTCAAAGTCAGGAGCCTTCCTCAGTTACTTCCCCCCTAATTTTTGATACAGTCTCTGACTGATCCTGGAGCTCACCAATTCAGCCAGTCTGACCGGCCAGCAAGCCCCAGGAATCTGAGTGTCTCTGCCCTACAAGTGCCGAGATCACAGTCCTGTACCGTAATGCCCAGCTCTTTACTTGGGTCCTGGGGATCTGAACTCAGATCCTCACACGTGTGCAGCAACACATCTTACCCACTGAGCCATCTCCTCAAGCCCTAAACCTTGATCTTTCAAAACCCTGTCAGACTTTCCGCCTGCCCACACAGGGTTCTCACCCCTGTAAGTTAAAAACAATTGCTCCCACTAACAATAGGCCTTCTAAATGTCCACTTATGTTAAGTAATTCAAAATGCTCATTTTTAATCATTGCAAGAGCCATGCAAGCAAAATACAATCCTCTTCTCATATTAAAAAATGAGGAAATAGAGGCCCCAGTAAAGTTAAAGGCTTTGCCCAAAGACACACACACATCTGTGTAATCACAGCTGAAGCAATTGGCTAGGCATGGTGGCACATGCCTTTAATCCCAGCACTGAGGAGGCAGAAGCAGGCAGATATCTGGAGGCCAGCCTGGTCTACATAGTGAGTTCCAGGATAGCCAGGGCTATGTAGAGAAAGCCTGTCTCAAAAAAACAAAAAACAAAAAACAAAACAAAACAAAACAAAAAAAAACAAAAAAACCCAAAAAAATAAAAAAAATAATCAAAGCAACTAGTATCGTATCGTTCACTTGAAGGTTCTGGGTACTATGCTAAGTACTAATTCTAACAGGAACCTACGATGATTAGCCTATAACCTTAACTATCCAGACACAGAAAATGGGCTCAGATAGGCTGCTATTTCCCTGAGACAGTCCACATTCTTTGCTCTATATGTGCTTCCAAATTCTAGCTTCCCTAAGGGGCTCCTGGTTCCACCCAGACCCTCCCAAACGGGCTGGCCCTTACCTTCTCCAGCTTCCCAGAGACAGGGATGAGCTTTGGTGGGGGCCCACGGAGGTGGGCATTGTGTGCCCGCTGCTCTCTCGGGTCTTCAACGTCACTGCTGGGGCTGGGAGGTGACTCTGTCCGGAAGTCCTCATTGATATAGGTAAAGCTGGTGCCTGGGACAGCCTTCCTGGGTGGCACAGCTGGGCAGAGTGGTTCCTGTGCCTCGTAGCCACCCCGTAGCAGCCCATCCTGCTGGCGGAAGAAGGTGGGCCCAGGGACACCATGGTGGCGTGGAGGAGCAGATCCCCCGGGACAGGGCCGGCCCGAGATAAGACTGCTCACGCTGCCCATGGCTGGAGCTTGTGGGGCAGTGGCTGTCTCACGTGCGGGCTCCAGTGGCACTGGCAGTGTGTGTACAATGGCCATGGTGGCAGAGCCTCAGGCCTGGCCAGGGGCCTCCAGGGCAACCTGTGAGCAGGGCATTGGTGTCAGAGCCCCTACACCTTGAGTTCTCTCCCCATAGGCCTGCTCCTGACCCCCTCCTCCAGGCAGCACACTCCCAGCATAGTAACAAGGCTTCCTCTCCAGGAACTGGCAGGAACCTCCGTTTTCCCTGGGCCCTACACCACTCACTACCCAGCTCTAGTCTGGACAAGGCTAAGGAATAATTCGGCCAGAGATGATGAAGGAACAGGGGACCCAGGAGGCTATGCAGGTTCCCTGGCAGGGAAGACCCAGTCTTAAGCCCTAACCTGCATCCCCTATAAAGGCCAAAACTCGGACTGGGCAGAGATCCCTAACTACTAGCTCCCAGTACAGGGCCCTACTCTCCTGGGACAGGTGGCCTCGTTACTGGGCTGTTTGGGCAGAGAACACGTCAAGGATGCCATCACCAACTCAGATGGTAATTAGGGAACAAAGAGCCACAGCCAGGCAGTGTCCAGCCTCCCACTGCTGGGCCTCAGTTTCTCCCAGACACGGAGGCAGCAAGGGTGGAGCTGGCCAAACAGGAAAGCTCACAGGTCTGAGGAACCCACAGGTGCCCTCTGGGGTCTCCTACCTCCCAGAGGTTGATGCTGGCTATGCTTGTTTCCATGACAACTCCTAGCTTCTGCCATCCACTCAGGACTAAGGGAGCCTACACAGGCCCCGGCCAAGTGTCAACCTTTACAAACCTTCCTGCTTCAGTTACTCTTCAGAGTAACCCCTATGGGGCTCCACCACCTCTGGTGGGATCTCAAGTAAGCTGGCTCCACCTCCCCAGTACAGCTCCTTCCCGAAAGGGACAGCAAGCCTCCAACCCGGAACTCCCTCCCAGTCCCAAGGCTGCTGATGACCAAGACTTAGGCATCTGCTGAAGTCATCATGTGGAGCAGGGGCCAAGAAGTGAACAGAGAATTCCGTAAGAGTGTGTGCATTTACTTGTGGGTGTGAGCACACCTACAGAAGCATAAAAATGAGCAGTATTTGTGAAAATGTGGATGAAAATACGCATTGAGTAGACGTGTGTTTAGACAGGTGTCATCAGTACATCCGTACATGTATGTGTGTGTGTGATGTGGGGAACATGACTGAAATAGGGCTGTGCTATGTACACAGGCAGGCCTCAAACTCATGGATCCTCCTGCCTCAGCGTTCAGAGGGCTAGGATTCTAAACCTGTGCCACCATGGCCAGCTGTATGTGTGAATTCTTATGTCTTACAAGACTGAGTTTTATTACTGAGAAAGCATAAATTAATATATTAATAAATGACTTTTGATGTTATATATGACAAAAAGTTGGCGATAATACATTTATTATTAGTTTTTTATTAACTTGGGGTCACTGTCTATGTCCCAAGTCAGTTGAAGTCACCCATCCTCAAGAAGCCATTTTCTTCTCTCAGGATGAAATTCCTAGGGAAAGCCTCACTTCTTTGGGGTGCATTTCAAGCCTCTCAGAGATTGAGAGACAGTGTCTCTGTAGGGCATCTTCATTTCTGCCGGGACGGTTCCACCAATTACTGTGTCTATCTTACACAAGTGTGTGGACAGGAAGGTGTGTGAAAGGCACATTTGGAGTAACTTGCAATGAGTGAGCATTTCTGGGGGTGGGGTGGGACCTGGGTGATATTCCAGACCACCTGGGTGGATGGAAGTCCCTCCCCACTTTTTAAAATCCTTTTTTTTTTTTTTTAACTTAAGGGTGTGAGGGAAGGTGAGCTCACAGGATCTGACCCCATTACCCCGTCTGGTCTTTCTATGTTGTCCTCCATCAAGTGTCCCTAAGTGTTAAGACTGAGAAAGCACAGAAGTCCAGCCTGAGGGAGGAGTTACTGCGAGCCAGGGTAGTAAGCGAACTAGATTCGAGGAGCAATCACACATTTCTCTATAGAGCCAGGAGCTGAGATTGCCCCCACAAGGTCGGGCCCGGGGGTAGAGATCGCTCCACAGGATGGAGGGAAGAGTGGGGAAGGGCTGGCACGGCTGTTCCCACTTCCCACTCCAGGGTACACAGAAAGTGAGAGCCCGAAGGAAGAAGGGCAAGGGCCGCTGCAGCCAGAGACAGACACAAGTCAAGAGACAAAGAGGCCAAGAGACCCAGACACGAGGAGCCAGAGGCCGACCCCGGAGTTAGGGTCGCTGAAGCCACGCAGGCAAGGGCCCCCAAAGCCAGAGAGACGTAAGGCTGGGCTCTGAGGGCCAGGAGTCTGGAAAGCCAGGCCTAGCCAGCCCGGCTCCCGCTCTCGAGGCCCAAGAGAGGAGGGGCAAGCGGCTCCATTTTGAGAAATGCGTTTGTGGTTGTGGGAAAAATGAACCCCCGGTTCCCCCCCAGCACGCCCTGACCTATCGCTATGGCACACAGACCCCCTGCGCCCCCCACCCCCGCACTGGGCTGGGGGTTCTGGAGCCTGGGGCCGCGCCAGGGCCTGGGGCGAGCCTGGCCCGGGTCCCAACTCTCTGACCTCAGGGTTGGGGGTTGGAGAGTTGGGGAAAGTCCCCCCAACACACACACTCAAACTCCGGAGACCAGTCAAGCGGGATCCAGCCTGGGATCACGAGTTCCCCTGCCGGGACTGAAAGCCCCGGAGTCCCCCCCGGGCCCACCCACCACTGTCCGCTCCTTCCACGGACCGGGGGCGTCCGTGGAATGCCACCTCCCCGCCGGACCGCATCGCCTACAAGTGGGGGCACCCTGAGCCCCGGCCCCCTCACCTCCGCCGCGCTGCTCCATGCTCAGCCCCGGGCCGCCCCAGCAGCACTCCACAGGCGCGCCGCCCGCCCGCCCGTCCGTCCGCTCCAGCCCGCGCGCGCGGCCACTCGGAGCGGCCCGGCCCGGCCCCGCCTCCGCCTAGCCGGCGCCCCCGGCCCCGTCCAGCCCCCGCCCGGCCCGAGTGGGCGGTGCGCGCGGAGCGGGGGAGGGGTCCGAGGGGCGTCCCCGCCCCGGGGCGCGGACGCGCGCAAGCGCCCCCACGTCACGCGTGCCCGCCAGGGCGCACGCGGGGGATGGATTGCACGGCGGCGGCGGCGGCGCCCAGGATCCCCTCCCGGAGAGGCCCCGCGACTGCGTCCGTGTGGGGAGACTGGGGAGGGGGGGGGCTCGAGACTCGTCGAGCGGGTCATCGGCTGGCCCTGCCGGGGCCCTCGGGCCGGCGGCGGCGGCGGCGGCGGCAGCTGGTCATTGTTCCAGCACAAAGAGCCAAGGCGCCGCGCCCGCCCGCCGCTCCCCTCCCCCTCCGCCCCTCTAGACCAGGCTGCCCTCCCCAGTCCCCAGCTTCCCAGTCCGGGAGGAGGCCGAGGGTCAGCCCGCTGGCCGGCTCCCGGGCACAAGTTGAGGGACTGGCTCGGTGGCTGGCTGTCCCACCCCCAGCAGGCTGGAGGTCACACGCTAGGGTTTTTTCAGAAGCGGCGCCACCTGGCGGCCCCTTCCGGCAACTTCTCAGCCACCCCCCCCAACCTCCAGAGCCCCCCACCAACCCCACTCCCTTCCCCGGCGCAGCGAGCCCAGGCTTGCCCCAGGCATGGCTCCAGGCTCCCTCGCCTAACCTCGGGGTCATCGGCTCTGAGAAAGGTCGCTGCTCAAAGTGGGAGGGGGGGCACCTGGCCCCCCCAGTAATCGCAAGAATGGACGGTTCAAACCTACACGGGCTCCGTCCGCAGCAGACACCCCAGTGTCTTTCTCAGGGTCACACATGTTTTTTCCCTCTCGAAAACAACAGTCTCAACACCCACACGACCTTTCCCACATTCTGTCTCAGGCAGCCACAATCACGGTCTCATCCATCACGTGGTTCCATATTCCTTCATTCCGTAATCCTTCGGGCCAACTCACAGAAGGCTCGGCGTTTCGGCCTGCCCTGCAACTTCACAAGTCCTTCGCATCCAGTCCCAGTCTTAAAATACACCGAGTCTCCCAACCGACCCTCTTCCGCGCAGTGACGGCCGTGCTCAGCCACGCAGACAACTTCTTACATCACATTCACAAACTACCCACTTGCCCTGAGGGGTCTCTGTGACCTGCTCGGGTCAGCTGACATCCACATCCTCTGGCAAGGCCACCCTCCCTTCTCTGCTGCCCCCCCCAACCCCCCCCCCCCACCTCCCAGGGCCAAGGCCTGCCAGAACTGGGCTCAGCCCCAGGAAGAAGCATCCCCCCCTCTTCCAGGCCACAGCCTGGCCGGCTCTCAGCTCTATTTTTAGCTCCATGGAAAGGGTTGTTTTTCTTTCTTTTTCCCTGGAAAGGGAAACACAGCTCAGCCACCCTCAGGCTCACTCCAGCCCCTCAGCTTCGTAAGGGCAGACTGAACCCCTCTCCCCAATGGAGACCCCCTCCTCTGGCCTTGCCCTGATCCCTGCCTCCCGGGGCACCGAGAGCCTCCTCCCCTTTCTGGCTGCCTGCCCAGAAGCTCAGGCAGCAGCTGGGCTCAGCGTGTGGCGGGGTGAGGGGTGGGGGGTAAGGGGGGGCGGCGTGGGGGGGGAGAGGCCTGGGGCAGCAGCCCCCTCCTTCGTTTTCCGAGAGAGAGGGATCTGGTCCTTCTTCCTCCTAGGGAAGGCAAACTCCCCTCGGGGGTTAAGGACATATTTACTCTTAGGCACTCTCCGTGGCGAGGGGAGACTGTTGCTCTCGCATGGGTGGGCTTTTTGTGCTCAGTCCTGCAAGTCGGGGGTGAAGGGCAGAGGACCTATAGACAGCTGCTCCCGGAGCTGAGGGTGTTGAGACCCAGGCAGCTGTCAGGGGCCATCAAGGTACTCTTCGGATACCTTTCAAGGATGCAGGCTCCGAGAATGTGTCACCGAGCAGGAAGGCCAGGAGTCCAAGTAACCCCACCCCGCCCAATACTCTCCCGGCCTCCTGAGCCACCCAAGCCCCCAGGGGCGCTGAGCTCCCATTCTGGGTGAGAGAGTTGATCATCATCCCAGGTGGAGTATGGAATAAAGCCCCGTACAGGGCGAAGAAGCATGCCGGGACTGGGGGAGAAGTGGATGAGAGAGTATCCCCGCCTAGACAGGGTTAGGGGAGTACTGCCCACCGGGCTGCGAAGCAGTCACGTGCTCATCGCCTGTTTACGCCTCGGTCTTCACCTGCAGGCAAGCGGCCGGGAAGCAGGAACCGCCTGATGCGACAAACCCCGCCCGCCCCCGCCGACAGTCTCAGGGCGGCCCCTTTCCCTCGGCCCCGGGCAGAAAAACTCAGCGTCCATCTCTCCCGGGGTCTCGCGGGCCGGTGGCACGCACTGCCTCTGGGGCTGCTAGGGTATCTCGCTCTGCTTGTCCCTTCCTGAGCGCACGTGTGTTCGTGTCCTGAGCGAATGCATGGGTCGGTGCATGTGTGTGTGTTGGTGCGTCTGTAAGTTTCCCTGTCCCTTTGCTATTCAGGCTTTGCCTGCGCTCCATAGAGTGCGGACCCCTTCCTCATCCCAATCCCGTTTCTCAAGACGCGGAAAGTTCTCTCCAGAGCGAGCATGTGCGGGAGGCCGGAGTTCCTGCACCCCGTCCGCCCACCACTCACCCAGCGTCACCTGCGCCGCGGCTCCCTCTGTGGCCGGGCTCCCGCTCCAGCGTGCCTACTTCCTCGCCGCGATAGAACTCTGGCTCTCCAGCCCTCTCGGGGCTCCGGGCTCCGCGCTCCCGGCTGCCGGCTCCCGGCTCCCGCCAGGCCGGACCTGGAAGAGTGGGGCGGGGCGGCTGAAGCCGCGCCCCCCCACCCAGAGAGGGGAGTGGTCTGCCCCGCACCCTGGAACAGCCAACCCAGTACCAACCCAAAAGTAGCCCGACCCAGTACCCAGCCCCAAAGTAGGCTGACGGTGGTCTACGCTCTGGCCTGTTGACTGACTGCACAGCGTACCGACTTTTGACCTAGGGGGAGGGCAGATATGACCGACGGCTAAGCTACCTGGCTGCCTTACTAAGGGGCTATAAATCCGGTCCACTCTGCCCAGAGCCAGAAGAGGGGAAATCCCTGTGAAGCAGACAAAGAACTCTCGAGTTTCATAACCCCCACCACACACACACACACCACACACACACACACACACTCGCGCACACACTGGGACTGTTCTAGCAGAACTAGTACCGCCCCATTCCCTGGAGTAGTTATCAGCCCAGGTGAGAAGCTGTAGTCCTGGTCCCCCATAGGGCAAGGCTAGGCTTCCCTTAGACTCATAAAGTCCCACCCACAGGCCCAAACAGGAAGTTGGCCTGTATTTTAGGGAGGTGCCGAGGGCTCCCTTCCTTCCTGGCACACCAGGTACATTGTGGAAGGGCTTAAGTTTACGGCTACCTGAACCATACCCACTGCCTGAGCAGTTGGGCCACAGGAGACCAAGGTGAGTTTGGTCTCTTCTCAAATCTACCGCAGTGACAGCTACTGAAGACCTAAAGTAAAGCTGCCTCCTCATAGCCCTGTGTGACACAGTGTCGGTCTGAAAACAGGGCTGCAGATCCAATTTGACCCTGCTGGGCCAGACCTTCCAGGAGGTCTCTGGGACATTCTTAAGTCAGCTGAACACAGAATGACATGGTTCATCCCAGGTGATTTGCCTCAAGCCACTTCCTTTGGGTATGTGGATAGAAAGTGGCTCCTGGGAACTTCATATGCAGGCTACGGGACCGACCTCTCCTGCCTTCTAGGCTCCAGTGGCCCTGAACACACTCGGTGCTGGATCTTGCCGTGGGGGAGTTTTCGGCAGGTACGGAGTGGAATGTGTTTGTGTACCGGGTGTTAGTTTCCCTCCTCCTGCTCATTCTGGTTTGTGCTGTGTGGGGGTGTCTGCGAGGAGGGTGGGGCAGGACAAACAGCAAATGTGCACTAGTTCTCTGGGCTGACGGTACAGCCCTCACTGGAAACTCGGAAGGGTTCCCTGAGAACACAGCAGGCATTCTAGGGAGAGTAGAATATGGAGTCCATGCCCTTATAGGTAGGAATGGTCTCGTTCTGTACATCTGGAAGGCATGGCTGACTTGAATATTTCAGACCCTGGATGAGGCCCAGAGCAGCCAACTGCTGGGAATGATTACTGCAGTTTGAGAGGCCCGGCTCCAGCCAGTCTGGAAGAGACCCCCAAGAAGGCAGACCCTGGAGGAGCTACCCCCACCCCAGGTTCTTCCCAACAACAGCTTTGCAAAAATTCGCTTCAGCTCTTTATGGCTAGAGTTCTCAGAAACCCCGGACTCTTCCCTCTGGTTCTAAAAGCTTCCTCTTGGGTTGACTTGAAAGATTACTTTTCCTCCAGGGAGTAAAAAACCTCCCCTATACCTGAAGCAGAGGCTTCCCAGCACCCCCAATCTGAACATCTTGAAGTTGGTCCTTTAGAGTATCAGAGGAAGTGAGATAAAAAGGTCATTTAGCAATATGCCTGGCAGTCTGGGATCATTTCTTTTACAGTCGCCTAAAGTGCTTGTTAAACCGAGGCATCCATATCCCATGTCAGACTCCAGAACTGCGAACATGTAAAGCGGGGAGAGAGAGGGCCCCTAAGCTCTGCATTTTAAACGAATTCCCAGGAGTTCTAGCACAGGAAGAAACGGAAGAATACCAGAAGTAAACGGATGAGGTAGAGGGTTACAGATAAGAATAAACTGATTGTATTTTTGAGACAAGGTTTTGAGTAGCCCAGGCTGGCCTTGAACTGTGTAGTTCAGGATTTTTTTGTTTTGTTTTGTTTTTCGAGACAGGGTTTCTCTGTGCAGCTTTGCGCCTTTTCCTGGAACTCACTTGGTAGTCCAGGCTGGCCTTGAACTCACAGAGATCCACCTGCCTCTGCCTCCCGAGTGCTGGGATTTAAAGGCGTGCGCCACCACCGCCCGGCAGTTCAGGGTATCTTTGAACTCCTCCCTGCCTCCTACCTCCCAGGTGCAGGCATTAAAGGCACTCACCACCACACCCAGCTAGGGCTGATTTAGTCTCCATTGAGAATGTGAATGGCTCACCTCCCAGGGGAAAGAGGGACAGCTGGTCAGACAAGGCCTGGGTGTGTGGCCCATTGACCCACACCTGTCAGGAATAAGCACACCACCCCGTCTCCCCTGTGCCAAGGGAAGGGCTACATTTAGTGGGTGGGATGTGGAGACCTTGTACTTCTCCCTGCTATCTGAGGGGTTGCAAGTGGGAAGTGAAAGACTAAAGAGGAGAAAAGGATCCATTTACTCCCAAGTCGGAGGGCAAACCCAGCTAGTGTGGGGAGACATCTGGTGGACAAATCAGAAAAAGCACAGGAACAAAGGCAACTAAAATGTTTCATTGAAACCGGAGAGGGCTCTGCGAGTCCCAGCTCCAGCTGTCAGAGGCAGCATACAATGGAGTCAGTATCCAGCGGGCAGGCACCGTGGGCTCACAGCTGCTTTCCATGGTTCTCTGGCGATGCAATCTGGGGGAGGAAGCTCCCATCTTTGAGGCCCTGAGAGTACAGGGATAAGCACCGAGGATTGATTCCAACAGGACAGCTACCTTATGCCTGGCTCTACACAGAAGAGAGCGGCGTAGTGCCCGGTCTATGTCTCTGAATGCCTAAGTGCTGGAGTTTCAGCAAGAAGCCTCTTGGTCTATGACAGGCTCAGGGGCTTGGCCTGTCTGACCTGCTCATTCCCACCTCAGCTTTTAGTCTGCTCTCTGCCTAGACCCCTTTCCCAGAGGTTCACAAGGCCCCCTCCTGGTTCTCACATGCACTCTGCTCATACACCTTTTTAGACTGATTAGTGAAAACCAGTCTGTGAGCAGTCTAACATTCTTCACTTTGACTTATTCCTTTCACCAAAATGCTGGTTCTTTGGAAACAGATATTGTCTTTTCAGTGCCCTATATACATACATATATACATATACACACACATATATATATATGAAAACCCAGCATACAGGCGGTCCTCAATAGCTGCTGGGTTCCTCACCCTGGAACCCAGCCCAGGACTAGATGGAAGAGGAGCCCTAGCGGACAGCCAGGCGTCTGTGTTAGCCTGGTCCATCAGGCTCACTGTAGCCAGCAGCTAAGCTCTGCTTTCACCTGGAGGACTTGGAGGAATCTGACTGGTTGGGACTGGCATCCTGGCCTGAGCAAGTCTCAGAGTTCTGGTGCCCTGCACCTCTTTTGCCAGAAGAGGACTTTTTGGCCACCAGTCCGTTGTCATCCTTGATCTTCTTGAGTCGGGCTTTGCTCTTGGGTGGGATGGAGAAGGTAAGGGAACTCTTGTTGAACTCAAGTGGGAAGACACCTACATCTCCATCAAAGCGGTTCTTGGATACCTGCAGGTACCGTTTTCCCGGCCCAGTCACCAGCTTCCTGTCCTGAAGGATGAGAACATTGTCTGCTTCTTGGCTTGCCTGGGGGGGGGGGCAGGAGAAGGAGGACTTATGAGTGGAAGGAAGGTTGAAGAGTCAGGAGGAGTGGCAAGAATGGGAAAGGGGGGCTGAGGGCACTGGCTGCTCTTCAGGGGACCCAGGTTCAATTCCCAGCACCTACATGGTAGCTCACAACCGTCTGGAACTCCAGTCCCAGGAAATCCAATGCTTCCTTCTGCCCTCCGTGGGCCCCAACATGCATGTAATGCAAAGATTAAAATGCAGGCAAAACACCCATATGCATTAAAATTTTTTTTTTTAATTTAATTTTATTTTATGTGCATTGGTATTCTGCCTGTATGTATGGATGTCAGATCCCCTGGAAGTGGAGTTACAGATGGTTGTGAGCTACCATGTAGTTGCTGGGAATTGAACTCGGGACCTCTGGAAGAGCAGTCAGTGAGTGCTCTTCCACTCAGCCATCTCTCCAGCTCCTAAATAAATTTTTAAAAATGGGAAAAGGAATAAGTACCCCTCATCACCAAGCTCTTTAAACAACTAACCATAATTGATGCTAGAGCCGCCAAATCTCCCAGCCACGTTACAACTTTGCCACTGTCTCAGACTGTGTGCTCCTTCTGCTTGCCCCGCCTCTCCCCACAGTGGACTGTCCTACCCACCCAACGCCTCTCCCCCACAGTGGACCGTCCTACCCACCCAACGCCTCTCCTCACAGTGGACCGCCCTACCCACCCAACGCCTCTCCCCCACAGTGGACCGTCCTACCCACCCAGCTTGTTCTTACTATTCACATGACACTTCACTAAGGACCACTTTTGATTCCCTAAAAAAGTACCACCAATTTTGTTTTAAACTTCTGCATTATTCTTGTTCCGTGTTTGTTCCAAACCAACATACTTTTGCTCTTCAACCTGAACTCCCCTTGCCTAGCTGGGTCTGACATCTAACAGGAATTTAGCACACCGCTGGATGCCTTGGGATGGGGCTGGTCCTGTGGCCCAGAAGGCCGCCTTCCCATTTATTTGATAATCTGACACTTACTGTCTGGAAACCTCAGTGGAAGTTTTGTTGCACATCCACTGGGAAGTCTCCCACACGTCACAGGATGACTCAGACCCCTCCCCTCCCCTGCCTGTCACAGCTCTCATCCCACTGAGCTACAGTCATGACCTCACTGTTTTCCCTACTAACAGGTGTGACTCCTAGATGGCACAGAACCAACTGCGATCCCTGTACTCCTGGCTCATGTATTCCTCATGTCATGGCCCCAGAAGCACGGCCTCCTGCCTTTTCAGGGCAGTCAGAAGAACCTGAGGCTGAAGGAAGACTGTCTCTAGTCATGCCTGCCGCTCTAACTCTCCAAGCTTGAGTGCCTTAAAGCCGACTCACTTTGGCTGAGCCAAATATGGAAGCTGTCTGCAGTTCCTTGTCATCGTCCTCCTTCCGTGGGTGAATGACCAGAGTCACGTGGCAGCTATTGTCTGTGGCAAACTTCCGAAAGGCTCCAACGATGTAGTCTTGAGCTGCAATCCTGCAGCAATGCAATTCGGTGATGCAAGAGGTTAGTGGGTGGAACGTGCACCGAGTCCTGAGCCAGTCCCGGCACACGAACTACCCAGCCCCGCTACCCTTCCTTCTACTCAAGGATTCACACTCGGGTCCCTGGCCAACTCCCCACTGCCGAACCTCTCAGAAGATAACAGCACGATGACTGTACTAGAGGCCAGCTTCACGAGAAGACAGTGTGTGTGAGTCAGACAAGAAGAGCTCACCTGTCGGTGGAGAACTGCTCGTGACCCATCATGAACTGCAGGTTGTCGATGACCACATGGCAAACGTCATAGACGTAGACAGCATGCTGCATTGTGTCTATTACAGACCTGGAAGGAGAAGCAGGGATTCAAACAGTCAACTACAGACAGCCTCAGGGCACTCCAGGAGAAGAGCCTGCATCCTGAAAATACTGATATCATCCGCTCTTCTGACTTCCCATTCTTTGGAAACCACAAGCCTGTCTAAAGAGCCCTGGAAGGCACTCTCACTGGAGCTGGAAAGAGCATAAGAAATATGATGTGGGGCTGGAGAGATGGCTCAGAGGTTAAGAGTACCAACTGCTCTCCCAGAGGTCCTGAGTTCAATTCCCAGCAACCACATGGTGGCTCACAACCATCTGTAATGAGATCTGGCACCTCTTCTGTATACATAATAAATAAATAAATCTTTTTTTTTTTTTTTGTTTTTTTTGAGACAGGGTTTCTCTGTGTAGCTTTGCGCCTTTCCTGGAGCTCACTTGGTAGCCCAGGCTGGCCTCGAACTCACAGAGATCCGCCTGGCTCTGCCTCCCGAGTGCTGGGATTAAAGGCGTGCGCCACCAACGCCCGGCTAAATAAATAAATCTTTAAAAAAAAAAAGAAATATGATGTGTTGGGATCTCTCAAAAATGAAAATAAGGGCCAGGCATGGAGGTGCAAGCCTCTAATCCCAGCACTTGTGAGGCAGAAACTGGTGTTGAGTTCGAGGCCATCCATCCTGGTCTACATAGTGAGTTCCAGGACAGCCAGGGCTACCTAGAAAGACCCTGTCTCAAACAAACAAACATTAAAAATGTTTTTTCAAGTAGCTGGTCTCTGGAGCTCTCACCTGATGCTCTGCTGTCCGTGGAAAGTCATGAAATAGAGAGGCAGGTCCTCAAAGCGGTCTGCCCACTCTTCGTACTTGTCCAGCTGCTCCTCCAGACGTGTCACAGCAAACTGAGTCAGCATGACCCGGGCTAGTCTCACGTTACTGATCTCAAAGCTACCCCAAAGTGTGTTCACCCCCTGGGTACATAAATCCAGGGCATACTCACTGATGAATGTTGTCTTTCCACTGCCTGTTGGACCTATAGGTGGGGATGGACACAGAGGAAAGTTAAGAGGAAAGTCTGGTCCTTGAACCAAGATTCTGGTAAAAGTCGGGAGGGGAAGCCACCTTTTAACATGGCCGTTAGGGGCTGGAGAGATGCAGCAGTACTTAAGAGCACTTGTTGCTCTTGCAGAAGACTAGATTTGACTCCTAGCACCCACATGATGGCTCACAACCATCTATAAGTCCAGTTCCAAGGGACATGATGACTCCTGGCCTCTGGGGGCACCAGGCACACATGTTGTGTACATACACACATGAAGCAAAACATTCTTATACATAATAAATAAATCTAAAAAAAAAAAGAAATAAATTGAACATAGCCAGTGGCCAAAACCACATACTTTTGTCACCTTATTATATAACCTTTTATCCAAAACAGCTTTTTTTTTTTTTTGCTTTTTTTTTTAGTTTTTTGAGACAGTGTTTCTCTGTATAACATCTCTTGCTGTCCTGGAACTCTTAGTAGATCAGGCTAGCCTTGAACTCAGAGATCCACCTGCCTCTGCCTCCCCAGTAGTGGGATTAAAGGCGTATACCACCACTGCCTGGCTGTAAAACAGTGGTTTTTTTTTTTTTAAACATTATTTTATTATTTTATGGGTACAGATGTTTTATCTGCATGTATGCTGTGTACCACATGCACACCTGGTGTCCTCAGAGGCCAGAAGAGGGCATCAGATCCCCCTGGAACTGGAGCTACAGACAGTTGTGAGGTACTGCGTGCGTGGTGCTAGGAAAAGCAGCCAGTGCCCTTAACCACTGAGCCATCTCTCCAGCTCCCAAAGCAGTGATTCCCTAAAGAGTCACCTGTAAAGACCGTCAGCTCGCCCTTCCGATGCCCCTTCAGCAGACGATTGAGGTCTGGGAAGCGACTCCAGCGGACACCAGCAGCTTGCTCCACATTTGATAGCTCTCCTAGAACCTCCTCACGGAGCTGACGGAAAGACACAATAGACTTGTGCCAGGCAGGGAGGGCAGTCCGAAGAATACGAGGAAGACTTAAGCCTTGGTTTAAGGCCTCCAGGGGACGAGGCTGCTGGCTACCAGGCCTCACCAAAGAACATCGCTTGGGGTTGAGTTTTCGGGCAAACAGTTTGGCGGCCTCCCAGGACCGAAGGTCATCCCCTAACCAGAATACAATCCGACGAAACTGTTCGAGGTACGGGAGTAAGGCTGGGGGTAAGCAGACCGTTCCTCGGGGCAGGGAAAGGGTGGGCAGCCCCATGGACTGGCTCAAAGCCAAGCTGTCCAGCTCACGACTCGTCAGGACCACCTCAGCATCGCGCCGGCTGATCAGTGGTAATCCAAACAGGTTGTGGTAGGCACCAGGCCGGGGGATGGTGGTCTCCACGTACTGCACTCCATTCCCCTGGTCTTCAGCGCTTAGTAGCTTCAGGCCACGCATTCCTGTGCTCCCAGGGGTGAACCAAGGGAACACCAAACTTCGAGTAGATCGAAGATACCGGACACTGAACCTCCTGAGTGTGTCATCTGTCACCTTGGTAAGGCCAAACATCACTCGAGCCAGCCTGGCTTCCTCAGGGTCAGGCAGCTCCCAGAGAGGTATAGATCGGTTCCAGATTCTCAGGACCTCCTCCCTGTCCTCGGCTTCCGGGCCCACAGTAAGTAGGACTCCCTCTCTGGTCCCATCCCCTCGTCCCTCCACACTGGCCTGGAAGTCTTCCCAGCTCCCTTCTGCTAGGCTAGTCATGCAGAGGAAGTGTCCTGTGGTCTTGTCAATGAAGAGGCAGAAGGAAGCAGAGGCAGAGGTAGAATCCTTCAGATTTTTGATGTCTGAGGACTCAACAAAGGGGCTTGGTGCTCGAAGACAGCTGTGGCCATCCTGGAACGGGATCCCGTGCGCCCTTAAGTACTGGCGGATTTCAGCTGTAGTCACAGGCGACACTGGCACCTCTAATGCTGGGAGAGCTTCCTTCCTGTACCTTCTGCGAGGAGGGCCTGGAGCCAAGCTTCGGGGCAAGCCCCTCCGACCCACCCACACCCCTCGCAGTGGGAGCAAGGTCCGGAGGGGATATGCACATCGGAGCAGGAGCCACATTCCTAACGGAGTGGGATGCCTCCTGCAAAACTTTCGGTATCTGGTTTGGTGCCCTTCACTCACTAGGCCAGACCCTAGGACCCTTCCAGAGGGCACTCACTAGAGTCGGCTTCTCTCTCTTCTCAAATGTCTCCCTTGCCAACACCCTTCCTTATTCATACCCTGGCTTGCCACTCTCCATCTCTGCCCATCTACGCGACCCTTGCACGTCTCCGCCCCTCTCTAGGGCCTTTTCAGTCTCTCCCCTCCACCTGCTCACTTCTAGGACCTCTACTACGGTCCCTCAATCTCAACGGCTTCTCGGCATCATCTCCTCCCCTCTACCTCCCCTCCATGGTCTCTGCTCGCCCCCGGCATCTCTCCAGCCCTCGGCATCGCCAGGCGCTCCCCTCCGCGCCCCGCACTCACTGGGACCCTCCACACAGCCCGAGGTCACGAGCAGAGGTCCAGTCCTCTCCCTGCCGCCCGCGTTCTACCCTCCGCGCCGGGAACTCCACGCTCCCGCCCCCGGCTTCGCGTCGCGACCCTCGCTGCCACCCTTTTGCCCGCAACGTGGGTCACCCGCCCGCGCGCCACGCGCTGCCACCTCGGAAGCAAAACTCTCCCGGCCGCCCATGAACCCGGAGCCGGAAGCCGCTGGTGCGTCCCGCCCTCCCTCTCCCGGTCCGGGCTGCCAAGCCGTAGCCATGACCGCGCGCGGGACTCCGAGCCGCTTCCTGACGAGCGTCCTCCATAACGGGCTGGGTCGCTACGTGCAGCAGCTGCAGCGCCTGAGCCTCAGCCTCAGCCGGGATGCTCCCTCGTCCCGCGGCGCCAGGTGAGGGCCGCGGAAGCGGGGGGGAACGGGGTAGGGTGGTGGTGGGGGCGGGCACCGACGGGACTGGGTCCGGGGCACCGTACTCACCTTCGCTGGGCCTGGCAGGGAGTTCGTGGAACGCGAAGTGACCGACTTCGCCCGACGCAACCAAGGGGTCGTAGTATACGTGAACCCGCGGCCGTGTGCGGTGCCCCGAATAGTGGCCGAGTACCGTGAGTGGGGCCGCGCGCGCTGGGGCGGGAGGGCGGGGTCCCGGCTTGCCCGCTGGGTGGTTCTTGTTTAACTTCCGACCTGGCCGTGGGCACTCACTCCCACGTCCCTCGGCCAGTTAACGGGACCGTGCGCGAGGAGAAGGTCAACAGCAAGTCGGTGGAGGAGATCACATCCCTGGTGCAGAAGCTGGCAAACCAGTCCGGCTTGGATGTGATCCGCATCCGCAAGCCCTTCCACACGGACAACCCCAGCATCCAGGGCCAGTGGCACCCCTTCACCAATAAACGGACGGCCCTCCACGGGCTGCGGCCCAGAGAACTTCACGATCCTGCGCCAGATTCGGTACAAGCACAGTAAAGAACCAGCCTTTGGACGGTGAAAGTGATAAAAATTGGTTCCTCTTTCGGGTTTCAAGCTCAGGCCAATAAATGGAGACTACCAGCGGGGGCGTGGCCCGGCATAAAGAAGAGCTGACTGTTAACCATTGCTCACTGCTAGCTAGGTACCGTGACCTTGTGAATACCCTAATTCTGGTTCTGCTGGCCTCCTTGCAAGTTGAGATGTGAAAAGGCTTCCAAGTGTTGTACAGGGTCCTTGTTTTGTGGAATCAAAATAATAATGATTTCAAAACGCAGTGAAGGGTCTCAAGGCTGGCTTCTGAAGAGCCTGTGATGTCCTGTTGCTCTTGCTGTGGGCAAGGCACCTTATATCTGTGTTTGTGTGCAGATTGGAGTCATTAAACTTACCTAACACCACATTTGGAGATTTATATTTATCATGTGTATAGGTGTTTTGTCTGCTTGTATGTCTGTGCACCATATGCATGCAGCGCCCCCTGGAGGCCAGAAGACGGTGGACGGTCCCCTGGAACTAGAGTTACAGACTTTTGTGGGCCACCTTGTAGGTTCTGAGAATTGAACCTGGGTCTTCTGAAACAGCAGCCAGTGCTCTTAAATACCTAAGTCATCTCTCCAACCCCTCAAGGTCATGCTTCAAAATGTGCTTTTTTTTTTCAAGACAGGGTCTCACAGGCTTTGGCTGTCCTGAAACTCTCTATGTACACCAGGTTAACCTTGAACCCACAGAGATCTGCCTGCCTCTGCCTCCCAAGTGCTGGGACTAAAGGTCTGCACCACTATGCCCAAGTCAAAATGTGTGCGTATTTTAAGCATAAGCCTTCCTTTTGATTCTAAAACCAGGAACAGAACACAAAACTTTTCAGTGGCTGGTATCAAAATCCTAGATGCACTCCTACCCCCAAATTCTTAGTGCAGAAATAAGCACATATCTTCCCCTGGATCGAGGAATGGGCAGTGCCAAAAATTTTCTTAGGGAAGAGCATAAGGATTGGCAAGAAGTATCTTCCAGCCTTAGACAAGGCAGGGGCTAGAGGCATGGCTCAGAAGTTAAGAGCATTTGCTGCTCCTCCAGAGGACTCAGGTTCAATTCCGAGCACCCGCATGGCGACCTACAACCGTCTGTAACTCTAGTTCCAGGAGATCTGACTTTCCTGGTCTCTGAGGGTATCAGGCACGCAAGTGGTACACAGGCTGCATACAGACAAAACACCCAAACAAATCAGGGGGCGTGGTGTTGGCAAGGAAGGGAAAGGCCCCAGTGTGGTAGTACAGCTTCTAGTCCCCAGCACTCAGAAGGCAGAGGCAGCCAGATGGATGAGTTTAAGGCTAGCCTAGTCTACATAGAGAGTCCCAGGCCAGCCAGGGCTACATAGTGAGACCAAGTCTTTTTTTTTTTTTTAAAAAAAAAAAAAAAAAAAAAAGGCATGCCGGGCAGTGGTGGCACAGGCCTTTAATCCCAGCACTTGGGAGGCAGAGCCAGGCGGATCTCTGTGAGTTTGAGGCCAGCCTGGGCTACCAAGGGAGTTCCAGGAAAGGCACAAAGCTACGCAGAGAAACCCTGTCTCGAAAAACCAAAAAAAAAAACAAAAAAAAAAAAAAAAAAAAGGCAAGGCTGGTGACGTGGCTCAGTGGGTGAACACAATCATTGACAACCCAAGTTTGATTCCCCAGGACTCGCATAGTGGAAGAAGAGCCACAGATTCTCCTGAGTTGTTCTCTGACCTCCACGCACACACCCTGGCATGTGCATACAAACAAGTGTTTTGTTATAAAAGCAAGGAGCGGGATGTGCTGTATATCAACAGTCCCACATATCCTGAGGCTGAGACAAGGAGGATCACTTGAACCCAGGAGTTTGTAACCAGCCTGAGCCAACAGTGAGATCCCTACCTGAGCAGATAAAGCCAGAGGCAGAGGGCTGGGAGTAGAAAGCTAGGAATCTTGTGAGTGCTTCAGCTGTTGTGATTTTGTCATCCTCATCATCAGTGACTAATGTTAGCCTCAGCCCATGGCTTCTGAGCCTGCCAGCTCAGTACGAGCAGGAGGGGAGGATCTCATTCCTTATGTAAATATTTGTATGGGGAGCAAAGCCAACCCTAGATGAGGAAATCTCTGCAGCACCTTCTCCTTGGGGCAGAAACCTATCCCTGGTAAAGCCAGTCTAGACCAAGCAGACACCCAGAGCCGTGGGGAAAGGGCTTTTATTAACCAACATGAGGAGGAGCAGAGCCCAGGCTCCCCATTCCATCGATGCATGTTCCACCCACCTGGGTGATGAGTGGGGGGCATTCCTCAAGAAGTACAGCCATTCTCACAATAAATACATTCATTGTGGGGTGGAGGTGGGAGAGGTGTGGGTGAAGGGCAGTAAAAACTCGTGGAGTTCCACGTTCTCAGCTACAAAAATAACAGTCATCCTCACCCAAGGGGAATGGGAGAGCTCAGTCAGAGTTGATTGTCCCATACGGGCCTGGAGACATCTGAGGCCCTTGGACCTTGAAAGTGCCCTGGTGAGGTAGGACAGGAGCGGGAGCCAAGCATCCAAACTCCCAGCCTCTGCCCTTTGCATAGTTCCAAGAACGGGCTTCATGTGCCAGGTGAGATCTCAGATCACTTCCCCTGCTCTGGTCTAGGAGAAGCAATTGCTTGGTCCCTAAGAGGGAGGCTGGCTCCTTGAGTGCAGTGTCGGTCACTTGTCCTAGTTTCGGAAGGACAGCTAAACGGGAGGGAGTCTCCCTGTGAAATATCCATGGACCAAACCTAGTAGACACAGGTCTGACTGAGGCAGCAAGGGGGGCTTCCGCGTGTGCATGTGGGTGGGAATGGAAGCAGATGATGTGAGTGTGTCACCACACATGCACAGGAGAAGGACGTGCCTGGAGCTCTGGCACTCTCGCATGGCATGTGAATGAGTGCAGTGAGGAGGCTGACTCACGAGGGCTGCACAGGAAGGGAGAGGAGGGGAGTGATGTTTCTTACCTCCCAGGCAGGCCTATCCCAGACTCCTGCCAAAGGGTTACCACATGGGGCTGGGGTTGAAAGAGGACTAGATAGGAAGGTGACAATTGGGAGGGTGGCCCCAATCTAGGAGGAATGAAACAAGGTGCCCCAGGAGGCAGGCAGGACACTGCAGCCCAGCTGGTACCATTCTTCCGTGTGCACATGGGAATGTAAGCAGGACTCAGGTGGCTGGGAGAGAGAGAGGTCTTGTCTGAATTCAGGACTACCCAGCACACAGAGCTATGCAGAGGGTGGTGATATTGAGGCCATCTGGACCTGCAGAACCCTACCTGAGGAGAAGAGGAAGGTTGGGCAGGTAATGGGGTAGGAAGACAGTCCACTCCTCCCAAGCTCTTAGGTTAAGGGTAGAAACTGGGTCTGGGTTTGCAGAGTACTTGGTCCTGAGGGAGCACCTACCTTTGAGGAGCACCGGTAGGCCTGGGCTGCTCACATGTGTGCCTTGGAGACTGAAGAGGGGTTTTGGCTAACCATGATTCTGGCCAGCCCTACAGAGACATCAAAGGGTTGGGGGAGGGGAATGGAGTTGGGAGCATGAAGGGGGTGGCTGTGTTGGGGAGGCAGAGGCCCAGCCTGGGGCAGACAGGCTGGCTCGGAAGAGCATTTGTTTAGGAGGCTAGGCTCAGACAGAGCTCTCATCTAGCTGCTCTACAAGATGCGTGTGTTTCCTCTTCTCCAGGATGCGGCTGAGCTCCTCCGCGAAGGAACAAGGTCCCGCTGGCACGCCATTGTGGCTCTGCCTCAGGAGCACGTAACTGTTGCCATTCATCCTTCGAAGGCGGCTGGGCAGGGCCACCAATCCATTGGTCAGCTCAGCCGGGGGCGGGGGTGGGGGGGGAGGGGGCGGGGCTGGGGCTCCTTCCCCAGGGATGATCTGGAGGCAGCCACTCTCCAGGCCCCCAGCCCCCTCCCCCTCGTCACCTTCATCCTCCTCTCCAGGACACTGGCCTGAGACTGTCTGCAGCTGCACAGCGGAGCCCCCTGCCCGGCCAGCCCGACCCAATGAGTATTTTCGCCTCCGACCTCGTCTGCCTCCCCTCAGACATGCCACATAGAGGAGGGAAGATGCCAGGATGAGGCAGAGGCCGCCAAGTACAGCAATGGCCACCACATACAACAACCTCATGTCATGTGCCAGCTGGGCCCCATGTGTGGCAGGGGCTTGTGGAGCTGGGGCAGGGGTAGCCGGCCGGACTGTGAGGCTGTAGGAAGCCAGCAGCATCCGGAGACCGTTCTCCTCAGCATAGCAACCATAGTTGCCACTGTGCTCCAGTTGTGCGTCTGTTAGCAGCAGCCCGTCCACTCCTACGCGGCAGCCGTCCTGCCCATCACTCAGGACCTTGCTCCCATTGAGCAGCCACAAAGCTCGGGCCAGGTTAGATGGCTGGTCACAGGGCAGGAGGACATCATCACCCCGGAGCACAGAGCGGGTCTTGAGTGGTGGTGGTGGTCCTAGGGAGGATGGGAAAGGAAAGATCAATATCTGCCCATGCTAGACAGCATTGGAAATGGCAAGACAGGTGGTAGTAGACAGCTAAATTCTGGGCACCAGACACAAAGTCTAGAATCTAAGCAAGCCTGTGAGTGCATGCTTCTCAGGGTGCACACTGGCCCTTCCTAGTAAGTAAGCAGTGTCTTGGGCCTTTTCTCCTTTTATCTCTAGTCCTCTAGCTCTCTCGCCTGTGGTTCCAGTTCCCGCCATCTACCAAGGACTCCTCCTCTTTACCTTCAGCACAGCTTCCTTCCTGAACACGACCGGACTTGAATGTTTACCATGTGCTGGGAATCTCGCTAAGGCCCAAACCTCCTTCATCAACCACACCAGGTCCTTTCTTTGAATTGCTACCAGCAGCTGCTGCAGCAGTGTACCTCAGGAGCCAGGAGTCTCCCTTGCCTCTCTTGCTCACGTCAATCCTCATGAGACTCTCAGACCTGTTCGCGTCTCTCCTTCCTCAGCTGCCTGCCCTCTAGGGCCCTCATTCAGTCTCTATTCCTTGCAACTATAGCTAATCCCTTGAAAACACAAATCTAGACTGAGGAGATAGGTCCGTGAGTCTAGGTGTTTGCTGCCAGCTTGACAACCTGAGTTCAATCCCTGGGAGCCACATGTAGGAAGGAGAAAACTGACTCCCATAAGGCGTGTGCACATCCACATCACACACATGCTTGTGAGCAAACTAAATACAGTTTTAAAGATTTTATTTTTCAAGACAAGGTTTCGCTGTGTAACAGCCCTAGCTATCCTGGATCTCACTCTGTAGACCAGGCTGGCCTCAAACTCACAGAGATCTGCCTACCTCTGCTTCCCGAGTGCTGGGATTAAAGGCATGTGCTCCACCGCCCAGCTTAGTTTAAAAACTTTTAATACAGGAGCTGGAGAAATGGCTCAGTGGTTAAGAGCACTTGTTGCCCTTGCTGCAGAGGCCCTGAGTTTGGTCCAGCACCCACATGGTGGCTTACAAGCACCCCTAACTCCAGTTCCAGGGAATGAAACACTCGCTTCTAACTTCCATGGCACCAAGCATGCACATAGTGCACCTACATACATGCAGGCAAGATGCGCTCATAAAATATTTTTTTAATTTTTAAAAATAAGCCAGGCGGTGATGGCACATGCCTATAATCCCAGCACTTAGGAGGCAGAGACAGGCAGATCTCTGAGTTCTGAGTTCAAGGCCAGCCTGGTCTACAGAATGAGTTCAGCCAGGGCTACACCGAGAAACCCTGTCTTGAAAAACCAATAAATAGATAAAAAGCAAAAAAAAATGTTTAGAAATATGAATGTGATCAGACTACTCCCTGGTGTAAATCTCTTCAGAGGTTTCCTGCTGCTTTTCATTTAAGGACCAAAACTGTTGCCATGGTCCCTGCTCACCTACCTCTCCAGTCTTTCCCTCCTGAGTTCTCTCTTCTTGCTGCCCTCGCTGCTTGAGTGTCATGGCCCTCATGCTCCCACCCGCCTGCTTAGCTTGGAGACAGCACAGCTTAGAACTTGAATCTGACTGCTCCAGGCCAGGCTGACTCTGACCCTGCCGCTTCGTAGTTGAGTAACCATGGACAGTTAGTTTCCTTATATTCCCCATGCCTCAGAAGGGTTGTCCCTCATAGGGATGATAATGGTGCCTCTCACAGAGAATGCTGTGAGAACAGACACATGGAAGTATTTAGATCAGTGCTTGGCATATTAGTACTCAGCTCTGATTACTGACTTTTTTATTCCTTCAGCTACCAGCTCTGCTACATGATCTTTCTTTGGAGAAAAACACATTACCCTTCTGCACCTCGTTGTAGTTGCAATTATTAATAATTATAGGTAGATATTTGTATTTATATCCCCCCACCATTTAGGCATATAGTTTAGAGGTGATCATAGAACCATTACTAACACACTAACTCCCCACCCCCATCTGTTTCTGTCTGTCTCTGTCTCTGTGTGTGTGTGTGTGTGTGTGTGTGTGTTGCTAGCGAGTAAACTCATGTGTCAGGCAGGAAGAGCTCTCTACCAATACGTGACATCCCCGACTGTCTCCAAGTCTTGAGCCTGTGTCCTCATTTATAGTTTGATAAAAAAAAAAAAAAAAAAAAAAAAAAAAAAAAAAAAAGTACCTATGGAATACTTGTCCTGTGCTGGGTCATCCTCACCAAAACCACACAAGCCCAGCCACTCAGAAACATCCACACAAGTCCATGAGTTCCACTTACCTGTATCCCTGCTGCCCTCACAGCCTCGATTTCCTCTCTCTATGTCCTGTATCAGTGCTGTCCTGAGGACAGAAAATCAAGATTCATGAACAAGGAGAAATGTGCAGCAGGATTACCAGTAACAGCTCACATCCCTTAGGGATTGGTGGGCTTTCCTCCTCCATTCAGGGCACATGTACCCCATCCCCACTTCCAACCTCTGCCCTGGGACCTGTTGGCTGCGGTGGTGGCCACCATGCAGGCATGGGTGCTGGAGTCCCAGCCGCAGTAGGGGTCCCGTGCTAGGATGCAGTCATAGCAGGAACGGTAGCGTGAGCAGCTGGACAGAGGGAACTGGATAACTCCACTAGCAGCCCCCACGTAGAGGCTGTGCTGGAACCAGAGAGAACAGTCGGTCAGCAATACCCCAGCTCTGCCCAGTCTCCCCAGTCCCCCACTCTGTTAGCTTATTGAGGCCAGAAGTCAGGTCTACCTGCATCGGAGAAACAACTAGATTGTCCACAGACTGGGGCTCCCTGAACACTTGTGTCTCTTCGATAATGTGCATCCCAGAGCCCAGGACTACGGCCTTGTGGATCCAGCCATCAGCTGATGTAGAATGAACAAAAGTCAGAACCCAGAGTGTGATCTGCTCTCAGTACCCCACAGGAGTCCTAATGGGAACAGCTCAGGAATCATAAGGTTAGAGACAAGGAATCAGCCACCAGCAGGGGTCCCTCAGGACACTGAACAACTCCAGGCCAATGTGGCAGGAACTACTGTGTTCAGACTTAGCAGTAACCAAGGCCATTAGGGATCAGGGATTTGGGTCAGAAGCACCTGTGCCCAGAAAGAGCAGGTCATAGGTGGGTCCAGCAGGTGTGACGACGTGTGTTCCCGTGAGATGTGTGTAGCGTACATTGCGCTTCAGCAGCAGGGGCCGCCCACGTGTGGGCACCACAGGCCGGGCCATCAGTGGGTGCAACTTCACAAAGTCCAGGACCAGGGATGGCAAGTCTTGGGATGAGTTGTAGCCTCGACTGCGCAATGAATCTGTGATGCACTGAGTTGGGGGGTGGGGGATGAGCCTCAGGACCCCACCACCTGCCTCCCTCTTTATAATGCTGAACTGTCCTACCCTCCCAAGGCTTTGTCTACTCAGCATAGGTCCCAGTCCTGAGTGCTCACCGAGCCAGGCCGGGGTTCAGGCACCCCACCCTCATAACGGCCCCAGCGGCGGGCACCATCCTGGTACTCCATGTAGGGGCCTGTGAAGACAGCCTGCATCTCGGCCAGGTCATAGCGGCAGACGGCTGAAGCCTCCAGGGTCTTCCTAGGAATGGGACATGGCGGAGGACTTAGTCACAACGAACGGAGCCTGCCTCCAACCCACGCTCCACCTGGAGCTACTGTTACCATGGTCCATCTCCACCTTAGGCCTAGGGACCTGTCTTGTGCACCAGTGGACCACAATGCCCTCTGGCCCTAGGATAGTTTGACATACCTGACTTAATTTTGCAGCCAGCTCTCTCCCTAACAGATCATATCTGCTCATCATTGACCTCAGCTCCAGCTCTGAGATTTCCTCAGTTCCTTTCCTTCCCCGGCACTCCTGAGCTTACCACTGTGTTGTCAGCGTGAAGACTGCATAGAAGTGTGTGGGGGCCGATGTATCAGCATCCAGGCTGCAGACCCCACGTAGTGTCTCGTACTGTGGAATGTGGCAGATGAGACGAGCCTTCAGGAAGGATGTCCACTTCTTCTGTAGGATCTTTTTTCCTCCCAGATCTCCCTGGGGAGGGAGGGACACAGGGTCAGGGTCAGAGATCTAGCCTTTCCCCACACCCTGACTTCATCATATGCACCTTGCACACACGGGCGACTCTAGCCACACGGTGGCTGCTACGACTCTGACTGAAGCCACTTGAGCCTTCTTCACGCTCCATGAAGAAGTAGTAAATCTTGTCGTCGTCACCCACGGCACTGGCCTTGCTCTCCCGCACCAGCGCAGAGAATACAAATTCAGCATCTGTGGGGTGAGTATTTGGGTGGCTATGAGACAGCCTGAGAACTCTCCCTTAGCCACGCCCCTCCATTAGCCACGCCCCTCCATTAGCCACGCCCCTCCCTCCACAATACACAGGTGCAGAATGGAAGGCCTCACCTGGAGACTTGGGAATGGGATGGTCATCTGCCCCAGGGAGAAAACAATAAAAAATAGACCTCTCCCCTCCCCTCATTTTGTGCCTCATCCTCCTAACCATTGAGCCAGTGCATGGGCGCTTCCTCAGTCCTCAGGGAGTGTGGGTGGCGGCTCCGGCGGATGTCAGGAATGCTCCGGAATTCATACCGCGTGGCTGTGTAGAGGCCTCCATCTGAGACAAGGACATCCAGACATGAGATACATGTCATGTACAACAGGGAACGTGGCATGCATAAATGGCAAATCCTAGCAACAAGATCCACGTTCAGATCACAGCATGCTTGTGGTTGCGCACTGGCTGCAGGAGTGCCAGCTCACCGATGATAAGGCCTGTGAAGCCACGGGCTGGGTCATAAGGACATTTCTCCTTTCCCTCCTCGAAGCTAGTAGGCAAGATGAAGGCCTCAGCATCCTGGAGAATGAGGGTCCCAATCAGTCAATGGTCCTGAAGACAGGCAAAGGCTGCAGCCCCAGGTCAGGCCAGTCTGGGGTTAACAGTCAAGGCCAGGGGCAGAGATACTCACAATGGCTGCACAGAGGGGCTGGAAGGCGTGGGTCCCACATGCATAGAAGTGGGTGGCATTGAGGCGCTGAAGGAATCGCACATGGTTGAAACACTCGGTCTGTGGACAAAGGGAGGCAGTGATAGAAGTCCTCTGCTTGGATATACGCCATCTCCGTTAGTCTAGCTTTGCGGTCTGATTCTTGCCTCCCCACCGTGAGGATAGACATTCCAAGATGCCTCCGATTACCTGACGCTACTCTGCCAGCTTCTCCTGTGTCTGTTTCCTGCAGTCCCTTCCGCCTACTCTTCAGGAGCCATTGGCACTCAAAGGTAGAGAGCATTTCAGGAGAATGACGGCTGGACATGAGCTCAAAAGTTACCTTTTTTTTTGAGACAGACTTTCTCCGTGTAGCCCTGGCTGTCCTGGAACTCACTCTACAGACCAGGCTGGCCTCGAACTCAAGAGATTCACCTGCCTCTGCCTCCCGAGTGCTGGGATTAAAGACCCATGCAACCACCGCCCAGCTCAAAAGTTACTTTTAAGCAATGTTCCTCCCTAATCCTGGAGCTCCCACAAATCCTAACTCTCTCTCTCTATTGCCTCACAAGCAATATCAATCTCACCCTGTCCAAGAGCAAGCTCCCATTTTTCCTGACCCAAATAGTCCCTCTTAAACCTGTTTATCCAGTCTTTCCCCCCTCAGCCTGCATCCACCTTGCTCTGATCCAGAAGCATCTTTGCTGCCGCCGCCCACTCCCACCCCCACATTCAGTCCCTCTCCATGATTCACTGTGCCAAATGGTTCTTGAACTTGGCTCATGTCACTATTTTCATCTAGTACAGATAATCATCACCTCTTCCTTGGACCACTCCAGTGGCCACCTGACCCCTTCCTAACCCGCCATGCTACTCTTTATAACAACTGTTTACTCAGTGAGTGAGGGATACTCCAGAGTCAAATTCAAACAGCACAGGGGTTCTGTTGTCAACAGCCTCTCATGTATTCCTGTCTCCCAGGGGGCCTGCGAGGGGGACCAGTGCCACCATGCCCGAAGTTTCCTTCCAGAGATATTCTGTCTGTCAACACCCTCTCACTCCCATCCAATCCCCTTCCCAAAGCACCACAAGTGCAGAACAGACCACGGCGTGGTGGCAGCTCCCTATGCTCTGAACACGCAGTCCCCCACGCCCGCAGGCTTGTTCCCTGGATGCTCACTTCATTACTCCAGGCACTCTGGCTCTCTCCACACCCCTCAGGTGCCCTCAGCTGCTGTCCCACTCTCTTCGACCATCCTCCCACCTGTCACTCAGAGTCTGATTCCATGGAGGACTTCTGTGTCCAATTTGTCACCCGCAGCGGCCATTGTCTACGTCTGTTCCTCGTCAGCCTGCTCAGGCCGTCTTTCTAACCTCCAGGACGCCCCAAACTTTCTACTGTTCTTCCTGTCCCTCGACTCAGTCTGTTTTAATCCATCTGGCACATGGCGTGAGACAAGCATTCCTAGAGCAGCTCCCTAAGACAGCAAACGGGCAGTTGGGGAAGAATTCTGTAGTCAATGAGCTTGGAAAGCAGACGCATCTCTCTTTACCGGGTGACTTCTCAGAGTCTTAAGGATGTCACTGTGCACTCTGAGATAGGAATGCTGTCCTTTCCACACATACTAGATGTAGTGCATAGCTGTTCTAGCTATGACCTTGAAGCACCACCCCTAGTGAGGTAGCAGGTAACTGTTACACCTGCCTATGACCTTGAAGTACATGCCCCTGGGATGCCGCTTGGGACCCTTAAGACCTGGGATGCACACATGTGGCTCTCTCTTTGCTCCCTTGTGGTTTTGGATGCTGAAGACAGACCAGGCGAAAGAACAGCGTGGGACTGTGCCTCAGCCCTCCAGGACCCTGCAATAATTCCTCTGTTCTGTCTCGTGAGTTTTCCTTCTCTAATAAATTCCTTTGCCCTTTAAGCAGACTCTGTGGATTGCTAGCAATATCTTTACCCATTACTAGTCCACTCAGTTCCTCCTTTGAAAATGAATGTCCTTCAGGACAACGCTTTGGGGCATGTTCTCTGACGCTTTGCTGCTCAAAGTGGTCTGGAGATATCAGCTTCAGTTGGCTTTCTAGAGCAGTACTATCTTGGGTCCTTTCCAGACCTAATGATCCGGAACCTATGATTCATGTATGAGGGCCTCTAAGGCATCAAACAGTATGGGTGTCGCTGTCACAATCAAGTCCAAGCCCCTTGTTGGCATTTATGACACTTTGTGTCCTGGGTTTTCCTACCCCACTAGCTCTGTTTATTAACCACAATGCAGTGAGACAGCCTGTGATGGAAAGTCCCAGAGAGGCACACCACAGACTCGTTGAGTCAGAATCTCTAGGTTGGTGGACCGTGAGATACTTTTGCTTTTGTTTTGAGACAAAATCTCATATAACCCAGGCTAGCCTCAAACTTGTTTGGGGCCAAGGCTTTTCTTAAACTCCTAATCCTCTTTCATTTACCTCCCAACTGCTGGGATCATAGGCCTGCACCACCAGGATGCCTAGTGTGAACATGTACTTTTTGTCTATAAGTGTGTGTGTGTGTGTGTGTCCTCATCCTTCCAAGGGCTGGGATTACAGGCACATGCATCATAACTGACTTGGAATGTGTATTTCTTTCCTTATTTCATCTATGTATATGTATGCCTATGCTATGGCACACATTAGAAAGACGGTCAGAGGGCCATCTGTGAGAGCAGGGTCTCTCCTTTCACTGTGTGAGTTGTCAGGCTTGGTGGCAAGTGCCATGAGGAGCCATGTTGCTGGTCCAAGAATGTGTATTCTTAAAAAGCTCTCCAGCCAGGTGTGGTTTAATCCTGGCACTTGGGAGGCAGAGGCAGGCGGATCTCTATGAGTTTGACTACATAGTGAGACCCTGTATCAAAAAACTCCAAAATATGTACATAAATATAGGAAACTCTCCAAATGGATTTTACATAGCCGGCCATAATTCCCCGCCCCCAGACACTCTGCTTTTTAGCTAGAAAGGACTAATGCTTGACTAAGGATCCTTCTACAGACACCAGGTACTTGGACTAGTGTTCCAGCAAAGTCTCGTTTTTTCCTATCTGTGAAATGGGGGATAATAATGCACCATAGGATTGTCTTAGAACTAGATCTAGTTGTCACTCATTGTTATGATTATAATTTGAGATTCCCCTGAGGCAGGCCAAGTTATAGACCACGGATGGTTGGGGTAGAAGGGTTACCCCAAGGCCTGCCTTTCCTAATGTTCACTGTGGCTGTGTAGCTGGCTGCAGCACATCTGTACCACTCCATCTGTGTCCCTTCCAATTCTGGCATCCCCTGGTTGAGGAGGAAGAAAGGAGAGCTGGGGGCAGGGCGGACCACATACCTGGTTGTTTTTCCCTTTCTGATGACACTTGCTTTGCATCTCTGGGGAGGCCTCCCAGTGGATCTAGTGAGAATAAAGGGAACAGACTGCAATATCGACCTCAATAGCCACTACCCAGAGAATCCGACAGTGGGGCTCCAGCGTACTGGAGAAACCAGAGTGGGGCGAATTTCAGAAGGAGCTCTGGGCTGGAAGGACAGTGCTATCGAGAGGCCGGAAGGCTGGAAAGGTCTCCAGGGGACTGAGGTCCCAGGGAGCTGGAGACCCTGAGGTTGGTCCAGGTGCCAGGGGCTGACCTCTTTGTGAGCTCCATCTCCTATGTTACGGGCGCTGAGAGAGAACAGGGCGCCTCGAGCCCCCACCAGCAGCCTTTCCGAAGCCTCCTCCAGCAGGAGCGTGGAGTAGTTCTGGGCTTGGCCCTTGAAGTGCCGGATCCGGGAGAGCTCTGGAACAAGAGAGGCAGTGAGCTGTCTGGAGCTGTCTGGGAGGCTAGTTCCTGCCCCCCCCCCCCCTGGCAGCCATAGCCTTTCAAGGTTGGGGATCTAACCTTCATAGGAGATGGTCATCCGAGGGGTGGCATCTAGCTCTCGGGATGGTCTCCGCAGTGAGGGTCCAGGGACTGCTCTTACTGTGAGGAAACTGAAGAGAAGGGGCCAGAGCCTCCCCCACATCTTCCTGGGGAAGTTCAGACTAACAAAACCCCAAAAGCAGCCGGGGCCAGAGTCACAGGACAGGAGGGGAAGAGCAATCACTGGGGTCAAAGTCCAGGTCGTGATCACATGGAAGGTCAGGGGTCAGGAGGCCATGGAGATCAAGTAGTCATGGGGCCATGGAGGATCCTGGAATGGGGGGGACATGGAGCCACAAGGTTGTGTGGCCATGGAATCACAGCTCAGAAGTCAGAGGGAGGGATGGGTCACGGGTCACGTGCCTTTCTGCATCAAAAGCAAATTCCATGGAGAGTAGGCATTGGAAGGTCCCAGCAGGGTTGTAGGCTACTGAAGGGTCACCTTGCCCCCAGCCAAGAGTTTGGGGGGGAGTTCCAGTTCTCTCTCTGTTTTCTGAAGGAGAAAGCAAAACAAAACAAAACAAAAAAATCAAAATCCCTCCAAAAAGGAAAGCCCTTTGATCTGTGTGTGTGGAAGATGGATGGCATTACCCAGACTTCAGGAGGCACTGAAAGACTGAGGCCTAGTATCCCCAGAACTCCCACATCAGGACAGACTCACAGCCATTCTGTCCATCTCTGCCCTGGTAAAGAGGGCTTTGGTGAACTTACTGTCTTTACAAGACCCTAGACTAGCTTTAACCTATGCCCGTGGTAACAGCCCTCACCCAGTCAGAAGACTGCTTGGGACCATCTTGGTAGAGCATTGGTTCTCAGACAGGCCTGTTCCTCCAGCAGGGCTGCCTGTGGGTGCCTTCTGCAGGAAGGCCTGGGCAGAGGCAGCTAATGGGCCTTTTGTTAATTTTGTCCTGTTTTCCCTTTGTTTTTTTCTTTCCCATTGGCCTGAGAGCTCCCTTTGGAATTTCTCTTTAATTAGACACTTCTCTCTGGCATTTTTCTCTGAGGGGGTGCACATCTCTGCCCTGCCCATGCGAGTCCATACTGCACCCTCTGGCCGGGCATCTACACGAGTCCCTACCTGCTGGCAGGCAGCGCAAGCATGAGGGGGTGGGATCGAGGCACGGGCATCTCGGTCCCTGAGCTGCACAAGGGTAAAGTCTGTGCCAGAGATTGCACTGTGTGCACGACCAGTTAAGGCCTAAGCAACGTGGAGACCGTGAACAATGGGACCCTGAAACTCCTGGCCACCTCTAGTCCCGAAGCTGAGGTGCAGGTGGATGATAGGCCTCCTCCTTATCTCTGGGGGGACTTCCAGAGATTTCCTGGGCTGGGCGAGGTGTGGAAGACGCCTGATCCACCCAATATCACCAGACACCCACAGGCAGGGACAGAGGGTGTCACCGGCCTCTCCTTTTCCTTCTTGGTCAAATATTAACTATCCGGCCTTAAAGAGAGGGGAGGGATCTGGAGCTGGTCAGAGGAATAGCAGGAATTTGGAGGGTCTGTTCAAGAGTTAAAGGTTAGCATTGTCATGAGAGGAAGAATATAAGAAGCAGAAAAGAGAGCCTCTGAACCACAGAAAGGACCTCGAGTTCTTGTTTTGGGGGCTGGGGCAACAGAGGTTTCAGGCTGCCTGAGCTCCTCGCTGTGAGGGCACACCTGTTTACGATTGGGGCCTCCTATTTGCTCAGCACAGGAGGGAGAGAGAGCCCTATGGGCTAGCGGAAGTCAGTGCCAAGGACAGGGCAGGAAGACCACATCCAAGATCAGAGGAACCGCTCAGTGTGGAGTGCATGGCACACGCACACATTTATTTTGAGTCATGGAGGTCCCAAAGAATGTGACACACTTGCACACAGGTGTGCACACGTTCAAGTAGGGCAGAGAGCACATGTATTTATAAGAGTCATGCACACACACCCACACCCACAGAGGCTTAGCAAAAGTATGCTCACACAAAGGGCCAACGACACACAGTAGTACATAAGGCTGTGTTGACATGCCATCCATTCAGTGGATCACATATCCTCAGAGGTGAACAAGCAGGGCTACATGCATTGCCTCCTATTCAACAGGAGTTTCGTGTCCACACACGTGTGTGTATAGGAGCATGCACACAAAATTGTTGATAGTGGGCCAGGCTCAGTGCACGTATGTATTCAGAGTCCTCAGACACAATTACATCCAGGCGGAGGCAAACACTCAGGAAATGCAGAAAGGGGTCCAGCTTTTGCTGCAGGCTTGGTGGCTGCCAGTGTCTGCTGGGGTTAGATGCAGAGCAGAATCCTGTCCCCTTTCCTGGAAGTCCTGGTCCTAAGGCCACCTCTCTCCCTCCCCCCCCCCCGTGTGTGTGTGTGTGTGTGTGTGTGTGTGTGTGTGTGTGTGTTGTGAGGCTTCTGACTTGGGGTGAGTGCCTGAAAGGGAGAATGGGTAAATAGCCCGGAGAGGAGGAGGAGGAGGCCCTCAGATTTAGCAAAGTGAAGATGGAATGCTACCTCGGCAGCCCTCTTGCCCCCTACAGACTGCCGTTCTAAATCTGGGGAGCTGGACTGGAGCGTTCAGCCCCCCACTTAACCTGTTGGGAGGGCCCGGTTAATGGACAGGGGGTGGAGCACGCCACCCCTCCCCCAGTACTAAGAGGGTTCAAGGTCCCCAGTTCACACCCCACACTTCACCCCAAGTTTGGGTTCCTTCCCAGGGCCTGCCTGCTGAACTCTGATCATCTTCTGTTTGATCCTAGGGTGGAGAAAACTGGGGAGGTGAGGATTTCCCCCAACAATAGCCTCAGTGGACTCTCGACCTTCATCCCTGATGTCCACCTGTCTGGGGTTAGCGGTATTTCCCTCTGCCCGGTACGATGGCGGTCTCTCCTGGCTCGAGGGCCGCTCTCCCTCGTCTTCCCCTCCCTCCACCATCCTGGACAGTCCGCGGTTCTCTCCTTTGATAAGATCTAACCTCAGTATCTACTGCTGCAGCTCGAGGACAAGCTCTCCTTCGATCCCGCCGGACGCCAGGAGACATGACCCAGATCCAGGGGAACACTGTTCTCCACGCGGGTCCCTGCCCCGCTGCGGACCCCGACTCCGCGAAGGCGGGTCCGCGCCCTGCGCGACCCGAGGCCTGGCCCGCGCCCCTCTAGAACCTTTTATGCGGGACCGGGGGTCTCGGCGGTGAGCAAGGCCTGGCCTAGCTTGGAGGGTGGAATGGACGTGGACCAGGCTTTGCCCGGCCGCGGCCCCCGGCCCTGCCACCGCCCGCACTCCCCCGCCTCCCTCACCTTTGCGCTGGGATCCGAGGCCATAGAGACAGCGACGTGCGGCTCCGCGGCCCCACGGCACCAGCTGCGGGAGGAAGGGGCCGCGGCCGGAGAGGCGGGGTGGAGGCGGAGCCGGGGGTGGGGCGGGGGCCGGAGGCGGGCCGGAGGCGGGGGCGGGGAAGGGCGCCCGCCCTCCTTCGCGCCCCCCACCACGCACAATAGACACGATTTGTGGGAGATGCTCGAGGCCCACGGCTCCTGGTGTCCCCTTTCTTCCAGGCTCAGTCGATCTGGGTACTGCCCGCCCCTTGGTGGTGGTGGTGGGTGCTTGCCACCGCGTGCGCCCTAAAACAAGCTGATCCTGCCTGTCTACTGTGGTCCTATGACCCCTCCCATTTACCTATTGCAGGGACGCGTAAACCTCGGGTCCCTGAGTCCTGTACTCTGCTCTCTAACCTGCACCTCACTTCTTGCAAAACATGTTTACCATGCCTTCCTGCCTTTGGCCTAGGGTGCCGGTGTGCAGATGGGAACTACAGTTAAATGCATCAGGCTTCTGCGTAGATTTTGTTTCCTAGTTCAAGGTGTGTGGTTCTCACCCTCGCCAGACTGTTCAGCTTGAGGTCTGAGTGGGTGAGATGGGGGGCCTGGGAGGATGAAGGGACAGCAGAAAATATGCTCTTTATGCATAAAAAAAAAGCCACAACCATGCGCACGGATTCACTCAACAAATCTTCGTCGTTCTTATCTCCAAACTTTCCGTGTTCCAGTCAACCGAATAGCCTATGCTTCCCAGCTTCAGTTTCCTTGTCCAACTCCTTTAGGATGATTTGCCCTGCAAATTCAGGCTCTCCTCCTTCCCAAGGGTTATTGGAATGAATATGGGGCTGGGGTTGTGGCTCAAGGGCACAGTGCATGGCTAGCATGCAGGACACCCTGGTTCCATCCCCAGCACCACAGAAAAACAGAAACAAAATCAACCATGACTTCGGCCTTAAGTCCTAGTGAAACCTGAGCTCTGGCCATGACCCACCCCCACAAAAAAAAATCCATGACAACATTATGATGGGCAAAAAGGACCAAAACAAGAGTCTAAAGAACAGGCTTGCATGTGCCTGGATGTTTGAATAGGCTCAGTGGCGTGTTAAACTGATGAGAGCCCGAGGAGGAACTTCATTCCTCTTCCAGGATTCCCCAAAGCTTGTACAGTTTGGCACTCAATCCATACAGTCTCAGAGTCTGGACTGTGTGTGACTGCAGACTGCTAGACAGAAGGGCCCAGATCACACTTCCACCCCCTGTCAGAATGTCTCCTGGCACTCTGCAAACAGGATACTTACTGTGTGTGGGGTGCAGCGGGGGAGACTGGGAGATATGCTTATATTCAAAAGTGCACACACTTGAAGCATTTTTCTTTTGTGCATGCATGCATGCATGTCACCACCCGTGTGTAGCAGTCCAGAGGATAAATTGCAGGGAGTCTGTTCTCTATCCACCATGTAGGGCTGGGTATCAAGCTCAGAGATGGTCAGGCTTGGTGACGGACAGCTTTTATCTGCTGGGCCATCTCACCTGCCCAAGCCAAGCACACGCGTTCTAGACTGCCCGGATTCACTTCTTTTTCTGTGCCCTCATCCCATTGAGTTAGTAGCTTCGTTTTATAGCTGGGAAAACAGGTTCTAAGCAGATTGTAACTTGCCTTGAAATATGTGGAGTTGATGGAGGACAGGATTGGAGGAGTCTGAGAAGGGTTAGCCAGGCAAGCGTGGGGAAAAGGACTAAACAGACGGGCTTGTTGGGTGGATAGGAAGAAGAGAAGGAACACACAAAAGGCTAGTGGGTTTGATTTGGTGAGACAGGAGTGTTCTTAGTGCAAGATAGAGGAGAGGTAAGCTAATAGCTTGGGAAGATTTTAGGCGTGCTGACAGATTCAGTACAGACTGAATCAAGACTGTAGGCTTTGTGGGAAAGTGGGTTTGGAAGGAAGAGGACAGAAGACTGCCATGCCAGTACCTGACTGTGGAGAAACTGCAGTGACCAGTAGGCTAAGAAGCCTAGCTCTCTAAGTTCACAGACTTGCAATGCTGACTCCACATCCCTCAGGAGGAAGCAAGTAGGCCAGAGTGCTAGGTTCTGCAGCTCACCGAGTTGTGGAGAGCCTTTAGTGAACGTGTAAAGAACAGATGAGTCTTGAGTGAATGTGTGGGCATGGCCATGTCAAGGGACCCAATATTTCAGGCTGCTGGGTGGCCTGAGCCTTCAGCAGGTCCAGTGCAGATGTTGGGAGTTTGTGCAAGTACAATAGTGTGTACAAGATGATGGTGTGTGCAACTAAGAGTGTTTAAGAAGGTTTGACCAGTGTGTGCAAAAACTAGCAACCGCATCTTCTTCCTCCTGGATGACTGTAACCCAAGTTTGCTCCCCAATAGAGACCTCCTATGAAGACGAGTTTACTCCTCCCTGTCCTGTACATAATCAATTCACTGAGGGTCCAGCTGCTGGCGGCTGGGGTGCTGCTCCATCAGAGTGAGCACAGACCACCCGATTCTTTTTGAAGAATCTTTTCTTCATTCCCTCTGAGACCCAGTCAAGTTTCCAGGTCCAAGGCATGCTAGACACAGGACTGAGCTCTGAGGTGAGATTTTCTGAGTTGCACCCTTTTGTTGTTGAGACAGGGTTTCTCTGTGTAGCCCTGGCTGTCCTAGGACTCACTCTGTAGACCAGACTGGCTTTGAACTCAGAGATCCTCCTGCCTCTGCCTCCTGAGTGCTGGGATTAAAAGGTGTGTGCCACCACTGCCCAGCTCTTGCACTGTCTTAGATGAGTAAAATGTGTGGTTTCAAAGCCAGCTTCTAGGATGGCACTTACAAACTGTCTTGGGCATTTACTTCAGTATTTCTGGCAAGACAGATTCAGTACACAATCCATTCCTTTCTGTTCTGTTCCCACTTCGAGCTCAGCATCTCACTTTTCCAGACAACTCTTCTCCCTGCAAACCATGCTGGTAAGAGTAAAATTCTTGACTGTGAAGAGAGAAGAGTTGAAATCTAAACAAATAAATAAGCACTAATTGAAACAGGTTTGCTGGAACACACCTTTGATCTTGGCAGTGGAGGCAGGAGGACCAGTTCAAGGTCATCCGCAGCTACATAACAATTTTAAGACCATGGGACACGAGGCAGGTCATTTATTGAGTGGGGTGTTACTTATCCTTGAAGTCACTGCTGGCCGCTTCACAGGGCAGCTATGTGAAGATAATGACACTTGGAATTCTTTGGAGAACACAAACTTTGGCTAGACTGCCTCGCCCGGTTCTGCTGTAAGATAAAGTGATGGAGGCTGGTGGCGCTGGTGTCCTGGGCGACACCTCAGGCTGGTTTGGCTCTAGGGTTGGCACATAGAAGTGAACTCCTTGTGTCAGGGACCTGGGAAGATGCAGCCTATGAGCCGGAACTCCTTAGACAGAGGCTCCCTGAGGCATGAGGACACTGGCCTGGTCAAGATGTCCTGCCTCTTGCCCACTCTGGTGCCTTTGCTCCTGCCCTTCCATCTCTACTTGTGGTTGCCTGGCATTTTCCTTATGGGGGTGTGTGTGTGTGATCTCTTGGCCACACACAGCCAAGGCACTTCCTCAGTAGTGACTGCCACCCGTGCAACAATGCTGTGTAGTCTTACTGTGCCCCAGAAGCCTGTTTTGCCTGTTAAGTGTTCCAGAATCCTAGCCACTTGTCTTGGACTCGAACCCAGACCCCGGCCTTCTGGTTTGGCCTCCGGACTCCAGCCCTGGTTAGCAAGAAGGGTGTGTCAGGACATGTCTGCAGATGCTGGAGAACCACCCTCCACCATCAGCGTACTTGGTGGTGGTGTTAAGACTGGGTCTCACGCTGTAGCCCAGGATGGCCTCAAATTTGTGATCCTCCTGCCTCTGCCTCCCATGTGCTGGGATTATAGGCATGAGTTGTAACACCGGGACAGCATGCGTGGTTTATTTATTTAGCAAGGAATCATAATCTTATTTCTGCAGCAGGGACATGGATGGAAAGCCTCTAGAATTCCCAGTCTGAAGAAGCAGCATCTCCAGCTGTGACTTTTGGAGTTAAGGTCTGATTTAGAAGCACAGCCACAGGTGCCTGCTTCTGGCCGATTTTCTTTTTAAAATTAACCAATTAGTTAATATTTTATGTGCATGGGTGTTTTTTTTTTTAGACAGGTTTTTCTGTGTAGCTTTGCGCCTTTCCTGAAACTCACTCTGTAGACCAGGCTGGCCTTGAACCCACAGAGATCTGCCTGCCTCTGCCTCCCAAGTGCTGGGATTAAAGGCGTGCGCCACCACTGCCTGGCCTTTTTCCCTACATGTTTAACTGGGCATTAAGTTTATGCCTGGTGCCCATAAAGGTTAGAAGTGGGCAAAAGAGTTACAGTTGTTAGCCATGATAAGTGATGGGAATTGAACCCAGATCCTCTGGAAGAGCAGCCACATTAGCTACTGAACTATCTATCTTCTCCAGGGACATCAAATTTCTTTTGAGACAGGGTTTCTCTGCATCACAGCCCTAGCTCTCCTGGAACTCACTCTAGACCAGGCTAGCCTCAAACTCAGAGATCCACCTGCCTGTGCCGCCTGAGTGCTGGGATTAAAGATGTGCACCACCCTTTGTTTTCTTCAAGAGCCTGCTCATAGCTCAGTGACGGTAGCTAAGGTCTGTTCTGTTCATGCTGTACGCCAGGCTTTGTACTGAGCGACAACAATGCATGCATCTGAGTCTTCACGAACCTGAAATAGTTATTCGACAGGTTGAAGAAACTCAGGTTCTTGCCAACAAAGGCAATTGCCAGTATGGTGATCTGAGGCCTGAGGCCAAGCCTACACTTACGTCTTTTCCTTAAACTACAGACCCATCATCCCCTAGTATTTATGCCCACACCTGCTTCTACCTGGGCTGTCACATCTTCTCCACCTTGTCTACCATGAGGGAGGAGTACTGCATGGCTGACACTGTGGCTCTGGCAACAATGCCTAGGCCTTCTGTGAGGTCATACGTTTCTCTTCTGAGGTGTCAGCTTTCACACAGCTGGCACAGCAGAGGCTGTAGCTGTCTATCAGGCCACAGGTGGGTCTCAACCCTTCTGCAATGTAAAATCACCTGTAGTGGGTAGCCACT
Organism: Peromyscus leucopus; assembly: GCF_004664715.2. Classification (NCBI taxonomy): domain Eukaryota; kingdom Metazoa; phylum Chordata; class Mammalia; order Rodentia; family Cricetidae; genus Peromyscus; species Peromyscus leucopus. The sequence continues at coordinate 52,014,326 of NC_051063.1, read as the reverse complement.
CCAGCTTTGATCTGGAAGTCCCAACCCCCATTGAGGCTTCAACAACTGTCACACCTACGAGGCAGGGCCAAGGGAGGCGCCAAGAGACCTGAGATCTGGATGGGCTAGCACGCTCTCTCTGATCCTGGACCCTAGAAGGTGGAGGTTGACTGAGCAGAGCTCCAGAGAACACCGCTGGGCTTCAATACACCTTCCCCAGACCCCGCGACCTACCTATCCCTTCATTTGTAAGTTACCCACTAAATAAATCTTCCTTTTAACTACGTGGAGTGGCCTTAATAATTTTGCCAATAATCACCTTTGACCCTGGGGTCTAAAACACAACACCCAGGTCAAGGGTGATTTTTCCACTTCTGTTTTCCTCAGACACCAGCAGGTAAGAGTCATGAGTTTTGTGTTGCTCCCCACCAAATCCTAACATGTAGGTACTCAACAGCAGCCATTGTCTGTGGAGAATGAGGTAAGAATGAGATTATTAAATTCCTGGCTGTCGAGTATACAGCAAGTTATTAATTGGGTGATGTAAACATGAACTGTGGACAGCTGTGGCTTTGTTTTCCACAGAGAAAGAGACATTAAGCTAAAAAACCCCTGGAGAATCCAAAGCAAGGAAGAAAGAAGCTTATGACAGGCCATTCCAGATCCTTCCTCACCTTCATTCCTCAATCAAACACCACCAGACACGTTTCAACTGAGAAAAAAGTTTTAATAACACATACACATACATTCAGAGGCCTTTAAACAAGACATAGTATAAAATCTTAAAGAAAGGGGGGAAATGAGGAGGAAACATTGCATTTACTGCCTAAGAGCTAGGGGATTAACTGGCTGACACAATGCCCGGGAAACTGACACACAGATGATGAGGTGTGCCGGCACCATCAAGTGCTCACACCCACTGAGATGGGACTGCACAGATTCGCATGCCCACCACCTGTACCCTATTGCCTCCTGAGAGACAAGCCAAGTCAGTTCACTTAACTCAGCTGCTTGTCAACGAGTCATTTTCAAATGTAAAAAATTACTCTTGGTTTAAAGACTCCACACATTATTACTGGCCGGTCCCCACCAACTGTATCTATTTTGATTGTGGGGTGGGGGGAAGCAAATGCTTCAATAGAGCCTGGATGGTAACACACTATGTTATCTATCTTTTACTGGGGATATATATATATATTTTTGTGAAGTCAAAAGCAAGCTACTACTTGCACTCAAAACAAAAACAAAATGTCAACCTTCCAAAAGGTGACAAAGGCACCACTGCCATCAGGAGGAGACAAGACAAAAAATGCACAAATGCTGACTTCAGTGCTACACAGATGATTTGTGCACAGAGCCTCTTCACGGAACGTTATCATAGAACTGTATTTTCAGATAACAAGAAAAGCAGGTTAGAAAAGGCAAACAGTTACACACAAAAGCATAAACACAAGTACTTTAAATTTCAGCTTGCAGTAAGGGTAATAAGTTTGACATACACATCCAGAAAATTAGACAAGGTGATTTTTGGCACAGTAAGATTGCCAAACACACCACCACTCAGTGCAAGCTTTGTTTGCCAAGTCCTAAATGTGGCCTGACAGTCTTTGTGCAAGGAGCATTTTCTTCCTCTCTACTATCCCATTTTCTGGGCAACAAAGCCGGAGAGAGGGAGATAAAGCATGGGGACTTGGAAGGAGATGGAAATACTTGATTTGGGAGAAAAATCATGAGCTACTATGCTAAAATAGAATCACAAAGTTTCTATGAGAACCCAAATGCAAATACTGACTGGACTATGACCCGGAGACTGAAGACTGTTACCAGAGTCATAAATACAAGGGCCTAAACTGATATCTGGCCATTTATTTTAAAGGGAAGGATAAAGTATTTTTCTCTCATGGAGAAAGACAATTGAAAATAGAGATTTTACTCTTATTGGAACTGCTAAATAAGAATGTATCAAAGTGGTTTTAAATTTGATGGGTGGTTATCAGTTGAAACTGCAATATAAAAGGGTCACTTAAAAACCTGAATAACCCACTTGTCCCCGTCAATGTACACAATAGAAAATATTTACACACTGTAATTACAAGCAATATAAGCAGATTTTATACTTTGAGATTTTGTACACTTTACACAATGCAAAATGAGAAAAATATGAACACTTATAAAATTACACACAAATAATGTATCTACAAGGTATTAAATTACAGAGTGAAAGCCCCCATTGTTGGGCAGATAGATGCCAGAGTTTCAAGCTTCTGTCAAATATAACTCTTTGTATCTATCTCTGTAACCATAGTGGCATTTTGTAATAATACCCTTGAGAGGTAGCATCAATATACTATTCTTACCGGTAAACTCAACACAGAAGAAAACTTTTGTTGGTCTGACTCTTGGAGCCTCAATCAGCTTCAGTTCTTGTAAATTTGATTTGTTTAGTCTTCCCTATAAAATCTCTAACTGCCCAATGCTTGACATGAGCTCAAAAGTTACTAATGTTATTTTAAATGATAAATTTAAGATAAAATGGTTTTTATTCCTAAGCCTCAATTTAGAGGTAGAAAGTTAGCTCTCAGAACTTATTTTCTCCTCTCAAACCATAAACATTGAGCCCAGTTCCTCTTCCACCCCCCACCTGGACCCACACAGATGTTAGCATGCTCAGGAGGGAGCAAGCCACTCAAGCCAATTTTCAAAGAATAAGCATCCCTTTCAGGAAGCAAACCTCTCCAGACAGACAATGGTCAGCAGGAGTGTTCCCACCAAAGGTTTCAAAGGGCCTCGGGCTCAATCTAGCGGTGCACCTCTGCTAACCCTCTACCATCTAAACTAAAGGATGGCTTTCCAGTGTTTAAAAGAATTTAGAGCAGCTGTGGTTTTCAAGTGCAACAACTTCAAGGTACAAACGCTCGAGCAAACATACACACACACATACACACAGTGTCCCCAAAATAAACATCATCAAGGTCTCTGATAAATTATATACTGTGGGAACAAGTTTTTGGAAACTTCCAGATTTTTAAGCCTTTATACAGAGACTTCTGTAATATAGTTACCAATGGCCAGAATTCTGGCTAAGCTAAGATTTTATGATTGAATCAGTAATTTAAAAATATATGCATTTACAAGAAATCCTAAACAAACTGCCTATGAATGTTCTGGCATTTTAAAAACAGCCACTACTTTGTAGCTTCATCTCTTCCTCTAAGGGCAATCTGACAGTATGTCTGTTTCTTATTTGACTTTAAATAGATTTAAAAATCTCAGATTTATAGTCTTGAATAGTAAAGGGACAATGTATGGACTGAAGCTGTCTGGTTTGGGGAGTTACAGAAGAGACCCACACTTGTGATTACAGAACTCTGTTCTAGACTTTCCCTTTGTATCCTAAAGTAACCAAGAGGGAAATGCAAACCACTGGACCTTGGCCTTCGTTTCAACGTCCAGCTCCTCCAGTTGGCCCACACTTATCCTCCTGTGCTGCGATGACCCAGGCGCTATGCAGCCACCTAACAAGATAACGGCTGAAAACAAGGGGTGCTAGGGAGGGTAGGCTGGGGTCTTCTATCAGCTCTGTCTACCCTACCCTTCTTTTATAAGCCCCTTTCTTTCCTCTAAGGTCAGCTGCAGATGGCATTTCATATCTGCTTCAGAAACGGCAGTCTTCATCACCAGCCCCACACTGCATATTCGAGTGGCACACAGCTGTGTTCCTTAGCGTCTGCTGGATCCACAGTAACCCTCTTGGAAAGGCCCTTCTTGCTTTGTATTTCTGCTGCTGTAACTCCTGTTAAGAATCTGGTACCCAGAAGTCATGAAGCTGCCCCTGGAGAAAGGGGAAAGGGAAAAATTAATCAGATTATGAACTAATCCTTTTAATCATTGGACAGCAGTCTTTGATTAATGAAAGCAGAAAAATCATGATATATACACGTCTCTGAAAACATCTTTCTTGTTTTGAGAACAGGGTCTTACTATTAGCCCTGACTGGCCTTCATTTTCAGAGATCTGCCTGCTTCTGCCTTTCAAGTATTGGGACTAAAGGCACGAAGCCACCATGCCCAGCTGAAAATTTCTTATGATTTTATAACTTTTCCATTTTGTGCTCTGGCAATGAAAAGGCCTAACACAAAAACAGGACATTTTTCTCATGGGCACACTCACAAACAGACATATTTAAAGAGATTAATGTGTTAAACTGATTATAAAGTTTTTCTATTAATGCCACATTGACAGAGAGCCTTAACATTTTATTGAGGGAACTGGGGAGGCATCTCAGTGGTTAACACACTGACCACTCTTCCAGAGGACCTGGATTTGATTCTCAGCACCCAAATAGAAGCTCACAACTGTGTAACTCCAGTCCCAGGAGATCTGATACTTTCTGGCCTCCAAGATTATCCAGCATGCAAGTGGTACATAGACATACATGAAGATAAAACACCCATACATACAAAACAAAATAATAATTAACAAAAAACAACAGCCCCACACTGCATTTGGTAGAAGTCTTCCCAGCATGCACAGGGACCAGGATTTGTTCAGTAGCTCAGAATGCACAGGAGGTGGTGGTGTATACCTGCACTCCTAGCAGTGGAGGAAGAGGGAAGGAGATCAGAAGCCCAAGGTCACCTCTGGCTTCACAGAGAGTTCAAGGGCAGCCTGAGCCCCACACCAACACTGAAATACTATGAGACAGAGATTCTACCCAAGAATACGCTCAAGATGTTTTCCTTTGAACACATATTTACTCAAAAACTTGTATATAAATGTTCATGGAAATTTAATTTAATTTAATTTTTGATTTTTTTGAGACAAAGTTTCTTTGTGTAGCCTTGGCTGTCCTGGAACTAGCTCTGTAGACCAGGTTGGCCTCTAATTCAGAGATCCACTTGCCTCTGCCTCCTGAGTTCTGGGATTAAAGGCATGCGCCACCACCGCCTGGAGAAATATTATTCTGAATAGTCAGAAAGTAGAAACAACTCTTGCTCTTCTTGTTAAGTGGATAAATGTTATATATCCATACAGTCAAATATCATTTAGCAGTAGAAAGGATATACATATTACAACATGGATTTCTTTATCATTATTAGAAAAAAGAAGCTGGCCACAAAAGACCACATAGTGCAGTAATCTAGAAGAGGAAAATCTTGACAAAAGCAGGCAGGCATCTGCCAAGGGCTTAAGGGAGGTAAAGAGAGGCATGAAGGTGGTGGAGGAACAGGAGGGACCGCCAAAGTTCAAGTGTGGCGATGATCTGCTCGATTCTGTGGCTACACTAGTCCCCACAGACTAAGTGGTGAAATGGACAACATGCATTTTATCTTAACAGAATTGTTAGATGTACTCGTGAAATAACCTCCATTTGATGCAATCTGACATTTTAAATGGGTGCAAACCAACCCTAAAAACTAGACACAAACCATACATCATGCAGTGGGTTTCATAATAAATAAAACAACACCTGAGTAGGCCGACAGTTCTGGATTATTTCCTGCCATTTTCCATGTATTCTGGCAACCAAGTCTTTCACCTTAAAAATAACAAAAAGAGGAAAGATATCAGATCAGAGTATCTTCACTTAAAATCAAATTAACATTGGAAAGAAAGCATCTCATAGTTGCTGCTATGGAGGTGCATGGCTCAAAGTCCAAGACCAGTGGGAGCTATAGTGTGAGATCCTATTTCAAAAAACCGAAACAAAACAGTAACAACAAAAATAAGTATAAAAGTCAAATATATTTCATAGCTATCACAGGCCCCAACAATTATATTTGATTGCTGTCAAGAAAAGGCTACTTGCCAGGCGGTGGTGGCGCACGCCTTTAATCCCAGCACTCGGGAGGCAGAGGCAGGCGGATCTCTGTGAGTTCGAGGCCAGCCTCGGCTACCAAGTGAGTCCCAGGAAAGGCGCAAAGCTACACAGAGAAACCCTGTCTCGAACCCCCCCCCCCAAAAAAAAAGGCTACTTATCTTTTGGGGAGGCTTTCAAATGACATGTTTTCTTTTATTACCGTAATTTATTTTTTTCACAATCTAAAATGTCAAATAATTATGACTTAATTTTCTTGTTTGTTTTTTGACACAGGGTCTCTCTATATAATCCTGGCTGTCTGAAACTCCCTATGTAGACCAGGCTGCCCTCAAACTCACAGAGATCCACCTGCCCCTGCTTCCTGAGTGCTGGGATTAGGTGTGAGCCACAACACTCACTCTTAATTTCTTTGATTTTATTTTACGTGTATGGGTGTTGTGCCTACATGTGTATACCTGTTCATTGCCCTAAAGCCAGAAGAGGGCTTCAGATCCCCTGGAACTGGAGTTATTATATACAGACAGTGTGAGCTGCCATGTGGGTGCTACAAACCAATCTGGGTCCTCTGGAAGAGCAGTCAGTGCTCTTATCCACTAAGCCATCTCTCCAGCCCTTAATTTCCGTTTTAAAAATTATTACTATACGAGACAGAGTAGCCCTATTTAGCCCTGGATAACCCGAAATTTAATGCAATTTTCCTGCCTCTGCCTTCCAAGTACAGGGATTACAACAATGCATCACCACGCCTGATTTCCTGTTACTAAAGACAGTCCAGATGGTTTGGAGAACACAACTCTGCCTTCAAGGAAATCTCTACTTTCTACTCTCTGGCTTTTGAACACCCGGCCAGGGAAGCTGAAGGGTATACCATTCTACAGGTCCATGCATTGGCCGCTCCCAGCTTTACCATAGCTTGCTTTTAAAAGGCTCAACAGAAAGACAACAAAAAATTCAGGATATGGCTCAGTAGTTAAGAGCACTTGTTGCTCTTGCAGAGGACATAGGTTTGAGTCCCAGAAACTACATGGCAGCTCCCAACCATTTATAAACCCAGATCCAGGGAATTCAATGCCCTCTTCTGATCAATGAGGGTACCAGGCACAAACACAGTACAAAGGCATACATTCAAGGAAAAACACTCACACATAAAATTACACAAGCCTAAACATTTTTTAATGTGTCACTTGCTCCTTCCACAGAATCACAAGATCCCAACTTGCTGCCACTCCCTTTGTAAAGGCTACACAAACCTCTGGGACCAATGAACGAAGGGAAGGCCCATTACCACTCTTGATCATCTCTTAGACTTTACATCTGTGTGTGTGTGTGTGTGTGTGTGTGTGTGTGTGTGTGTGTGTGTGTGTGGCAGGCTTTCATGTATCTCAGGCTGGCCTCAAGCTCCTCATGTAGCTGTAGCTCACTGGTTCCTCTGTTGTTCTTGCCTCTACCTATTGAGTGCTGGAATTACAGGCATGTTACACCACACTAGAATACAAATATTTAAACAAGTCAGCAATTTTTTGGGGGGAGAAAATATTTTCACTATGTAGCTCTGGTGGCCTAGAGCTGGTTATGTAGACCAGGCTGTCCTTGAACTCACTGAGATCTGCTCCTGAGTGCTAGGATTAAAGAAGTGATCCACCATCCTGGCCTTAAGTCAGGAAGAAACAGGCATCGGGAGGCAGAGGCAGATCTCTGAGTTCGACGAGGCCAGCCTAGTCTACAAAAAGTCCAGGACAGCTAGGGCTACACAGAGAGACCCTGACTCAAAAACAAACAAAAAATCGAATTAAAATCTCCACTTTCCCCCACTCTGTAAAGTTTAGCAAACTGTCTTCATGACAACTACCACTTCTCCACTAGAGGTTTTGGAGAAGTATGAAACTACTAACCTATTTCAATGATATCATCCCCTGAAGCAATTTACATGGACCACTGGCTCACCCTCTAACAGAGGCTCTGGTAACAACCTTGATGGGCCAGCTTTAAGAAACAAAACCCAGCGGCTGGAGAGATGGCTCAGAGGTTAAGAGCACTGACTGCTCTTCCAGAGGTCCTGAGTTCAATTCCCAGCAACCTCATGGTGGCTCACAGCCACCTGTAATGAGATCTGGTGCCCTCTTCTGGCCTGCAAGGACACATGTAGGCAGAATAGGGTATATATAATAAATTAACTGATCTTAAAAATCGATTAAAAAAAAGAAAAGAAAAAGAAACAAAACCCAGGTCAGTAAAATGGCTCAGTGGATAAAAGTTCTTGCTATGTAGTCTGGTGGCCTGAGCTCTATCGCTGTGAGTTGTCCTACAAACCCCCACATGAGCAGTGTGGGTGGCATACACATCCCTCTCCCAAATAGGATAAAATGTAATAAAGAAAAAAAAAAATTAATCTTAGTGACCCCCTTTAGGATGTCTGTCAGCAACAGCCACAAGCCCCACATGGATAGGTCAGTAACTAGTCACACTGCAGAGTACACCCCACATGGATAGGTCAGTAATTAGTCACACTGCAGAGTACACCCCACATGGATAGGTCAGTAACTAGTCACACTGCAGACCAAGAACTACTATTGCCTAGTGTATCTGGAAATCTGACTCAGCTTCATTAGTTGCTCGTTTTCATATTTACTTTAAAGTGACTAACATATAGCCGGGCGGTGATGGTGCACGCCTTTAATCCCAGCACTCAGGAGGCAGAGGCAGACGGATCTCTGTGAGTTCGAGGCCAGCCTGGGCTACCAAGTGAGCTCCAGGAAAGGCGCAAAGCTACACAGAGAAACCCTGTCTCTAAAAAACAAAACAAAACAAAACAAAACAAAAAAAAAGCTTAGATATTTCTAAAAGTATTTTTTGTGTGTTTCAGGAGGAATTCAGGTCAGTCTATTAATATTAAAGTTGCTTCTCTCGTACATTCTCATAAATTTGGTTTTCTACTGTCTTTGTGTATAAAAAAACCTTTAGGAAAAACAAACCAATACAAGAAAAACCTTGGTAAGCTTACTGATGCATCAATCCCATCCACCACCATGGGTTAGGGATAGAGGACTCAGAATGAGTCTCCTAGAACAGTTCAGTGAGCATCACGGGGAGCAGCTAGTCTATTCTCCTCTATAAACACAACTACTCTGCCCCGTCATGGAACTCATGCCGTTGCCTTGTAATTATATATACCTATACATTTAAACAGTATCTCCACCTGTGAAGCTAAGGTTTGAAAACAAGGTTTTGTGTGTGTGGAGGACAGTGTCTTCCTCCATCACCAACCTTATTTTTTGAGACAAGGTCACTCACTGAACCCAGAGTTCACAGACTAATTAGATGGCTGACCAGTGAGCACTGGGGTCCACTTGTCCCTGCTTCCCTCAGCAGTAAAGTTAGGGATGTGTGCGACCACTCCCATTTACACGGGTACTAGCGATCCAGACTAGTGTGCAGTAGGCACTTTACCACACCCTGAGTATGTGCTTTAATCTGTACAATGGAAAAAAAAACAAAAAGTCCCAAAGACGCTGAAAGAAATTTTCTCTTTGGGTGTCAGGAATTTCAGAACAAAGAGTAAAGTGAAAAATGTATTTGCCTGAAGAGTGTTTTTTACTTGTCCTTTCAACCTAGATAGAAAAGTACTTAGTAGAAGCTGATTTGTTATCCAAGTCCTAACTCAGAGTGGTAATTAACACCAGTATTCAAAGTACTAGAGAGGCTGAGGCTGGAGGACCAAAAATGTGCTACTGGCTAGTGAGATAATTTAGTAGGTAAAGGCACTTGCCACCAAGCCTAACAACCTGAGTTTGGCCCTCAGGAGCCACACGGTAGAAGGAAAGGACCAACTCCCACAAGCTTTCCTGTGACCTATATGTCCTAAACAATGCACATACACTAGATTATGTGCACCCCTATCCCCAACCAACAAATAAATGAATGTAAAAAAAACCCTAAAAGTTTGAAGAAAGCCAGGCACAGTAGTGGATGCTTGTGATCAACACTTGGAAGGCAAAGACATAAGTCTGTGTGAGTGGACAGCCTGGTCTACACAATGAGGTCCAGCCAGGGCTACATAGTAAGATTCTGCTTCAGCAAACCAAAAAGAGCTTGAGGCAAGCCTGGGCTATATAATTAAAACGTCTCCATTTTAAGAAGTCCTCTTTATGTTCTTTGAAATATATTTATGTGTGCATGTGAGCGTGCATGCGTGCGTGCGTATCTATATCCTGAGGATCCAATGACATGGCCTCACACACAGGACCACTGAGCTAGACTCACAAGCCCTTATGCTTTCCCCCCAAAGAGCGGCTTGTGTATTTCCCTTGCTTACATTTTCTTTTTCTTCCAGCAGGGCCTTACTGTGTGGTTGCACAAGAAAGCCTGGGACCTGGGTTCTCCTGTCTTAGCCTCCCAAGTGCCAGGACTAGAGGTGTGACTGCCGACAACACACAACAATAGGACGCAGGGCGCTCAGTGAGTGAAGTGGCTGCCGTGCAGTCCTGAGGGCTGGGGTTCAAATCCCCAGAACCAACGTAAAGCCAGGTGTACACATCTGTAATAACTGGAAGCTCTAAGGACAACTAGTCTCCGTTTTAAACAAGGTGTAAGGCAAGGGCTGACATTCATAACTGTCCTCAGGCATCCCCATGTGCACCATGTCGCATGCTTATACCCCAAACCCGCCATGAATAATATACTTACTTTAGTTCTGTAGAAAAGCCTTGCGTCTTCCCTAATATCACACTTAACATGCTTTTCCAAAGCCCCACAAAGCAGCACGAAATGTTTCTATGAAAACAAACGAATGCAATAGATGAAAACAATTCTAAAGTCTTGCAAAATAACAGATTATGCAGTTAAAAAAAACGAAATCACTTAAAATGTACTTGATCCCACCAGTGAAAGGTGTTGACTTTCATAAGAACGTAATGATTATGACTCATTGTTAGTTAATCAGAAAAGATATATACAAGAACTAGGTGCGGCAGGGCAAATGCTTAATAGTTCTAGCTATTAGGTAGACTGAGGCAGGAGGACCAGCTAAAGATCATCATGACAAAAATGAGATCCTTTCTCTTGGGGGAAAAAACAACAACAACAAAACAAAAACCAGGCCTGTTAGAATCATGTGGTGGGTAAAGTCCTGCTGCCAGGACTGACCTGAGTCCAGCCCTCAGTACCCACAGGTGGAAAGAGCCCCGACTGCCATGTGGGCTTTGGCATGCTCATCTGCACACAATTTAATACTTTTCCTAATACTTTCTCCATCTTCTGAGTGCAAGGCACTGAGTTTATAGGCATGTGACATTACTCTTGGCTCTTTAAAAAAAAAACCCCAAAAAACCTGCCTCCCTGCCCTTTATTGGGCTTGGAGAGATAGCTTAGTAGATTTTGGTTCCTAGTATCCACATTAGGCATCTCACAGCTATTTGTTAACTGTAGCTACAAGGGATCCAAGGTCTTTGGCCTCCAAGGGCACCTGCACTCATGTGTGCACACCTACATGAAGGCACATATACCCACATGAAAATAAAACCTTTATTGTTGTGTAAGTCCATGTGTCTGCAGAGGTGTGCACGTCACCGTTGCATGTGTAGAGGTCAGAAGACAACTCTGTAGAGCTGATTCTCTCCTCCCTTAACATGGAATTCTGGGAGTGTACTTAGGTTACTAAGCTTGCTTAGGAAACGCTTTACCTGCTCAAACACCTTGCCAGTCTTCTCTATGATTTTTTTTTTTTTTTTTTTTTTTTTTGGTTTTTTGAGACAGGGTTTCTCTGTGTAGCTTTGCGCCTTTCCTGGAGCTCACTTGGTAGCCCAGGCTGGCCTCGAACTCACAGAGATCCGCCTGGCTCTGCCTCCCAAGTGCTGGGATTAAAGGCGTGCGCCACCACCGCCCGGCTTCTCTATGATTTTTAACTGCATTCTTTTCTAGTTTTCTGAGAGGTAGTCTGGCTATATTATTCAGGCTGGCCTTGAAACCTTGGGTGCAAGAAATCCTCTTACCTATTCTCCACAGTAGCCAGGAAGAGCCCAAACATCTGGCCTAATCTCCTCTCCCACCAATATTTGAGACTGAATATGGTGTCTCCAACAAGATAGAAAGTGCTTTACTGCTAGGCTACATTCCCAGCCTTCTCCTCACTAAGATGTCCAGGCTGGCTTTGGATTTGTGATTACCTGCCTCAGCCTCCTGAGCAGATGGGATTATAGGCCTGTACCACTTGGGCTTTTTTCCATTTTTTTGTTTTTTCCACGGTTTTTTTGAGACAGGGTTTCTCTGCATAGCCTTGGTTATCCTGAAACTCTGTAGACCAAGTTGGCCTCGAACTCAGAGCTCTGCCTGCCTCTGCCTCCTGAGTGCTGAGATTAAAGGCATGTACTGCCAATGTCTGACATTCTTTTTGAGGTAGGGTCTCATCATATAGCCTTGACTGGCTTAGAATTCATGCTGTAGACCAGGCGGGCCTCAAACTCACAGAGATCTGCCTACCTCTGCTGGGATTAAAGATCAGCAATAAGGTTTGGTGTGGGTTTTTTTGTTTTTTGTTTTTCCTACTTCTGAGACAAGGTCTCATTTCACTATATGGCAGTGGTTTTCAAGCTGTGAGTCAAGACCCCTTTGGGGATCACACATATCAGATTTCCTTTAATCCCAAGGCCTGGGAGGCAGAGACAGGCAGATTTCTCTGAGTTCGAAGACAGCCGGGTACAGACAGAGCTAGATTCAGTACAGCCAGGGCTACATAGAGAAATCCTGTCTTGAAAAACCAAACCAAACCACATAAATGAAATTCTAAAAAAAAAATTTATTTAATGTATATGAGTGCATGTATGCCTTTATACCAGAAGAGGGCACCAGATCTCACTACAGATGGTTGTGAGCCACCATGTAGGTGCTGGGAATTGAACTCAGGACCTCTGATAGAGCAGCCAGTGCTCTTGACTGATGAGTCATTTCTCCAGCCCAAAAATGAAATTCTTAGTATGGAGAGAGAATTCAGAAATGCACATGTGAAGCAAAACAGTAGTTTAATTTACCTTGGAAGGCAAACATTTCTAAATAACATTAAAAATTTTAATTTTTTGTGTGTACATGTGGCAGAGAATTTGTAAGTCGGCTTTCTCTTTCCATCCTGTGGGGCCTGGAGAATGAACTCAGGTTGTCAAACCTAGCAATAAGGACCTTTACACCATTAAGCCATCTCCCAGATTCCACTAAATAACCATTTTTAAAGGCATTTTAGTTTTTCTAAAGAAAAACAAAAAGTGAGTGGAGGTTCAAAGGAAGAAAGTGAGAAGAAACCAGGTAAACCTAGTCCATTTGGTGACCTCTGTACCCTACGAGTATATGTTACTATTGCCAGGTTATAGTCACTAAGCTCTACTCCAGCAAACCACTGTTGAGAAGTAATTCTTGTCACTATGATATGGTTGCAGGTTACTATGACTCCTGGATTTCTATAGCAAAACCAGTCAACTTTCAAGTTTTCTTCTAACACACGCACGCTCATTCATTTCACCAATGGAAACACCTATTTATAACAACACTGAACATTACCTACCCGTTGTCCAGAAGAAAAAGAATGAGAACAACTAACTTCCCCAACTAAATGAAGAAGAACGTAGGTCAGGTAATATGCCTGTTAGAGAGACAAAGAAAATTACTACCCATGAAAAAGCTAAATAAATACCACTCCAGTCTACTGATTAGCAAGGTTGCCCAGGAAAGCCAGGATTTAACTAACTTGGTGAGGAACGAAAAACCATGCACTCCACCAGACTTTCTGATTTCTGAATTAAGTGCTTCCCTTTACCACCTTACCACTGTGGTGCGCAGTGCAGGGCCACAACGGAGCACGGTAAATTACCAAACTGCCCTTTCACCCCAACTCTCAGCTCTACTCTGGAGAATTTTCCAACAGCAATAAACTCTAAAACATCGTTTGCTGTATGCCCGATGCGTTCTCTAAGCTCTGGCTCTGGATACCTGCTTTTCAAGTTCTAAATGAAGACTGTCATCAATAGTTCCATTTGGTTGTTCAGCCCTTTTCTTCAAGACCATTTTCTTCAACAAATCAGAAGGCTTCATCTGCACTAGATAGCGATGTAGGACTGAGATCTATCAAGGGAAGAGAGACTCAGTCAGTTCTTGTGTAGTGCTCTTTCTTGAGCTAATTCCAGTGTGCCCTCTGTCACTCTGGCTCCTTTTCCTGGCTTGATAATTCTGAAACCCATTTACTTCAAAGTCCTCAATTGCTTAAGGTGTTTTATATTAAGATTTAGTATTTGTAATTTAGGTTAAATGCTTAGAACAAGATCAAATGATATTATAATAGAGGTCACTGAATTCTAAAAAAGAAGCACTATCTATCCAATGTAGTGGCTCAGGCTTGCAATGCCAACACTTGATGCTGAAGCAGGAAGATCACTGGAGTTCAAGGCTGACTGGGCTATCAGAGAGTGGCGGTCTGGCTGACATCAAGTAGTCAGCCTGATGGCTAATTAATCATGCAGTTCTCTTTTCTGTAGATATAAGGAAAAGGCGACAGACAAGACAAACATCAGTAAGGCTAACTGCAGAAATCCTATCCTGGATCCCTTGGTGGCTATAAATATTGCTGAATGGACTGAGGACTTTTAATTATCTTAGTGGCTCAGGAATGGTGCCCACGTATCTGCAATCAAATCCACTTCCACCCGACTAGGGTGGCAGTCAGTTTTCAGATAATATGCATAGTATCTTGTGCATATTCTAATACTGCTCTTACATTTAATGGTTCATACTACTAGATCATGTCTTCCAGAGTACAGTCTCATTTTTTATTTATTTATAGGACTTAACCTAGTAACTTATAGTGAATTGCAATTCAAACAAGAACAATACAGGGACACCCAAGACAAAATTCTGTGAATTTTTAAATCCAATTAAGGGCAGCCCTTATCTTAGGCCAGCTTCTATTGCTGGAAGAGACATCATAACCACAGCAACTCTTATAAGGGAAAAATTTAATTGGGGTGGCTTGCTTATAGTTTCTGAGGTTTAGTTCATTGTTACCACGGCAGGGAGCATGGCAGACATGATGCTAACTACATCTTGATCAGAAGACAACAGGAAGTTGACTGAGACACCGGGTGGTATCATGATCATAGGAAACTTCAAAGCCTGCCTCCATGATGACAAACTTTGACTAACAAGGCCATACCCACTCCAACAAAGCCACACCTCCTGATAGCGCCACACTCAATGAGATTATGAGGGCCAGTTACACTCAAACCACCATACCCTGTTAGTGTTATCAATGTTTGCAAAGCCATCAGAACTCAGAGTGGTGTTCCTATAAGATATATTTACACATATTCGTATATATCTACCAGTATACCCTCTACTGAACAAGTACTGGAGGAAAACCACATTAAGTTCTATGATCCATAAAGACCACTTTATTAAAATAGGTATAAGATGTGGTTAATAGCTTTGTAATTTCTAATCCTGTGACCACAATTTCTAATGCTGTTAATCTTGGGAGATTGAATAAATTCTCAATGTAACAGCTGCTAACAGCACATTATGATTTTCTCAAAATTAGGATTTTGAGAAAAAATCCTTCTGATTTAGGATTCATCAAATCTTCCAACTCTCTCATTTATTAGAAACAAAAGTGTATTTATACCTGAAGATTATTGGCATTAGGGATATCTTCGTGTTTTTCATCCAAAAGCTTTGAAATAATCACTAGACTGAGGCACTGCCTCAATTGCCTGGAATTAGAAATGAAAAGTTTTTACAATGTGTTTAAACAATACTACTTGACAAGCAAGCAAATGAGCCAAATGGAACCGTAGTCTCTTGGGGCTGTTTCAAAACCAACTGTTAGAGAGCAGCGGTGTTAATGTAAAATATGTGCACATCAGGTTAGAACCGCCTAGAGCTGGGGGTAGTTCAGTTGGTAGAGGATTGCCTAGCATACACTAAGCCCTGGTGTAGCCGTGCATGCCTGTAATCCTACTGCTTAGCAGGAAGATCAGAAGTTCAAGATCATCCTCTCCTACACAGTGAGCTCCAGACTCTGCTTGAGCTCCTAAGAACTTGTCTCATAAAAGTAGAAAAGAAAGTTGATTGTGGTGGTGCACGTCCTTAATCCCAGCACTTGGGAGGCGGAGACCAACAGATCTCTGAATTCAAGGTCAGCCTGGTCTACAGAGAGGTCCAGAACAGACAGGGATACACAGAGAAACCCTGTCTCACCCCCCACCCTCACCCCCTGAAAAAGGAAATTAATTTTTGCTATATATCATCTATACCAGCTGTTCTCAACCCCTGGCAGCAGGGTGGTGGTGGTTCGAATGACCCTTTCACAGGAGTTATATATTAGATATCCTGCACAACAGATATTTACCTTATAATTCATAACCATTTAGTTGTGAAGTAGCAAAAAAATAATTTTATGGTTAGGGGTCACCACAATATGAGGAACTGTATTAAAATGTCATAGCATTAGGAAGGTTGAGAACCACTAAGCTATACTTCTACTGACTTATCTGATAAGCTAAAAATAAAAATCAAGAATAGTCAGTCATGTTCTGAATTAAGTAACATAATCAGGCTCACACCCCCATAAACAAACAAACAAACAAATAAATAAAGAACATTCAAAAAATGATGAATAGAAACCAAAGTTCCAAGTTGGGTGTGGTGGCCTAGTCCTGTAAACTTAACCCTCAAGAGAGGCTAAGGCAGGAAAACTGTGAGTTTGAGGCCAGCTGAGGCTACATAGTAAGACCCTGTTTTACAGTAAGAACTCCAAAGCGTTTACCTAGCATCAGCATTATAAAAATCTTGATGTTTATTTCACTTTACAATACCTTCCACGAGATGTCCAGTTAGGGACCAGCTGTACCAACCACAGAAGGTTGTGGGGATGACTGGAGAGTTCATTTATGCCCACACAGAGTTCATGTACCTGAAAAAAAGAGAACAAGCCCAGGATCAGAGCTACAGACCTTCTTGCCTTGATGGAAGTCACTAAAACAGAACTCTGAAGTTTTGAAAATGCATGCCATTTAGAGCATACTAGAATGCATGTATCACAAGTTCTGTTTTTTCTTAAAGTACCCTAGAATGGTCACACACTAGCATTTATATTTATATATTTACACTAGCATTTCATGTCACTCTCATGTTGTTGCTACACTTAAAAACAACTTGGTCTTTCTTAAAAGAATAAAGTATTCAAATACCAGTTTCCCTAAGTGTGAACAACAACAACACCACCACACACACACACACACACACACACACACACACACACACACACACACACACACGATCATATATATTCCAGACCTGAAAATTCTTGCACGCTTGGATCCTATTACAGTATTTTAGTTTTCTTCTGGCTATGGAGCTCAGCCTTGTACTTGCTAGGATGTACAAAACACCTGAACTATCCTTTAGCTCTCTAGCTATCATATTAAAAATTGACAGCTGCTTCAAAATAAGCTGATGAGCATGGGAAGAATGCAGTATGATCGGACAAGATGAATTACTTTTTGATAATTTTTGGAGCTTGGTGACAGTTACTCAGTTTAGTTATTTTTGTTATTGTTTTCAAGATAGGGTTTCTCTGGATAGCCTTAGCTGTCCTAAAACTCACTCTGTAGACAAGTTTGGCCTCAAACTCACAGAGATCTGCCTGTTTCTGCTGGGGTTAAAGGCATGGGCTATCATAACCCAGCACTCAGAGGAGTTTATTATGCTCCTGTTGGCTCTAGTTTAAAAACTTCTATCAAAAATGGGAAAAGGCCTAAAAAAATTACCCATGCTTAGCCGCATGGGATTAAGTTCAACTCAGTCCCAGCTGCAGGCATAACTATCATGTCATTTATGCTCAGAGGTCATTTCAGAAAGACTATCCTTGAAGGCCTCAGATGACATCACTGCAGCCCTGCTGTGCTAATCTTGCCACACTGCTCACCCTTTATAATTTGTAAGACTTGATTACAACTTGAAATGTGTGGTGATATATTGTGTCCCCCAAAATATTGTGTACCCTAATAAAGCTTATCTGAGGATCAGAGGAAAAAGCCAGCAACTATATTAAACATAGAAGTCAGGTAATGGTAGCACACGCCTTTTATCCTAGCATTCCGGAGGCAGATATCCATCTGGATCACTGTAAGTTCAAGGCCACACTGGGGAACAAAGCCAGGCATGGTGCCTTTAATCCCAGCACTAACCATAGAGGTCTGGAGAGACAGGAAGTGATGTAGCTGGGTGGAAAGAGGAAGTGAGATGCAGAACAGAAAGGCATATAGGCGTGGGCATACAGGAAAGTAGGTCTCTTTGGCAGAGGATTTCCAAGTGTAAGAACATGGCTGGCTTCTTCCTGCTTTTCTGATCTCACAGATTTCACCCCAATATCTGGCTCTGGGTTTTTATTAATAAGACCATTTAGCAATTTGTCTTACAGAAAT
This sequence comes from Peromyscus leucopus, assembly GCF_004664715.2. NCBI lineage: Eukaryota > Metazoa > Chordata > Mammalia > Rodentia > Cricetidae > Peromyscus > Peromyscus leucopus. The sequence continues at coordinate 51,996,068 of NC_051063.1, read as the reverse complement.
GTCACTTTACCGTATCTGTACTCCTTTGCTCATCCACTAACCGCACAAGTGGTAAGGAAGCCCGGCAAAGGCAAAGGTGCAAATGCTCAGACATAGTAAATCTCCAATAAAAGGTTGAAAAGACAGCTACCGAGTTCCACCAAATAGTGCCTTCCTCAGCTACTTTCCATGGTTAAACTTCTTAATTGAGCATCGAATCTTTGAATTCTGAGTGCACATGAAACAATGTGATGCTGTACAACACCTAGAGCTTTATTTATCTGTAGACTGGTCTCCTGTAGCCACTGCATAGCTGAAGATGACATTATTAGCTCTTCAACTTTCTGCCCTTACTCATAAATGACCTGTAGAATTACAGGTACACACAGCCATCCTTGGCGCAACACCTACATTTTAAGAAATGTTACCTTTGTGTTCCAATCTCTGATATTTTTCATGAGATTTATCAGGAGGCTTTGAAAGTCTACTAACGGAATCTGTTTCAGCTCTTTTTCCAAACTCATTTTAAACAGCATTAAAATCAGCAACATTATTTCTCGATCTTGGTAACCTTCTGGATGTATAGATGTACACAAGCCCAGGAACTGCCAGAAATGCACAAAGAAAAAACATTACTTCTAGAGTTTAAATTATACTCTTGACAGAAGATTAACAAGTATCAGATGTCTAGAAAAGGCAAGAAATGCAACACAAGTAGTGGAATGAAAGGGTAAGTATTTCTTTCTCCATTTTCAGTATTAGTGACTGGCTTCAGCAACTAAAATTAAATTATACTGTAACACTTAACAGTGAAATTCTGACCTGAAGTTCCCTGTTGTTCTTAATATTAAAAGAAAAATGCATTTATAATGGAAATACAATTGCTAAGACCTTTCACTTGGTAAGAAACCAGTGGAATTTTAAACAATTAATCACAAAACTGGTTCTGACTCTTTGCTACAGATATACAAAGTCTTTCATACCTTAACTACATTTAAAATGTTGGTCTCAGGAAGAGTTGAAAAAACGGGATTACAAGATGAATCTTCGCTTCCTCTTCCCCCTAGTGTTTTCTGTGTTTCAAAACTATTGGAAAGGGAATAAAGCATGTATTTCAGAACCATTGAGAAAGCAGTATGGAATCAGGCATAAAATACTCACTGTAGGAAATTCTGAACAACTACTTTATTAAGTCAGGGTATCACTCTGCTGCACAGGCAAGCCCCAAACTTATACTCACGCTGCCTCAGCCTCCTAAGAAGCTGGGCTTACAGGTGCATGCCACTGTACCCAGCTTAGTTTCCATTTGAAACGGTTATTTTCCTTAATACTCCCATGTCAGAAAGCTATATAAAACAGGGTTGATATAATAATAATGGCTGATGATTGTTATAGGCCCTATGAGTGACCTGAAGAAACTGCCAAACTAATATAGAGAATTATAGAGGCTAAGGAGATGGCTCAGTGCTATGCAAGCACGAAGACCTGAGTTCTAATCTCTAACAACCACACACAATTCCAGGCATGCCTGTAAGTGTCTGAAATTCTAGCACTGGGAGATGTAAACAGGAATATACCATGAGCTCACTAGCCAGCCGAGGTGAAGGGTAAGTTTTTGGTTCAGTGAGAAGACCTTGTCTTAAGGCAATTGGGTGGGAAGTCATCTAGGAAGATACTCAACCTCCTGCTCTGGCCTCTGCATGTGCATGCACAGAGGAGTAGGTACAGGTACACTTATGTGTGTGCACCACAAACAGATACACACATGCACGCACGCACACATGCACGCTCGCACACATGCACGCACGCACGCACACACCAATTCTAAGCATTTGAAAGAAGATGCACGACCTTGGCCATTGTATTTTTAATTATTTGTGTATTTATGGGTTTGTGCACATGAGTGTAGTGCCAATGGAGGCCAGAAGAAGGCATGGGAACCCCTGAACCTAAAATTACAGATTATGGGGAACTAAACTCAGGTCTTCTATAAGAGTAGTATGCGCTCTTAACCACTGAGCAATCTCTGCAGCCTCTGATTTTGACTTTTGAGACATATTTTTACTTAAAACAACAAAAACCCAACAAAATTCATTTGGCAAAACAAAACCAAGAAAACACAATGTATCAAATGATGGTATGTAATTCTCTTTGCCTTCCCAACTGGACTCTTCCGCGACTCGCTTCCTCCTCCCACAGTTGCTATTGGTTTTAGTCCTTCCTTCACAAGCATCTTATACATCAAAAGCAAGCATGAACACAGGACATTTGGTCTTTGTTTCCAGATCCCAGCAAGAGCTCTTAACTGCTGAAACTCCTTTCATACAGATAAGGTGACTCATGAAGACCACAGTAACTAACCTATGATTAGAGGGTTAGAAATTAAGCTCTACCCAGAGGGGCTAGAGAACAAACTGATCATCAGATGGCCAACAGTTTCATCTACCATCCTTGTGAAATGGACCTCTATCTGGAGACATGGCTTGGTGGTTAAAGACAACTCCCCCATTTTGATGCTTCGGTGGAAAACCCATGTATTTGGTGTCATAACAGTATGTTTTCCACCTTTCCCAATGGCCCTCTGCACCCACTTTACCACAAACAGTGCCATAGTGTATATTGTTCTCTAGCTTCCCGTTTTCTCTTAGCAATGTACCTAGAGGATCCCTCCTCACCTGCATGTGGAATTCCTTTTTTCTTTTGTGCCCCATTACCTTTGATGGGAGCTCTTGCATGAACATGATGGGGGTTTATTTCTGGGCAAGGCTGTTACTAGTGGTCATAGCAAAGAGTAAGATGATCCTGCTCTCCTTGTAATCATATACTGCTTACAGCTTCTCGAGGGGCAGGTCATGAGTCTTGTGCAGGTAACCACTGCTAAGTTTATAGGTACAACAGCCATGTCATGCCTAGAAGACAGGATTTCACAGTTCTCCTTCCCAACCTTCAACTTGCACATTCTTTCTGTCCTCCTTTCTGTGATATATTCCCTGGGCTTTGGAGCATTTTTGTTTTTGAGATGGTCCAGGTTAGCCTGGACTACAGAGTGAGACCTAGCCTATGCCCAACCTAGCCTCTAATTTACGGTGATTCTCCTGCCTTAGCCTCTCACATGTTGGGGTTACAAACATAAGGCACCAGAGTTACTTTAAAAAGAAAAAAGAGCTGGGTGGCACTCACCTTTAATCCCAGCACTAGGATCTCTGTGAGTTCAAGGCCAGCCTCATCTAAAAAATGAGTTCTGGGACAGCCAGGGCTACACAGAGAAACCTTGTCTCAAAAACCAAAACCAAAATCAAAAAGCTAACAACGACAACAACAAAAAAGAGCTGGGTGGTGGTAGCACACACCTTTAATCCCAGCACTTGGGAATCAAGTAGATCTCTAAGTTTGAGGCCAGCCTGGTTTACAGAGCATGTTCCAGGACAGCCAGGGCTACACAGAGAAACCTTGTCTCGAAAACAAAACAAAACAAACCCCCCCCCAAAAAAAAACAAACAAAAAACCCCAAAAAACAAAACCAAACCAAAAGAAAGAAAAGAAAACAGGGTCTAGAAATTACTATTTATCATCAGTGAGACTTGAGAATTTATAGCATTCCTCCTGCCTCAGCCTCCCAAGTGCTGAGATCACAGGTGTGAGCCACCACAGCCAGCCATTTTTTTTCTTTTTATAAGTAGCTTCTTGGTGGGTCTTAGTCCCTTCTTTGCATAACTTTCAGCAAATTACTTCATCTTTCTGTGCTCAACTCACTTGTAAAATGGGAATGAATTACTAGTAATATTTGTAGTTAACTATATTAAAATACTATGTCAAACCCTTAACTGTGTCTGGTACACAGCAAGTACTAAATAAAGGCTTCTAACTGTGACGCAATGATGTGCAAAATTAACAGATGGATCAATTTGGTAAGAACAAAAGGCTAAAGAACAAAACAGAAAATTGGTCTGAGGCCCAGTGTTTCACAGCTCTTAGGTTTAAGCTGGAAGATCTCAGTTTGAGCCTAGACTGAGGCAACATAGTGACCCTTGTCTCCAGTGGGGAGAAAAATAGGAAAAATAGAAAATAGGTAAGTAAAATTATAAACTCAATATATTATATAAAAGTGCAGAGATTTCTTCTAATGGTGAAGAGTCTTGGACAAAGAAATGCTAGAAAAAAAGATGTTTGGCAGGCTAGGCACGGAGAGAGGATCTGACTTAAAATTGATACTAAACATATAAAGGAAGAAATAGCTATGAGACAGGCAAAGGAAGAAAACACTGGCGTGCCGACTGAAAATGGTAGAGTGTTCTTAGGACTCACATTTTATGTCAGTGTATCTAGACGTCAGCTGAGACTGCAGCAGTCTCTGACAGCTCCTCTCTGAACACACGTCACCCTTCACACTGCACTGGAATTACAGGCAGCTGTGAGCAGCCTGACATGGGTGACAGTGACCCAAATTAGGCTCTCTGGAAGAGCAGCAAGTGCTTTTTTTTAAATTTTAATTTAACTTTATTTTATGTGCATTGGTATGAGGGTGTTGGATCCCCTGGAACGGGAGTTACAGACAGACATGAGCTGCCATGTGGGTGCTGGGAATTGAACCACAGTCCTCTGGAAGAGCAGCCAGTGCTCTAAACTGCTGAGCCACCTCTCCAGCGCCGCAACAAGTGCTCTTAATCATGGAACCTTATTTCCAGAAAATCCTTCAAATTATATTGATAAATATTATTAACATTTTTGTATTAATGCAATTATTTGATTCCACCACTTTGCATGCTTACTAAAATCAATTAAAAACTCAATGTATATACAACATACAAAATTAGTAAGTACTATTGAGTTTACCAAAAATAATGTAGTTGATATTTTAAATGTTTATATATATATTTGTTTATTGTTAGTTGTGTGTTTCCCTGTGTAGATATGTCATAGGGATGAGAGATTGGATCCCCTAGAGCTGGAGTTACAGGCAGTTGTGAATCAAGGAACATGGGTGCTAGGAACCATCTTGGATCTTCTACAAGAGCAGCACAAACTCTTTATTGCTAAGCCATCTCTCTAGCTCCTAAACTGTTTATATCATGCAGAAGTAGGAGGTATTTTTAAATGGGTATATGGCTGGGTGTGGTAATGGTGCATGTCTTTGACCCCAGCACTTGGGAAGCAGAGGCAGGTGAATTCTTGTGACTTCAAGGCCAGCTAGTCTACACAAGTTCCAGGCCAGCCAGGGCCCACATAGTGAAACCCTGTTTAGGGGTGGTGGGAAGAGGTTATTTAGTTGTCTGGGTATGGTGGCACATATCTGCAATCCATAACTTAGGAGGCAGAGGCAGGAGTCAAGTTTAGGGGAGCCAGAGTTACTGTTTCAAAACACAAACAGAATGTTCTAATAATAGAAGGGGGTTTTGGATAGGCTGGGAAGGCACTGTTTCTTCTATTTAAAGCAGCATTAGAGCATGTCTACAATTGTGCTACTCATTACTTTCCGATATGAAGTGAACCTAGGAAACAAGGGGTCCAGTCACAGTGAAGAGAGAGAAGGGAGAAGTTTGAGTTTTTCTTATGAGTGAGCCAACATGAGCATGTGCTCCACTGCGAGGACTGCTCTGACCTCTTCCGTCCTCTCCTCTGCCCGCTCGTGGTGAGCTCCTGACGTGTGTCCTGCACACCTCAAGTCCAGGCTGTGCCCTGCTCTCACCTGTGCTCCCACCCTGCTTTTTCTTCCCCTCCACTTTGAAGGTTTTCTTTGACATTACTTAAAATAACCATTGCTGGGGCTGGAGAGTAGGCTCAGCAGTTACGAGCACTGGCTCCTCTTCCATAGGTCCTGAGTTCAATTCCCAGCACCCACATGGCTCTCCACCATCTACAGTGGGGTCTGATGCCCTCTTCTGGCATAAAGTCGTACATTCAGATAGAGCACTTAAACAAACAAACAAATAAACAAACAAAAAACCATTGCCATCAAGACTTCAAAAATGCAGGGCTAGAGAGATGTCTCAGCAGGTAAGCTCAAATTCCCTACACCCTCATGGCAGCTCACAACTGTCTCTAACTCCAGTTCCAGGGGACCTGACATCCTCACACAGATATATATGCAGGCAAAATACCAATGCACATAAAATAAAAATAATTTTAAAAAACCTTCAAAAATGTGATCAAATTCACATTTCCTCTCATGGAGGCTTTACTTTACACATAAAACCATCTTCTCCTATAATTAAGGCCAGTTTTGCCTCATATTTCTGATTTTTATAAATTTTGACTCAGTTGTATGGTCCAGCTCCTTAGTTCTGTATCTGAACACCTAGGCTAGAATTCCACGTTAGAGCACACAGTAGACTTTCCATTTATAGTTTTTTTTTTCTTTAGTAATTTATATACACACATTTCTAGTTAGGTTTATTTTCTAGATGCTCCCCCCACATCACTAAATTCTTTCTTTTGGCATACTTTTAACTAGTTACTAATCAAATACCTAAAGGTTATTGGCTTCTCTTCATAAATTTTACTCCCCAGTGTCCATACCAAATCTATTTATCAGAGTCTTTTAGTCGATTCTTAGGTCTTGATGCATAGACTGAATCATTTATCAAATTATTTTTTTTTACCAAGTTCTTTCCAATTTTTATGTTTTCCCCCATCTCTTGTCTAACTGCTTTGCCCAATAAATATCTGCATAACATTTTCTAAAACTTAAATGTATTGAGGGTTGGGGTTGGGTATATAGGTGGGTAGATGGTGTGTGAGTTGGGTGTGTGTGCCAAGGTCCTAGTATAGAGGTCAGAAGACAACTTTGGGGAGTCAAATGATTTCCTCTGCCATGAGTCTCAAAGACAGAACTGAGGTGAAGTTATCTGCCTTGCACGGGAAATGCTTTTACTTGATTAGCCATCTTGCTGGCCTCGTAAACCAATGTTAAATATCAATGAGAAGTCTTTAAAACTCTTTGCAGGAATGTTTCTATTACTTCCCCATTAAACATGACAACTTCTAGATTAGGGCAGATATTTAGAATGTATTTCTAGACTGATTCCAGCTTTGAATTTAAGTAAAAAATGAATATTGGTTTTATTAATCAATTATAATGACAATGAAAGGATATTATTTAAAAAAATCTTTCTGAGCCCAGTGTAGTTAGTGGCACACGCCATTAACCTCAGCACTTGGGCGGCAGAGGCAAGGTGAATTTCTGTTAGTTCAAGACCAGTCAGCATATTCTACATAGCAAGTTCCAGGCTAGGTAGGGTTACAGAGTAAGATACTATGTAAAAACAAAAAACAAAACAAAACATAACACCCAAAAGATCTATCTGGTGTTTACTATGAGAAGAAAACTCACATTAGACTGTCTTCATTAAAGTCTGGCTGAAGGGTCTCCAGAGGAAACAAAGATCCAAAACCAACGCCCATGTTTAAAAACACAGCCGCTATGTCAGACAATGATGGGATCCAGGGCCAAACTGGTGAGTCACTGAAGGTATCTGGTGAACACAAGGAATTGTTTTAATTCAAACACTCCTGCACAGAGGCAGAGTGACAGTCCACCTGTGAAGCGGATTGTTATAATTTTTTTCTTCTTTCACTTTCTTTTGAGACAAGTTTCACTATACAGTCTATGCTGGGGTTATAGGCATATGCCATCATACTTGACTTTCATCACAATGACTTCACAGGAACGAGAGCTGCTCATGGAATGTTAACAATCTAGTTAAAGTACATCATAGAAAGTATAACTTACCAGGTTGTGTGAACTAAATAATACAAAGAAAATATCTGAATAATCCATTAGAGTGTAAGTCATAATGAAGTAACATGTTTTGAAACGATTAGACACAACACTGGTTAAAATCCTAACTACCATTAACACTGGAAGTCTTTATCATCTTCAGTGGCCTCAAATAAGTGATTGGTGAAATCACAATCTTTCTTGTATTAAAAGGGCTTTCAAAGTGAGAAAGCAACACTCACACTTAGATGGTTTCAATCTGCCTTAACGCACTATTAACACAACCCTGCTGTTAATTCATAATCAAATTAAAATCAGTTGTTTAAATCTAAGCCCAGAGGTGTGTACTTGTAATCTTCGTACTCAGAAGGTTGAGACAGGACTTAAGAGTTCAAGGCCAGCCCAGGTTACAAAGTTAGGTTGAGACAGCCTCAGTTACAAGAGACTGTATCAAACAGTAACAATAACTAACCCTAAATAATAATTTTTAATTGGGTGATTTAGCACACAAGCTTCCAAATATTTCTACTGACCCTATAAAATAACTCACATGTTAAATATTAAGGGTTGTCATCTGTAAGATCTGAGGTTTTTTTCCCTCAAAGAACACAGAAAATCAGACACTTGTTTTTGAGTGGTATTTCATTCCTTTTTTGAAGACGTGTGATTACAGGGTTAGAGAGATGGCTCAGTGGTTAAGAGCATCCACATGGCAGCTCACAACTCTATTTCCAATTCCAGGGGACCTGACACCCATGGCGAAACACCAATGCACATAAAATAAAAATAAATAAATAAAAAAGTGTGATTCTAAAAAGTAATTTTAGAGCTCGGATATATAGTTCAGGTAGAGTGCTTGTTTAACATTCATGAGGTCCCATATTTAACCTCCAGTACCAGCAAAAATCAAAACAAAAACACAATTCTAACATTAAGCAATATGAAAGTGATTGTGTAATAAGCAACAGCACATACTACAAATCAATTTATGTACTCACCATTTCTAATGGTTATTTCCATCAATGTACTTAAAATTTGGACAGACACAATACAATTTGTGTGAACTGACATCATCTGTCAAAAACAGATAAATAGTTGTTAGAAAGAAAACATGAGTTTAGTATTTGCTAGGCTCATATTAAGCTATTGAAGTCTGGTAATATGGAGAATGTTCTTAATACTAGCTCCTTAGGAGGCTAAGACAAGAAAATTGTGACTGTGAGTCCAGCCCAAGCAAAGCAGTAACATCCCACTTCCAAAATAGTTTCATGTGCACTTTACTTAACACAATCACCTAAGAAGGGTTTCATTATATGTATAAACAGACAGACCAATACCTTACCAATGGGGCATATGTTCATTAACAGATCCACAGGAGGTGGGACCAAACACGGGTCTAGCCTTAGGTCAGGCCTCTTTGCATTCTAACAAACTGGTTTCTAGTGTTTGTTCATAATTTTTACAACTTCTACTTTTAATTAGGTAAATAACATTTGAAATCATAAAAAGCTACTTTTTTAGAATGTAGCACCATTCCAAACTAAACATAAAGAAAGGGCTGGGAAGATGACTTAGTTGTTAAAATGTTGGTGAACAAGTGTGAAGACCTGAGTTCTATCCTTAGTACACACATAAAACCCAAGTATGGCTGGGTGTGGTCATGCACACTTTTAATTCCAGAATGAGGGAAGCAAAGGCAGGAGGATCTCTTCTGAGTCTGAAGGTAGCCTGGTCTACATAGAGTTCCATGCCATCATCTATGGTCATGTAGTGAGACCTCATTTCAAAATACAAACAAACCCAAGCATGGTGTTGTACATTTTTTTTCTTTTTAACTTTATTGTTACTTTTATGTGCATGAGTGTTTTGCCTGATTTTATGTCTGTGCATCACACACATACAAGTCCCATGGAGGCCAAAAGAAGGTATCAGATCCCCTGGGACTGGAGTTTAGATAGTTGTTAGCTGCCATGTAGGTGCTGAGAATTTAATCTGGGTCCTCTAGAAGAGCAACCACTGCTCTTAACCACTGAGCCCTCTCTCCAGCAGGATGGCATGCATTTACAATTCCCAGCTTTGGGGAAATAGACACAAAGCTCACTGGTCAACACAGACTAGCCAATAAGTCAGCTCCAGGTTCAGTGGAAGACTCTGTTTCAAAAAAATCAAGTAGAGAGCAACTGAGGGCCCTCACGTCATCCCCTAGCCAACACAGGCACGTGTGGGCACACATGGGCACCCCCCCCCACTTCCTCTAACTCCCACCCCTCAAACTGTAAAGAAAAAGACATAGGCAGAAATCACACAGGGCTGGGAAGATAGTTTATTTGTTAAAATGTTTCCTGTGCAAGAAGAGGGCCTGAGTCAATCACCAGAACCTGTGTATTAAAAAAAAAAGAAAAAAGAAGCGAGTGCCAGTGCTGTGTTGTATGCATTTTATCACAGTGCTAGTGAGGCAGAGAGGTGAATCCTGAGGCTTGCTGGCTACGACGGTTTGAATGAAAATGGCCCCCAGAGGTTCACAGGGAGTGGCACTATTAGAAGGTGTGGCCTTGTTGGAGAAGGTGTGACACTGGGGTGGGCTATGAGGTTTCGGAAGTGAGCCAGACCCAGTGTCTCTCCTTCCTGCTACTTGATGATCCAGATGTAGAACTCTCAGCTCCTCCTGTGTGTGGCCATGCCTCTGCCATGATGATAAAGGACTACACCTCTGAACTGTAAGGCAGTCCTAATTAAATGTTTCTTTTATAAGAGTTGTTTGGGCTGGAGAGATGGCTCAGAGGTTAAGAGCACTGACTGCTCTTCCAGAGGTCCTGAGTTCAATTCCCAGCAACCACATGGTGACTCACAACCATCTGTAATGAGATCTGGTGCCCTCTTCTGGCTTGCAGGCAGAATACTGTATACATAATAAATAAATAAATCTTAAAAAAAAAAAAAAAAAAAGAGTTGTTGTGACCATGGTGTCTCTTCATAGCAACAAAACCCTAAGGAAGGCATTAGCCATATAGCCTAGTCTACCCAGCAAGTCCAGGCCAATAAGAGACCTATTGTATGATATTTTGTTTGTGTTCTGACAAATAAAGCTTGCCTGGAGATCAGAGGGCGGAGCTAGCCACTAGTTAATCATAGCGGCCAGGGTGGTGGCTTGCACCTTTACTCCCAGCACTTGGGAGGCTCATGCCTTTAATCCCAGCACTCTGGAGGTGGAGACAGAAATATAAGGCAGGTGGAGACAGGATCTCAGCCCCTTTTCGGGCTAAGGATCCAGAGAGGTAAGATATCTCTAGTGGCTGCTGCTCTGATTCTCTGGTCTTTCAGGTTATTACCCTGATATTTGACTCTTGGTTTTTCATTGCTAAGACTAATTAGGTTCATGTTTCAGAGAGCCTTGTTCTCAAAGAACAAAGTGGGTGGAGCTTAAGGAACAACATCCCAAGTTGACCCCTGGCCTCTACATTTAAGCCCAGACACAGGAAAGTCAAATCACAGGTTAGTAATAAACAAATAAATAATAGACCCATACATTTTTAATTAGGGGAAAGGACTTGAGTCAGGGTCTTAAGTAGCCCTAGCTGTATTCAAACTAGCTATGTACCTAAAATTGACCTGAACTCTTGATCCTCTTGTTTCTATCTCCCAAGTGCTAGGTTTATCACCCCCGCCCCCCACTATCACACCTAGGCATTCTCTAGGATTCTCCTTGGCCTACAGTTTTAAGGGATCACCTTTTTACAGTAGAGAAGGCATGGAGGCAGGACAGCTGGGTGGTCACACTGTACCTACACTCATGCAACAGCATTCACTCATATTTTTGAGACAGAGTCTCATGTTGTTCAGGCTCAAATTATCCTAAAGAGAGACCATAGGGTCTCTCACTGAACCTGGAGTGTACTATTTCCCCTAGATTGGGTAGTCAGTAATCCCCCTCTCCTAATTTACTGGCCTCTACCCGCCCATGGCACTGCTTGGATTACAGATGTGCACAACTGTGCACAGCTTTCTTTTATGTGACTGCTGGGGTCGGAACTTAGGTCCAGAAGCACTTTACCCACTAAGCCATCTGCCCAGGCCCAACGAAGGCACCGTTAAAAAGATGTTCAGTTGTCACCAGAGACACAAGGAAGAACAGTAACTAGTGATTAGCTGCCTTCAAGGACAAGACAGCTGGGTGGTGGTGGCGCATGCCTTTAAACCCATGCACTTGGGAGGCAGAGGCAGGTGGATCTCTGAGTCCAAGGCTGGCAGTCTACACAGCAAGCCCAAGGACAGCCAGGGCTACACAGAGAAACCCTGTCTCAAAAAACCAAAACCAGAAACCTCATTAACTACCTTCCATTAAAAAACAACAAAAAACCTTTCTTCTTAATACTTTGCATAGCTATCTTAGCTTATTAAACTTTTTTTTTCACAGTACTTGACTCTAAAAACAACAACAACAACAAAAATGACATCCACTCACATCCCCTGCCCCCATCTCTTCCATGTTAGAATGTGGGCTTCACTTGTGTTCAATCCAGTACCTGGCACAGCCAATACTAAAAAATGCCAACCACATGGAAAAACTGAAAGAAGAATATGTTAGAATGTCTAATTCTTGACAAACACCAGGTTCCTTGAGTAGAAATGCTATATTTTCTCCTATGATCTTATGTATGGTTGTCTGAATGAAAATGGCCCCCATAGGCTCATAGGGAGTAGCACTCTTATGAGGTGTGCTCTTGTTGGAGGAGGTGTGGCCTGTTGATCAAGCCAGGATCTGCCAATCCAGACGTAACACTCTCAACCACCTCTCCAGCATCAAGTCTGACTGCACGCTGCCATACTCCCCACCATGACAATAATGGGCTGAATCTCTGAACTGTAAAAAAGCCCTAATTAAATATTTTCCTTTGTAAGAGCTGCCATGGTCATGGTGTATCTTCACAGCAGTAGACACCCTAACTAAGTCTAATGGAGTTTTCTGATACCAATAATACCTGGCTCCTCTGCAAAAGCAGCCAGTGCTCTTATGTGCTGACTCATCCTCCCCAGTCCATCCAATAACAGGTAAGGTAGATCTTTGTGAGTTGGAGGCCTGGTCTACATAGTGAGTTCCAGGCCAGTGAGGGCTACATAATAAGACTGTCTTTAAAAGAAGATAGGATTTCTAAGACAAGACTTGTGTGTGTACGTACATGAAGGCATACTCATCCACACAGGGCCCATTAGGACAAAGGTTAACACTGACTTCCTGTATGACTCTGACCTTAACTTATTGGGGGTAGGGGAAACAAATATAAGCCATGGAAAGCCAGTGGAGGTCAGAAGACAACTTCCGGAGCCTGTTGTCTCCTACCATATGGGTTCTAGAGATTGAATCCAGGTTGTCAGGCTTGGAAGCAAGCACCCTTACTTAATGAGACATCTTGCCCAGCCCATTTCATTTTACTTTTTGAGAAAGGGTCTACTGCTGAACCTGGAACTTACTAACTCAGCTAGAATAGCTGGCCAGTGAGCCCCCAGGATCTCCTTGTACCCACTTCCAGCTCTCAAATCACACAGATGTGTTGCCATTCCTGGCTTGCAGACTGGTCCTAAGAATCTGAACTTAGGTCCCTTGTGTTTGTGCAGGAAGATTTTAGGTAATGGGACATTTCCCCTGCCGGTAAGGCAAACTTTTGCATAGTGTAAAAATATACTTTTATACTTAAAAACTGTTTACTCCTATTATCTTCTATACACTCAGAATTTTTAAAAAATAGAACACTCCAGTAGCCTGGGAAAAACTGACATGAATCTTGTCCTTGGTAGGAGAGTAATTTTTCCTTAAACTGGGCATCATCATAAACAGAGAACCTACTGCAGCATTGAAAGCCCTCTCCATGGCCTCCCAGCTGTCAAAATATACTGTATTAAATCATAAATTCCTGTCTCTTGATATGTCAAGAGTAATTAATAAACATCTACATTTGTGCCTAACATACCTAGAGGAACACCTAAGCAATATATAAAATCAACACCACTTAAATAAAACAAAAATATAAGAAGATATAGCCAGGCATGGTGGTGCACTTCTTTAATCCCTGCACTCGGGAGGCAGAGACAGTTGGATCTCTGTGAGTTCGAGGCCAGCCTGGTCTATAGAGCTAGTTCCAGGACAGCCAGAGCTACAAAGAGAAACAAAGAAACCCTGTCTCAAAGAACCAGAAAAAAAGAAATATAAATGGATTTAAGTGTTAAATATGGACAGAGAAGAGCAACAGTTGGGTTTGCATAAATACATCAATCCATGGGGGCTGCCGACATGGCTTCGTGGTTAAAAGTAAGAGCCTATACTGTCTTGTCGAGAACTGGAATTCAGTTCCCAGCATCCAGTTTGGTGACTCACAGTCACCTGTAATACCAGCTCAGCTCCAAGGGATCCAACACCTCTGGCCTCCACAGGCACCTGCATTCACATGCACTTGTCCACACACAGACACACATATGAACAGAGAACATCACTCTCCCTGCCTCATTTTATTCCCCCAGAAATCATAGGGGTAATACACTAATTTTTTTCTGCTTAAAGTGAAAAACAAAAGAAAAAATTCATTCATTTATTTAGTGTGTATGTGGGGTGTGTGTACATGGTCCACGTGGAGGCCAGAGCACAACTTTTATGAGGTGGTTCTTTCCTTCCACTATGTGGGCCCTGGGAATTAAACTCAGGTGGTCAGGCTTGATGGTAAGCACCTTTACCCTTCAGGCATCCTGCTAGATCCAAGAAGTTTACTGAGTAGGAAATACAGTAGGAACCCACTATAAACCCCAAACATTTCTCTTACCCGAAACAACCACTTTAACACAGGTACAGGACACTGGACGTAGTGATATGCAGAAGTAAGGAAGCCTTGTGTTGTCAAAAAAATCTGATCTGTTTTTCCTGATCTGAAAACAGAAGATCAACGATTGTTACCCATGGCAAAACACTTCTAGCACAAACACATTTGACATAATCAGAGAAATGAGCCGGGCAGTGGTGGCGCACGCCTTTAATCCCAGCACTCTGGGAGGCAGAGCCAGGCGGATCTCTGTGAGTTCGAGGCCAGCCTGGGCTACCAAGTGAGTCCCAGGAAAGGCGCAAAGCTACACAGAGAAACCCTGTCTCGAAAAACAACAACAAAAAAAAAAAAAAAAAAAAGAGAGAGAAACAAGTAAGCAAACCTCAGTCAATGGAGGTAGTAGATTCCATACTAACATGGAACAGATTTACACATAAAAGTTCAACTGATGGCCTAGCTGACTCAGATGATGGGCTCACATTTCTCTGTGGACAAAGCTACATTTGTATGTAGTGCTTAGAGTCCACCCACTCTCAGGACATGGGCTTGTCAGTTTAGGGATGAACTTCCTAAATCAGCACCAGAATCCACATGGTTTTTCTAGACCTGAAATGCCACACCCCGAGAATAATCATCCTCGTGTAGGCACTGGGCTGACTGCAGGGCTGTCCACCTCAGTATGTGTTTTGTCTTTCTCAATGGTACCTGTTCTGAATTTTAGCTGAGCAAAATCACTCGCTGTGTGTGGCACTGCTGACTGAAGTCCACTCAGTCAGCAGAAGTCAAGCACAGACTGTATGGCCTTCTGGGAATCTGAACAGAGAGCCAGCACTAGTAAGCAGTAAGAGACTACAAGTGGAGAAAAAACATGGCAAAAACAACACACCAGAGCCAGGACTTCCCAGGCATGAAGTAAAACGAATCTGGTTAGGTGCCTGCTGCTCTGACAGCCACTGTTATTACTGTTGTCACCGCTGATCCTTTCTTCTGTGGTACTGGGAATACGTTTTAGAGACCAAGTCTTGCTCTGTCGCTCAGGGTGACTCCAAACTGTAACCTTCCTGCCGCAACAACTCTAGGATTACAGGTGCAAGCTGCCACGCTGGACTTTACACATTCATTTCCTCCCTTTGAGATAGTATCTCCTGTAGCCCAGGCAGGCTGCAAACTTGCAAGTAGTTGAAGACCACTTGCAACTTCTGACTTTTCCCCTTTACCTACCAAGTGCTGGGACTACAGGCTTCTGATTTATGTGGTGCTGAAGACCAAACCAGGGCCCTGTATATGTTACATAATCACCCTACCAAATGAGCTACATGCCCAGTCATTACACATTAATCTTAATTCTAGCCGATAAAAAAAAGAGATGTACCATGCTTGAAGCTTTCGGTTTTAATTCTAGCACTGTAAACAAAAACAAAACTCCATGTTGATGCAGATAATACCAGCAACAGCTGTGGGATGTTCTGTATGCTGTGAATGTGTTGCTCTGATTGGTTGATAAATAAAACGCTGATTGGCCAGTAGCCAGGCAGGACATATAGGCGGGACAAGCAGAGAGGAGAATTCTGGGAAGATGAAGGCTGAGTCAGGGGAGATGCCAGCCTGCTGTCCAGGGAGCAGCATGTAACAGCATACAGGTAAAGCCACGGAACATGTGGCAACATATAGATTAACAGAAATGGGCTGAGTTTAAATTAAGAGCTAGTCAGTGGTAGACCTGAGCTAATGGCCATGCAGCTATAATTAATATAAGCTTCTGAGTGATTACTTTATAAGCAGCTGCGGGGTCTGTGAGGCTGGGCAGAACCAGAAAAAAACTTTCAGCTACAAGCACACAGGAGGCAGAGGCAGGCTCTTTTACTAGTCTCCAATTAGAAGCTTTTAAGAGCAACTTTTAAAAAAAGATTTTAGTTTATGTGTATGGGTGTTTTGCCTCTGATGGTTATTCTTGGCTGTCTACTTGACTACAACTAGAATTCATTAAAACACAAATGTGTGGACACACATGTGCCGGATTTTTTTTCTTAATTAAATCATTTTAAGTGTGAAGACCGCCCCACCCCCCCTTTTTTGAGACAGAGTTTCTCTGTGTAGCCCTGGCTGTCTAGAACTAGCTCTGTAGACCAGGCTGGCCTCAAACTCAGTGATCCACCTGCCTCTGCCTCCTGAGTGCTGAGATCAAAGGTGTGCACCACCACTGACTAGCTTAGGAAGACCCATTTCTCACCTGGATCTCTGAAGTGGGTAGACACACCTTTAATCTGGGCCACACCTTCTGCTGGCAGTCTAGATAAAGGACACGGAAGGAGGAGGAAGGCTTTCTCTCCCTGCTTGCTCTGGCTCTTGATCTCCCTAGCAAGTTCATTCATGCACTGGCATTAGAGGCTACTTCTTCAGGATTTCAGCACACACTGAAGACCAGCAGATATATTCAACCTTGTGGATTGAACAACTGGAATTTTGGACCTGCCCTTGGTAGACAGCCATTGTTGAACTGGCTGGACCACAGCCACCTGTAAACCATTCTGAAAAGTCCCCTTTCTATATATACAGAAAATTCTATACATTCTATAAACCTCTAGAGCAGTGCTTCTCAACCTTCCTGATGCTGTGACCCTTTAATATAGTTCCCCATGTTATGGTGACCCCAACCATAAAGTTACTTTCATTGCTGCTTCAAACTCAGAAATCCACCTGCCTCCTGAGTGCTGGGATTAAAGACATGTACTGACTCCACCCCACAGTAAGTGTAATTAACCAATAAGCCATCTCTCCAGCCTTAGAACAATTTTTTTTATACAGAAAAAACCCATGTTTATGATTTACTTACTTGAGAATAAGCTTTTCCACAGCACTTTCTCCGATAAAACCAGAGTCTCTTAAATCTAAGGTATACTGATTGAAAATTTTTCCAGAATTGAGGAAATTAAATATTTCTTCACCTGGATGATGATCAGGAATAGCATCAATTGTAACTGAAAATTTCTTTAGAAATTCCCTGAAACACAAGACCATTGAATAACAAAGAATTAGGATACACATGGTTTTGTACTTAAAAGACAAGGGCAGTTATCTAGGAGGGGTGGCGTAGGCCTATGACCCCAGTATTCGGCAAGCAGAGGCAGACAGGTGAATCTTGGTGAGTTCAAGGCCAGCCTGGCCTACAAATCAAATTCCAGGACAGTCAAGGCAACACAGAGAAACCCTGTCTCGAAAACAGTGTTTTGCCTTCCTTAAAGCTTGTAATGAAAACCACTGAGTCTGAGTCTCTGAGTGTGAAGACTTATCATGTACCTTGTTTTTTTTTTTTTTTTTTGCTTTTCAAGACAGGGTTTCTCTGTGTATGATTGGCTGTCCTGAAACTCGATTTGTAGACCAGGCTGGCCTCTAACTTAGAACTCAGAGATCTGCCTGCCTCTGCCTCCTCAGTGCTGGGATCTAAGGCTTGTGCCACCACTACCCTGCATACCTTGGTTTTAATGTTTGCCTTTCAACAAAACCCAAGTGTATCTCAGTCATTCGGCAGCCAGTCCTCAGTGGCCCAGCTGTTTTATAAAAATCAAATGAAAAATGGTAAATAGTACTAGAAGCTTATAGATGGTGTGAAAAGACACTACCTGTGTTCTTCCAAGAGGCCATCCTCATCATCTGTACTGTCCTGGTCACCAATTCTGATAGGAGATTTAATGCCGCGGCCTTGTCTTATGTCTTCCTGTAACTGCTTCTGTAGTTCATCTAGCCTGAAAATTGAAAGAATGTCCTAATAAATGATTTACATTTATTTATTTTTGAGCCTGGTTCTCTCCATGTAGTCTTGGAATTCTCTATATAGATCAGCCTGGTCTCAAATTCAACAGAGATCCAACTGCCTCTGCCTCCCGAGTGTTGGGAGTAAAAGCATGCACACCAGGCTAGGCTTATGATTTATTTAAAAAACAGACAACTAGAGCCAGGAGCCTTTTCTACAGAGCTAGTTCCAGGACAGCCAAGGCTACACACACACACACACACACACAGAGCCAAGGCTATACACACACACACACACAAACAAAAAAAAAAAAACCCTGTCTTGAAAAACCAACCAAACAAAAAACAAATAATCCCCCCACAAACAAAAAAAACGAAACCCAGAAACTTCAGCTGTTATATAAAAGCAGCCCCAAGCAAAACTCTTACTATATACTCTATTTTAAAGAAATTCTGTTAGAATACAGGGTAAATCATATCTCCACAATACATTACACTACTTTAAAAAAAAAAAATCTATTTTATGGGTATGTGTTTTGCCTACATGCATATCTGTGAACCATGTGCATGCAGTGTCCAGAGGCCAGAAGAGGGGTTGGATCTCCTGGCAATGAAGTCACATGTGGGTGCTGGGAATCAAACCTGGGTCCTCTGGAAGAACAACCAGTACTAGTACTCTTAGTCACTAGGCCATCTTTCAAGCCCCTTGAATATTTCTTTACAGCTAGAAATTTAAGAATGATCTGTCCAAACCAGAGAATAGAAAAAAACAGTAAATAATGATCAAATTTGATTATCTTCTCTAATGTTTAATACTCATTGACATCTTGTAGACCAACATCCTGATAATATTAGGTTTTTGTTCATCATGGTCATCCGATTATTATCATCATCACCACACCTAATACAGAGCACTTACTATGGCACACCCAACCACGAACTCTTGGTGAGACTAGAGGAAAATAAGCCATCAATAATCTCATTGTTCTATTACTACTGATGGGTCAATCATTACACCAAATGTTACTTCCATCTTTGGTCTGAGAAAGATATTATTCCTACTACCATTTGCTTGCCTGCGTGCGTGCGTGCGTGCGTGCGTGCGTGCGTGTGTGTGTGTGTGTGTGTGTGTGTGTGTGTGTGTTTTGTGATGTATCCTAGGCTGGCCTCACACTTGAGATCTTCCTGTCTCCACTTATGTGTTGAGATTACTGGTGCGTATCACCACATGTAGCAATGCTTAATTTAAAACAACTTCTCTAACTAAACTCAGAGGGAAAAACTTTTAACGTAAATGTCTGAAAAGTTAGTTATATGTTTAACAAGTTTGAGATTTGTATATACTAACTTTTACACAATCCAGTCAGGTAAACTTACTTTTAAAGTAACTTAAAATTGATTTTGAAACTGGGAGTGGTGGCACTTGCCCTTAAATCCCAGCACTTGGATCTCTGTGAGTTTGAAGCCACTGAGCATCTTACCTACTCCAGCCAGCTAAACTTTAAATGAAGCTATCTGGGCTAGTTTCATGGGTAGTCTTTGAATAAATAAGGCATGCTGTTCTCATTAGTAATAAGTCTGTAACCAGTAACATAATTTTTTAACTTAAAGTTTAATTTATATGTGTGTGCCACATATATGTATGTGTGTTTCACGGAGGCCAGAAGAGGGTGTTGGAGCTCCCGGAGGTGGTTGTGAACTACCAGACATAGGTTTTGGGAAACAAAATCAGACCCTTTGGAAGAGCAGCAAGTGTTCTTAGCCAGTGAGCCATGGCTCCAGGCCCACTGTTTAATATTTTTATTTATTTTTTTAATTTTTAAAATTATATTTAAGCCAGGTACATGTCTTTAATCCCAGCATTCAGGAGGCTGAGGCAGGCAGATCTTTGTGAGTTTGAGGCCAGTCTGATGTACACAGTGAGTTCCAGGATAGCCAGAGCTACATAGTGAGACCCTATTTCAAAAAACCAAAACCAAACAAACAAAATTACATTGATTTGTGTGTGTTTGTGTGTGTGTGTGTGTGTGTGTGTGTGTGTGTTCATGCATACTAGGTGTGTGTGTAGGTCAGAGGATAACTCAAGAGTCAGTTCTCTCCTTTCTCCATCTGAGTCTTAGCGACTGCACTCTGGATGGCAAGCTCGGCAGCAAGTGCTTTCACCCACTGAACCATCATCTCCCACGCCATTTATTTACTGAGATAGACACTAAACTTAAGGCACTCTTCCTGCCTCAGTACCCCAAGTTCCTGAATTACAACAACTGCCACTATTTTCAGTGAGTCACATACATTTCATTATGGAAATTATGACCCTAAATTTTCAGACATGTATAAAATGGGCTGCTTATCATCATTTTGAACTATTCTTCCACCGAGTAACATGATACAGGAATACATGTATGTTCATCTTGGTTTCAAAACTTGTACTTGATGTTGGGCATGGTGGTACACACCTGTAATCCCAGAATTTGGGGGCACTAGGGGCAGAAGAATCTGAACTTTGGGGCCAGCCGTGGCAACATAGGGAGATCATGCCTAACTAAGCAAATAACCCTTCCACCAGCCCAAGAAAACAGTAATAAAACTGCTTGAAATTGGTAAACATGAAAAATTTTTTTGGTTTTTAAAAATATTTTTGCCATGTGGTGGTGGCACACACCATTAATCCCAGCACTCAGGAGGCAGAGGCAGGGGATCTCTGTGAGTTTGAGACCAGCCTGGTCTACAGAGTGAGTTCCAGGACAGCCAGAGCTATAGAGAAACTCTGTCTCATGAAAACAAAACAAAAAACCCAAAAATATAAATAAAATGCTTATTTCCCTAAGCAGAATAAATTTATTTATAACAAAGAATAAATAACAATGGTTCCTTACTCAGAGTAGTTTATATCCATATTACACGAAAACTGAGTTTTCTCAGGGTTAA
This sequence comes from Peromyscus leucopus, assembly GCF_004664715.2. Taxonomy (NCBI): domain Eukaryota; kingdom Metazoa; phylum Chordata; class Mammalia; order Rodentia; family Cricetidae; genus Peromyscus; species Peromyscus leucopus. The sequence goes on along the minus strand of NC_051063.1, from coordinate 51,974,888 downwards.
ATGTTACTAATTTAAAGAAAATATGGAAAGTTTCATAAATCTGCATGTCATCCTTGCACAGGAACCATGCTAATCTTCTCTGTAGTGTTCCAATTTTAGTCTATGTGCTGCTGAAGCATGTACAAACATAAAAATATTCTAAGAAAAGGCCCTATCTTTGTGCCAATAATAAAAACTCATTGATTAAAAGCAGGCAAAGGCAGCTGGGTGGTGGTGGTGGTGGTGGTGGTGGGTGGTGGTGGCAGTGGCGGTGGCGGCGGCAGCACATGCCTTTAATCCCAGCACTCTGGAGGTAGAGGCAGGCGGATCTATGTGAGTTTGAGGCCAGCCTGGTCTACTGAGCGAGTTCCAGGACAGCCTGGACTGTTTCACAGAGAAACCCTATCTCAAAAACAAACAAACAACAGGCAAAGGCTCTGAGCAGACATAATTATGAAAAAGCCTAATACCACACAAAAATATACTTAAGATGCCAATCAAAATCATGATGAGAACCATTCCATGCCCTTTAAGATGGCTATTACAAAAAGGAAAAAAAAGTGTGAGAGAGAAAATATCAAGTGCTGGAGAAGATGTGGAGAAAAGAAATCCTCCTTCATTGCTGGTAGTTATGGAAAATGCTGTAGCTGCTGCAGGAGACAGTGTGGTGGTTCTCCCAAACCAACAATCACCTCATGACTCACTAAGGCTGTATGTGTGGGCATATATCCAAAATACCTGAAAGGGGGACTGAAGATATATGTACACAAATCTTCATAGCATTTTTTCCCCCAGAATAGTCAGTAAGTGGGCCCTGCCCAAGTGGCCATTAATGGATAAATAAACAAAATGCAGCATGTATGTAAGACAGAATAGTCAACCTTTAAAAAGGAAATTCTCCACAATCTTCACTACAAACAAGACATTATGCTACGTACAATCCCCCTGATCTAACAAATAAACTACTAAATGATCTCACATGACATATCCAGAGCAGTCAGCTTCATAGAAACAGGAAGAAAAATTAAAATGGTGGTTTGTCTACGGCAGGGAGGAAGAGCACAATGGGAACTGGTGTGGAGTTTCGTTTGAGAAGATGAAGAATGTTCTGGAGCTAGGTGGTGGTGATGATGGCTACATGGATGTTAGTGTACTAACCTAAACTGAACTGTTCAAAATACAATCTAGGGCTGTGGTGATAGCTCTGAGAAAAGCCCTCACTGCACAAGCCTCAGGACCCAACTTTCAATTCTCAGAACCCACATAAAAGCTGGATGTGTATGCCAGGTGTGGCAGTGCACACTTTTAAACCCAGAAGCCAGCAGGCAGAAGTCTGTAAATTTGAGGCCAGCCATGGCTACATAGTGAGACTCTTATCTCAAAAAAAGGGCAATGGATGCATAGCATAAGTGTCTGTAATCCCAGTGCTCCTACAGGGAGGTAGGAGGTAGAGCCAGGAGACTCCCTGGAGCTCATGGGTCAGGTGGCCCGGCATACACAGCACTGAGGAGACTGCTTCAACACGATGGAAGGTGGGGACTAACACCAAGGCTGTCCTCAGAGCTTCACATGCATGCTACAGCAAACACGCACTAGCATTCTCATGCATGAACTGTGCACACAATAAGTTCTATCCATGCTTCTCATCAAGAATATCAGTTAAGATACTGTTATGACAAGCAAAAAGGAATTTATAATAATGCAATACAAAGTACACTGTAAAACCTCTATCTTTTGATATCTCACTAATAAGAGAGTACATCTTATTTCTACAACAGTTGACAAGAGAACTGTAACAATGGTACTCCTACAAAACTCATGTTAATTTCTAGTTCCCTTGGGATTTATGGTGCTGGAGACTAAAGTCAGGGCTTTGCAATTGCTTGGCAATCCTTTTACCACTGGGCTAAATCCTCAGCCCCATATAAACTAATTTATCATTCTAAGTTAAATTAAAAGCCAACCAGATAGGCAAAGCAGTTTGTTAAATTTAGCAGATTATAATTTTAACCAACCTTTGTGTGTCTTCCATCTCCTTTACAAGACGCTCTAAAGTATTTGTATAAGTTCCACTCTGAGCATATTCCTAAAACAAAAAGAAAGTTTAAAAAATACTTTATAACTCATCTTAGTAGTAGAACTGGGATATTAAGTTATTCAGAGTACTAATGACTATTTTCTGTCAGTAACCTGGGTCTGGATGATACCCTTCTTAAAGGAAAAATTTCACCATCATGCTTTAAATCTAGTATTCTATTCTGCAGGCAATTGGATTCCAACATCCATTAGGAGGGACACTGCCTGTAACACCCTGCTAACCTCAGGATCTGAATGCAACACCCAAGGGCTCTGTGGCATCCCTATATTTTCTTCTGCATTCTACTTCAGTGAAATCAAACTACCACTAAGTTTTAGGTGTTACCATGGATTACTATACCTTCCCCACCAAACTTTACAGAAACCTTAAAATTAATACAGTTTACTCCCAAGATAGAATGAAGCACTTTATAAATAAAATTGCACACCACAATTAACAACATTTCTACACTCTACCTTCATTTACAGCAGTGGTCTCCAAAGCAGGGGGTGTGCAAGGTGATCCATTGGGGTGCAGGAAGAAAATAATAGAACTTCTATTTATATGGAACTTCTATAGAAACTCCAGTAGAACTTAATCTACAGTAACTTCTACGTAACTGCCACAGGAAAATACTTAATTTTTCTTTTTTCTTCTAAATTCTGCTTTTGTATATACTTTATTTCAAAAGTACACAGTATTATAGTGGTACATATATAGAATCTATGAGGTACATATATATTGGGGAACATGCTTAAAGTTTCCTTTCAATAAAAAAAGTACATGTGATCAAAAAATTTTGGAGACCACTGATTTACAATAATAAAATTGAAGATATGGGGAGCTCGTTTACCAAAAGAGAAATTCACACCCATGTCAGTCTAATGATGAGATGTAGTAGTAAACACTGAATTTTAAAGTAAGTCAACAATCTATCTTCTTTAATTAATCCATCTTTTCCCCATCAAGTGAAGACAAATTACCACAGAACTACTTACTATGTAGTCTGATGACTGGGATCTAAGCCCCTTGGAAAAGGCAGGAGGCTTTCCTGAAGCTGTAGGAGTCTGGTTGAAGTTCAAAGCCATTATCTCTTCCAGTGATTTTAATGTTTCCTCTTCCTCATCACTCTCTAAGTTGTAACCTAAACTTTCTTCATCACTATCAAAATCACCCCTGAATTTCCTTTTCAGTGCACTGCTACCTGCATTGGAATTTCCTGAACTCTCTTTATCTGAAGGTGCTGCAGGGCTCGGGACACGCGGCACAACTTCCAAGGCAGCTGGGGGAGACTCTGTAGGAGGGCTGTACTCTGAATGCAAAGATCCCCCAGAACTTTTCCCTGAAGATTCATTAGAAACAGCCTTCATAGTCTTTGCTTTGTGTTCCTTGTGTTTGGAGGATTCTGCAGAATGCCCAGAACGTTCTTTAGAGGAGGAACGCTCTTTATCTTTTTTAGGAACTGGAAGAGTGCAATTTTTAGCATTTAATGGTACTCGAGAGGAAACAGCACTTGGAACATGGGAAAGTAAAGGTAGTTTTGTCTCCTTTGATGTCACAGAGCCAGCTGGTTTACTTTTCTGAAGGTTGCTAGCTCTTTTAATTGCAGATTTTTCCTGAGGTAAAGGGAAGTGGGGCTTCTGTGTTTTAGTCTCTTTGGTACTTGCTGCGTGGACTTGGTCACTATTCCTGGAAGAATGGTGGCCAGAATTTGAAGGTGCCAAGTCTGCAGAAGAACGATCTGTTTCATCATCAGGTTCCTTGGCTATATCTTCCAAGCGCAGAACGCCACCTGGTGTCTTCAGTGCAATGTGTCTTATAAACTTTTCTCTCTGATGTGATGTGTCTGGACGCTTCTCTAGGAAGGACTCTTTTGCTTTTGGTATGATAGATTCTTTTGTGCTTTTCAGATCTGAGTCCACAGAGTTCCTTTTTCTTTTCTCCGAGAGTTTATTCTGCTTAGAGCCTAAAATTAATTTTTGTCACATCAGTGAAAATTATACTGTTCTGTCTGGCTCAAGCTTATTCACAGAACACTGATGAAATGTTTAAACTCTAAGTTTAGGCCGACATTATTCACTATATATATGTAATGAAGAAAGAGATCTGGCAGCGAAGATTTAGAGCTAACAACATATGCTCATGTTTACTGCTAGTCTATTAAGTTACTATCTTACCAAAGGTACCACTCCCTAAAACATAAGACCCTGTATATTGGCACTAATGAGGGATTCTAGGCTACTTCTGCTTGAAGTGGATATTCTTTTCAAGTCCCACCCACCTGGTTCTAGAATGAAATACTTCTACATCTAAAGGTGTGGTGGTTTTAGATATAAATTAATAAGCCAGCCTACAGGACTAAAAAGCGTAGATAAATAATTACTAAGTTTAAAAAAAAAAAAAACAAAACAAAAATAAACTTGACTGGGTGTTGTGGTACACCATCTTTAATTCCAGCACTTGGGAGGCAGAGGCAAGGGGGATCTCTGTGAGTTTGAAGTCAGCTTGGTCTACATAGAGTTCCAGGACAGCCAAAGCTACACAGAGACCCCCCTGTTTCAAAAAAAAAAAAAAAAAAAAAAGCAAGAAATAAATTCTACCTTGCATTGTGGTGCATCCCTATAATCCCAGCAGTCAGGAGTCTGAGGCAAGAGGATCATGAATATAAAAGGCCAGTCTGGGCTAGAATGGGGTGGGGGAATTGGAAAACCCTGTCTCAATAAAACAAAACAAAAACAAAACACCAAAACAAACACTAAACCAATAAATAGATGCATCCAAGTATTTCCACCTAGTGATTACCACCAACTCGTATGTCCTTCTAGTTTTCAGCTGTTACGGGTTGAAACGCCGTGCTATGTCTCCTCAGATATGGTCAACTACTGACTGTCATCACTACTTATCTCCCAGACTGAGAACTTAACTGGGAACAGGGTCTTCACCGACAAACCCAAACTAAAACAAGGTATGCCAGAGGAGGACACAAGATACCATACAACTGAGAGACGCCGTTAAAATCCAGGACTGCTGAAGATCGCAAACAAACACCAGAAGCTGAAGGTGTAAAGAAGTAGTCTCCCTAGAGTAGCAATCAGAGGGAGGGCCTTACCAATGCACTCATTTCAGACTTCAACTTTCTAGAACTATGAGGTAATAATTTCTGTTGTTTTAAGCTACCCTAGCTTGGGTACTTTGTTATAGATGCCTGTGTTCACTAACAACTAGAAACACTTTATAACTATATATTTGCCCAGCGTTGGTGGTGCACACCTTTAATCCCAGCACTCAGGAGGCAGAGACAGGCAGATCTCTGTAAGTTTTAAGCTAGCCTGGGCTACAGAGCATGATACAGGACATCCAGGACTATACAGAGAAACCCTGTCTAGAAAACAAAACAACAAAAACAATGCAGGAAGAGAAATCAAATGACTAAAGACAAGGTTGAGTTAAGCAGATTATCTTAAGTATGATGTTACAAAGATAATAACTACAGAGCTGGATTTTGTCCCCATATACTAGGAAGCCAGATCATTAATATACAGATAGAAATGACAACGTCTTGATTTGCTCAGAAGTATCTAGAAACAAACGAAAATTGTTTATAAAAACAGTTTAGGACAAGTCAGATTACTAAGAATTTTTACTATTTCTGCCTATGAGCAAAATACTCTGGAAGCAATGCAGAAAGATCTTGAATTTGAGGCCAGCCTAGACTATACAGTATCTAGAATTGAGAGGGACTGAACTGGTTGACAGTCTAGGTAGGCTCCACCTTTGTGTGTGTGTGTGTGTCCATGTGGAAGCAGAGGTGGACCAGTACCGTTTGTCTACCTTGTCTCTAAGGCAGTCTTCCTGAAGCTGGAGATCATCATTTTGACTAGATTGGCTCACCAGTGGGCTCCTGGACATCTTTCTCGGTGCCCTGATCACAGGACTGTCTCACTGACCCCAGCTTTTACATGGTGCTGGGGATCCAGACTCAAGTTTCTATGTTTGCAAGACTACATAGCAGACCCAGGGAGCTGCCTTCCCCAAATCTGAAGCACTCTTTTCTAAACTTTCTAGGAAGTAGAGAAATTGAAAAATTTTCAGTTCTTTTTGTACTTCTTTTTTTTTTTAAAAAAAAACTTTTTTTTTTTTAAAGGTTTATTTATTTATTACGTATACAGTGTTCTGTCTGCATGTGTCCTTGCAGGCCAGAAGAGGGCACCAGATCTAATTGCAAGTGGTTGTGAGCCACCATGTGGTTGCTGGGAATTGAACTCAGAACCTCTGGAAGAGCTGTCAGTGCTCTTAACCACTGAGCCATCTCTCCAGCTCCCCATCTTTTTGTACTTCTTAGTCTATAGGCTGGATGTTTGTTTCACAGTACTTTGATTATTTATTAAATAAAATATTTAGATAAGAAATGGGTTGAGCTTGTAAAATGTCAAAGAAAAAAAGAAAAAGATGTCCAATGTTGATTAAGGAGACTAGTCATTAAACTATAAAATGTACCAGGACTGATTATATTTGACTTCAGAATGCAGCCAAAAGGCGGCTTTTGGAAGGCCAACTCTATATGTCCACTCTACCAACATTTAAAAAATTCTTAAACTTGTAGCAACCAATAATAGTATAGTGTGTGTGTGTGTGTGTGTGTATAATTATCACACTTGAGTATAATAGCAGACTTACCATTTGCATTGTATGTGTATATGTCTGCATATGAAAACTATGCATGCACTCAAGCACAAGTCTTTCTGTGGATGTGTATGCATGTATATGCCCAACTATGTGGAGGCTCTCACAGGTCAACACTGGGTGTCCTCCATCAATCTTAACTTTCTTTTTTAAGACAAGGTCTGTCACTGGACCTGGAGCGCCTCAATTCAGCAGAACTAGCTGGCTGGCAAGCCCCAGGGATCCTCCTGCCTCCCAGCACTGGGATTATAGGTGAACACTGCATGTTAGACTTTTATACACAGACACTGGGGATCTAAACTGTGGTCCTTGGGCAACAAGCACTTTATCAAGTAAGCGTCTCTCTAGCCCCTTGTTTTGGTTTTCTTGCTATGCAGCCTAAAACTTGAAGTAAACTGCTTCAACATTCTAGGTGCTGTGATTATAGGCATGAATTACCATGTACAGCTCCATTTTTAATATCACATACAATGACACAAGGAACACAGTAAGTTTTCAATAAATGTAAGCTATTTCTCTGTTAACTATATCTTCCTGAATGTAGGAAGAATCCATATAGTTCATTTTTCAAAGTTTGAAGTTATAGCAGAAAAAGCTGACACACTAGATGAGTAAAATTATTTCTACAGGCCTTTCATTTTCTCAGTAATGAGTTTTTGCAGTGTTAAAGTTTTTAATACTGTAATTCTGGATCCCTACTTTAAATCTTTGTATACATGGTGTCATCTCAAGTTGCTTCAAGTCTTTCTGCAGGAAGAGATTTAACACATGCATGCTCCCCGACCCCTGACCAGCATTAAGCAGGTTCTACTGGGCTCACCTTCAGTCTTTAAATTTTCATGTTGTAATTTTCCTACTGTTAAGAAGAGATACTTAAAAGAATTCCTGAGTTAGGTGGTTGTGGTGGCACACGCCTTTCATCCCAGAACTGGAGAGGCAGAGGCAGGTGCATCTCTGTGAGTTCGAGGCCAGCCTGGTCTACATAGGGTTCCAGGACAGCCAAGGTTATAGAGAGAGACCATGTCTCAAAAAAACCAAAAACTAAAACAAAACAAAAACAAATAAACAAACAAAAGAATTCCTGAGTTAACAGTAGCTATTTGTGATGTATCTTCTCAATCAACAGAAATTAAAGTATTAATTAATATCTTGTAGATGTCCTTGAGATGTTACATTAGAAAGACATCTTTGTATTTGGAATATTTGGATCTTGTTTTAACTTCATACAAAGCATTTTTTAATAGGACACCAAGAATACAAGAGTATGCTGCTGCTCATTTGTTCTGGGATAGCATCCCAATGTAGCCCAAGCCAGTCCCAAACTTGTATCCTCTTCTCTCAGTCTGAGTGCTGGAATCACAGGTATGTACCATCATGCCTAACATCAAAATGATGTTTCTTGATGTAGCCAAGGATTCAGAAGTGAAAACACTCAATACTAATATAAAGAACGCTGTTAAAACACTATTAGGAACTCCTTTGAAGAAGGCAAAGAGAAATCAAGACAACAGATTTTGCAGAATAAATTCAAGCACTTTTTTTTCCGAGATCAGGTCTTACTCAATATAGTTCAGGCTGACTTCAAACTCTAGATCCTCCTGTCTCAGCCTCTTGAGTACTTGGGATTAAAGATGTGTGCCACTGTACCTAGCTCTAAATATTAGTCTTTAGAAATGTTAATTTTATCAAACTCGTATTATCTGAGACATTTAATTCTAGGAAGGGAACTAAATATTTGAATAAATTTATTTTAAAATGTGATAAGAAGATGCAAACTTACTTAGAAACTATATGTTTAAGTCTCATGCTACCTACCTGAAAGTTCCCATGAGTCTGAAGATGATCTTTTTCTTGAGAGATGTCCATTTTCCTATGAGGAAGTAAAGAATATGAACTTACATTTGAATAGACTTCTAGACCAATAAAGCAAATACCTACATTCAGAGGCAGTTTTTAAACCAACAAACAAACAAAAAAAACTTTAAATATCTTAAAATGAAGAATATGGGCTGGAGATGTAGCTCAGTGGTACAGTGCTCATCTAGACATACAAGGCCCGAATGCAATACCTAGCACTAGGGAAACACACACACAGCCATCTGTATCATAAAATATGTAAAATAAAAATAAAAATCACAAAATAACGTCCATGTTTTATAAGCTAACAGTAATTTCATAACTCAAAAACTAATATAATAGTTGAAGACTATTTTTCTATGGACCAAATATCATGTCTATTGATCATTAGCAATATTAGTAGTAAAGGCACAATCTTATTGCAAAGAGGCCTCTGAATTTACAAATATCTTCTAGGAATACACAATGCCACGGTTTCTTTTTATTCACTCCTAGAACATTAGTTATTTTTGGTTTATCTGATTTGAATTTTTCACAGTAGCTTATCAACACTGCATTTCTTTGCAGTGTTGGGGTCTCAACCAGGGCTTCTCACACAATGGGCGACCACAGAGCTACATTCCCAGTTCTACACTGTTTTTGTTTCTGAGACAGGATTAGGTTATGTAGGCCAGCATAGCTGACTTTCTAGGCAAGAGGAAAAGCTTTGATGTTAATCTGAGTCTGTATTCTCAAAAGAAAAAAGATAGGACTACGTCATCAGGTATGTTTCTAAGACCCATACCTAATCAATTATCTAAGGTTTATATATGGGCTGGAGAAACAGCTCAGCAGTTAAGAGTTCTTGTGCTCTTGGAGGACTTGAGTTCTTAGCACCAACATCAGGCGGCTCACAACCATCTGTAACTCCAACTCCAGGAGATCTGATGGCTTTTTTTGGCCTATAAGGACACCTCTACATACAAGTTCAAATAAAATAAGTCAAAGATTTATATATATATATATCTGAAACAGTGATTCTTGAACTTTTGGAGTGCACCAGTTATCTAGAGGACTTACAACCAAAGACTGCTGGGCTCCAACTCCACTGTTTCTCACTAGGCAGAGACTGCATTTTGGACAAATTCCCAAGTGCTGCAGATGCTCCTGCTGCTCTGAGGACATTTTAAGAACCACTGCTCTAAGTTATTTCCTGTTCTTTTATATTTGCCATTCTTTAAGTACCTCTTTTTGGAAAACTTAACTTTAAAAAAATGACTCTACTTGCCTGAAAGAATGTTTATTTTCCATTAGAAAAGATCTTTGATCCTGGTCTGAAAAAATTAAGGTAAAGAAATTTACTGAATTCAATGAAGGGTAGTTGGAGGAAACCTAATGAAACCAGTGTCAGCCCAAACTGTGCACCCGTATTTTAGATGGTAGTGGTAAAATTAACCCAGTAATTCTTGTACATACCAGATTTGAAAGATTACTCTTTCCAGGGATAGCATCATTCTGTTTACTGTGTTCATGCCTTGGTTTACATTTTTTCCCTACACTAGAGGATTTTAAGGAAAGATTGCTTGTTTCTGAGAAAGAATTTTCCGAGTTGATTCTCTGCTCCATTTGTTCCTTTCTCAATTTCTTCTGTTCTCGTTCTCGGCAGTAAGAAGCTAATGACAACTTGAACCTCGCTCCCAGTGGGCTTTCTCCTGGGTGGTGCCGGGATAGGCTGCTTCTGCTCCCAACACTTCGGGAGCTGTTCTTGAAGATGTCACCTCCTGTTGCTGGGGCCTGCTTTCTGGAGTCTTCACTAGTCTTGCCTCGATCTCTGTCATTCTTCTCTCTGTTACTTTCATGAATGAACAGTGACTTCCTTCTCTCTGGAGACCGGTGTTTTTTCTTCCGTGTCTTCATCTCTTTGGGCACTCGATAAGAGGAAGGATAGATACCTGATCCTTTGAGTAAATATTTGGAGCCTACTGACATACAAGGCCGCCGTGACTCGTGTACACCATGATCTTTGTGGTGCTCTTTACCACCTTTCATGAAAGCTTCTAAAATAGGACTTTCTTCTGATGACATTCTTTTGGGTTTAGTTTTTTTTGGTGAAGATAATTTCCTTTCAAATTGCTCTCTCCCACTGATGGATACTCCATTTCCTCCATATTTGATGTTTGATTTTTGTGGAGAATCCAACATATGTTTGTCTAAAACAGTCACAATTAAAACACATACAAATTTTATGTTATTAAAAATAAATTAATGTTTCTATTCCTATTTAACTATCAATTTATAACTATATTGAAGCTATTAAAGAATTCAAGCCAATTAATATTTGGGTAATAAAATACATTTTGGAAGAGAGAGAAATTAAGAAATGGGTTTGTTTACCTTTTATGAAGTTTACATTCATGACTCCCTCCTACTACATCATCTAACCTCCCTGTGGCTATATTTGTGAGCTACTGTGCTAGAGAGTAAAATAAACATTCAGAGGCAGAGGCAGGCAGATTTCTGAGTTTGAGGCCAGTCAGGTCTACAGAGTGAGTTCCAGGACAGCCAGGGTTACACAGAGAAACTCTGTCTTAGAAAAAAAGAAAGAAAAAAAAAAAAATCAGCACTATCAACTGTATATTATTTTAATTGTTAAGATTGTAGAACAGATGGCTTAATGTTTACCACATCTTCATTCTAACTGTACAATTTTCAATTCTGAACAGTATAATCAAATTCTGGAGGCCCTCTTCACCTCTAAAACAACCGATCAAAAATATTTTAACAATACGCATACCTGGTTTTGAAGCTGGCTTGAAGAAATCTATGATTGACTGTTTCCTGAAAATAAAAGCACAACTAATATGGCATCACAAAAGCAAGTATTAAAACCTCAATATCTTAGATTAGGTGGTGAACATTAGACTTATATAATACAGGCTGGATTCCACTATCCGATTTAACTAAGTTCTGACAATGTTAATCATACTTTGCTAAGCCACAAGAAAGTTGAAAATATAACCAATTTTCTCTAAGTTTATAAATACAACTGAGACAATGAAATCTAGAGTACTAAATGGCAAAACTAAAGTGTGAATCTAGGGAACTGATGAGTGTTGTTTAGTTTGGGAATGCTCACATCTACATGCTAGGGTAGAAGACCTTGGGGAGAAGTCTCTGATTCTGTTTGTTGTTATCTCCACTGACTGGCAGTGATTCAAATAGAAACCTGATGAGCAATGGTGACTGGAACCCTTAACAGACTCTTGCAACAGGAGGAGAGTGACAGACGGGAAGATGAACAATCCAGTTGATCTGGGAAGGTGGTTGAAAGGAAGGTGCATGGCAAAAGCAGAAGGGATCATTTATGAGTCTCACAGTATCTCTTTATGTTTCTAAGATGCTAAACTAAGTAACAGCAAAAACTAAAATGAGCCACAACTTGGGTTTCAAATGTTTTTTTTTATCTAAGATTCCTTAAGATTGGCTAGGAGCAGTGGCACACATCTTTAATCCCAGCACTCAGGAGACAGAGGCAGGTGGATCTGTGTGAGTTTGAGACTGGGCTGGTCTATGTAGTGAATTCTAGGCCAGTCAGGGCTACATAGTGAGACCTTGTCTCAGGGGGGACACTACACACCAAAAAAAAAAAAAAAAAAAAAAAAAAAAACAGAAAACTACAAAAAGAGTTCAGGGGGCTGAGGAGAGGCTCCGTGTTTAAGAGCACTTGCTGCTCTTGCAATGAAGTAGATTTGGCTGTTCACAATGTCTAACTCCAGTTCCAGGATATGTGATGACCTCTTCTGGTCTCAGGCACCAGGCACACACATGCTGCAGACATACATGCAGCCAAAACACTCATACACATAAAATAAAAATAAGTAAAATATTACAAAAAAAAAAAAACCTTAAGAAATCTTTAAAAAGCAGCATACTACCCAAGTAAAATGAAAAAATGTTGATATAAAAGTTAAAAAAAAAAACAAACAAATTGGTTTAATAAATTTTATGGGTTACTGTGCCCTAACACAGGCATGATTATTACCAGGACCTATACTCTGATTTGTTAATGCATGTTGAGTTGTCAGCTGTGAAAGGGGAGATGTTATATGTAGAGAAAAACTGAGTAAATAAAATAATTTACTGAAATGTATCCATTTTGCTGAAAGCGAGTAAGCAGTAAGCTACCAGTGTCTCCAAACATGTCTCTTCTGAGAATGGAGCATTCCATGAAAAGCCTGAGCAATCCAAACCCAAGGCTGATCTCCTTTTCTAGTTTGTACATTTTACTGGTCACATCAGAAGAGCAATGTACATCTTTCCTGGTTTACCTAGATTCTACAGGTATGCTGATAGAACCTAAATGACTCCAAGTGACAGGGTAAAGGAGAATACATGCATTTCTTTACAAGAAGTAACTTACATTAGGTAAATTAACTCTACCACCAAGTAGAAAGGAAGAAATGCTAGAGTCTGCAAAGGGGAGGCAAATGATGTCCTATTGTTGGTAATTAGCAAGGTGCAAAAGAACCCAGAAGCAGCTAATTCAAATCAAGATATACTAATATCTCTTTGTTAAATACAACACCGCATCTCTTCCCTAAAGTATTAACCCTAATATTCCACTTCAATACACCAGAAAGACAACAACAACAACAAAAATGGCTTTGGGTAAACCATGTAACCATAAATGAAACTTTCTAGAGGGAAAAATAACTGCTTCCTAAGTTCAAATGCACAGAAATGCCCATTACTTATCTATAACTGGTTTTTAAAAAATTATGACAGCCTCACAAACCTTTATCTGAAAGTTTAGGGACTTGTGGATTTTGGGAAGGAAATAACCTGAATGTATTATGTACAGCCCCCAGCAGGGTCGGGTGTAACCTGTAAGTCAAACATACTAATATTTCTGCAGCAAAGCTTATGACACTCAGTAGAATAAAGACCATCCACAACCTCGTATTACTTCTGGCCAGCCTGGCTCAGCTGCTAAATAAGCTGTGGTAGGCAACTTAATGAAAACGTTTGCTTTTCATAGCTTTCTGAATTAAGATAAAGGACTGCGAGTCTGTGTCACAATATTAACGCATAAATCTACTTTTAAACGTGTTACCACTTTTAAAAATTAAAATAAAAAAGACAGTACCAAGTTCGTAGATAATTTAAACATGTTTTATTGTTAAAGGATGTCATTTGATGAAATTCTCCATCATTACATAGCTCCCAGAAAATCTTTACAAAAAAAAAAAAAAAGAAGAAGAAGAAAATAAAATGAAAAAGGAAAAGGTCTCTTGGAGAGGCAGAAAGTTACTCACAGGGAAAACAGGCGCATTCCAAAAATGGTTTTAGTATGAATGATCGTGTACACTGTACTATATAGAGTAATTAGTGGGTTTTCCTCATCACATCTTACATAATTTCACTCACAGTGTAGAAACCACCAGCATCAGAACGATCTAAATAGATGCATCGAGTAGGGAGGGTCCCAGGTCAAGCTCTCGAAAGAATAAAAATAACCTTCTACCTAAGGCGAGCTCTCCATAGCCACTAGACCAAAAGCAACACCCCAACTACAGAAAAGGAGACTCCAACTCCCAGAAGCCCCCGCGCGGAGGCGGGGCAAGGGCTTGCAGGCCGCAGAACATCAAGGCCTGAGCTCGCTGAGGATGGCGGGAACTGAAGAGCAGCCGTCCGCAGTCCTCCCTTCTCCCCGTGCCCCCGCGACCCGGCCCCTTCTCAAGCCCTCTGCACGGTACCTGTCCCCAGGACTCTCTGTTCTTTTTCCCGCTGCAGCAGGGGCGGTACTACCGGGTCTCAGATGGCAGCGCGGGGGCGACGACCCCGGGGCTGGGGATGAGGGGAAACCTGGCCTAGCGGGCATGCAGCGCCTTGTCATGTCGGCGCCGCTGACGACGGCGGCATGAGCTGTGGCTGGAGAAGCTGGGTGCGTGGTTGCCGTCTTGCTGCTGGGACTCGGGGCGGCTGTCGGTGCAGAGGTGGGCGGCACCCCCTACTCTCTTCATGGCGGTTCTCTCTTCGGAAGTGACTCCGGTGTGAGCGGGAAGGAACCTGAGGACCACCAGGGGGCGGGCCTTGCTCGAGGTGCCGCGTCTCGATTGGCTGACCTGGGGGTCACTCTGGCGGTGGCGCAATCGAAAGCCTGGGCCTGTGGGCAGGAGGCGGGGGCTTCTGGAAGGGGGAGGGGAGAATGAAAACTGCCCGCCCCAGACCCGTCACGTGCGCCCGGGGCGCGCGCCTCCGGCGTCGGGGCCGCGGCCGCCTTGGCGGGTGCGTGGGAGTGGGAAAGCGGGGGCCGTGGCGGGTGCTGCGACAGCTGGCCACCCCCGCCCGATCGGGGGGCTGGGGGGGGGGAGGTGTGCAGGAGTAAACCGAGCCTGCAGCTGTCTGCAGTGAGCATGGCCAGCAGTTGTCACGGTCGTGCTGCAGAAGTGCCCAGCTGCGCTAGTGTTACCGAGTCATGTTGGCGTCTTAGGCCACAGTGCCGGAATGCTTGTCACCATTTCCTCAGCAGGCTGCTCTGGCCATTGTGAGTTGACCGCTCTGTGAAGGGTCTGGTAGACAGTAATATGGTCCCCTCCCCCCACCCTCCCCACCCCCGCCAGGGCAGGGGTAGGGAGGACACCCAGCCATTGAATGAGACATTTTTTATTCTGTAAAAGCGTTTTGTCTGTAATGAGTTTCCCATGAAGTCTCGCTTGGAGGTTTTTGGCCGGAGCAGTCCTCATCTGTAAAGGCTGTTGGGCTGGGTTTTCTTGGCGGACTGAGAGACTGGTCAGACAGTATTTCCGAGCCTCACTTTCCCTGTATATAGGATGGGCGTATTACTTCTGGGTAAAATCACTCTGGGTAATTTTAAGTAGTAAAACCCAGCAGTGTAAACAGGTTTAGATTGTTTCGTGTAATTGATACAAACAAACGATTTCCTTTCCTTTGTCCTTCAGACAGACTCCCGCAGTAACAGGCCAGTTGCTGTAGGGAAGGCCTGAATCCTAGCTCTTGGGAGACTGAAGTAGAAGGGTCAAGAGATTGAGGCCATGGCTGTGGTGATAGATAAAGGAACTTGCTTTTATGACCCAGGACCACATGGCAGAAGGAGAGGACTGATTCCCTTCAGCGAGTTAACCTGTGACTTTTGTCAGCATACACACACGTGAAAGAAATGTAATAAAAGACACATTTTTTTTTTTTTTTTTTTAAGAGAGGGAAATAGCAGGGTGCTGGTGGCCCATACCTTTAATTCTAGCACCCAGGAGACCAAGGCAGGCAGATCTCTGTGAGTTCAAGGCCAGCCTGGCTGGCCTACAGAGCTAGTTCCAGGACAGCCAGGGCTACACAAAGAAGCCTTGTCTGGAAAGAAATGAGAGAGAGAGAGAGAGAGAGAGAGAGAGAGAGAGAGAGAGAGAGAGAGAGAGAGAGAGAGATTGAGGCTAGTCTTAACTATGTAGCAAAATCCTATCTCAAAAGAGCTAAATAAAATCTTCCAGAGACTGAAAAAAAATCCTATTATAATGCTTGTTAATAAACAAAATATCAATCTCAAAGATGTTCAGGGTTTAATTAAGAGGAATGTTCCCTCAGTTGGCTAGAACAAATTCCTAAATGACACACACACACAAATTTGAGCAGGTCTTCTAAATTTATTGTACTGAGATTGAATTGCTTCTGTTTCTAAGCACACTGGACTGACCTGAAGTTCACCTCTTTTCTCTTCCCTGGTAGCCCTCAAGAGGGGGAATTAATGAGAATAAGGCAACCAGTAAGCGGGCAAGGTAGAAGGTCTTCCCAGAGCGCACAGCTATAGACTAGGTACTAAAGGTGTAAGAAAAGAAATACCAAAGTCAAGGGCATTAAATAACACCTTTTCTGCTGCTTATGACTGAGAATTTACTGTGCTGCTTATATGTATTATTCCATACATTAAAAAAGAGCACAATAGGTGCTGAAAATAGGTTGCATAATGACATGCGTTTGTTTATGCCTTTTTATGTGCATTATTTCCTGTCCCTTCCCTGATTTAGTACTTTCTGTTGGCTATCTCGACACTAGGAAGTCCCTGCTTCTAGAACAGCACATCCACTAAACTTTTAAGCCGATTTGTTTCATTGCATGCTCAATCCATAAAAAGAATAAAGCATTCTGCATGATCAATTGGCCGCTTTCCTTGGATTGTAGTATTTGATTCATCCAGCCTCCAAACTATCACTTTAAAGTCTGCTCATGCTGCCAAACAATAGTTTTCACGTTTTCTTAATCTGATCAGCAGATTATGAAGTTAAGTGAGGCAAGAAATCCCTTGATCAATAAATGGAGATGGAGTCATAATGAAAGCACAATTTAAAAAAAATCTCTCCTTAACTGGGTAGTAGTTACCTAAACCCTCAATAAACATCAGGGCTTTTCTTTGTTTAAGCTGCACAGGAAAAAGATACAGATTTCGTTTGCAGAGTGAGATGCATTCAACATACTAACAAATGTCTAGAGCCTGAGATGCTCCTCTCCTCCAAAGAGAACTGAGCCTCTGTCTTGTGTGGATTCTCATTTTTTGCTTTAAATGTGTGCACATACACTATGCACAAACATATATTCCAACCTAAGGACTTCCCCCACCTCTTTAAGGTACTGAGGATGGAATTCAGGGTCTCATGCGTATGAGGCAAGCACACTGCCACTAAGCTATTCCCAGTTTTGTGAGAGCTTTTTGATTTTTTTTCCTCTTTTACTTTCTAGTGGACTGAAAATAGATGGCCAGGGAACTACAGACTGTAAAAGCTGTCAAAAAAGCTCTCATGTGTGTGCTCTCATGGGGTGACAAGACAGGAGAGAAAAACTGAGGTGTGGTTGGGGGAAATGATGATGAACAGTGTCAGCGAGACTAGGTGAGAGAGTCAAAACAAATCTCCTGAAAAAAGATTTGGAGGAAGGAAGGCTGGACTGTAAATGGCTAGTTTGGTAAGATTTCTGAGCATGGGGATAAGGAAGCAAGGGCCCAGGACCTGGAGTGGCTTTTTAAAAATGATTTGTTTGTTTGTTTACTTATTTATTCATTAGTTTGATTTTCCAGACGGGGTTTCTTTGTGTACCCAGCTGTCCTCAAACTTGATGTGTAGACCAGGCTGGTCTTGGACTCACATATTCACCTGCCTCTGCCTCCTGACTGCTGGGATTAAAGGCTAAACTATTTATTTTTAATGTGTGTGAGTATTCTGTCTACATGCATGTCTGTGCGCCATTTGCATGCCTGCTGCTCACAGAGGTCAGAAGGCAGCACTGAATAACCCCAGAACTGGAGTTACAGACAGTTGTGAGCCACTATGTGGGTGCTGGGATTGAACTCTGGGTCCTCTGGAAGACTAGCCAGTGCTCTGAACCACTGAGCCCTGTCTCTAGCCCAGCCCACCCATGGCTTCTGTATATAATATATTATATATAAAACTCAGTCCACTCTAGCAGCAACTCCGGAAGTCCGCAGGCTCTGATACTGATGAGAAGGGATGGGAGAGATAGCTAGGGAAAAACCATTACGTGAACAATGGAGCAAGCTTGCTAGGAAAGGCAAGCTCTGCGTGGGAGTCCTGGGAGGAGTGACTGTCTAAGGGTGCCAGAGATCCCAAGCAGTCACAAAGACTTGCTAAACATTGTGGGCAAATGGTCACACAGAGAGCCTCAGCACTCTGGGATTAAGAGAATCAAAAGCCTATCTGTACATAACAAAGACTCACTAAAAAGCTGGAAACATGGAAAGCAACTTCTGGCTTTACAAGAATGGCATGTTTTGGGGTTGAGATTGCTCTACTTGGAAATTAACTCCAAGCCTCTCAGAGGTTGTCGGAGGGCTAGGGAGAGAGTGGGGGTAGGAGTGTGTAGAGGGTGGTCTGAGAGGTGGGATAAGGAACAGATTCAGAGAAACAGGAAACAATTAACTTGAAAGCCTGCCAGAAAGACAGACCGCATGAGGGTCTCAAGAAAGGAAGGTGAACTTGTATACATGTACACACACACACCACCACCACCACCACCACCACCACCACCACCACCACCTTTGCAAATAGATGTTGGACTCAACAGGGCTAAGTGAACAAATGCTTGGGAAAAGCACCAGTTTAACTTCAAGGACCGCCTGTGAGATGCCAAGTTTAATATAATGTCACGCAATCCAAATGGCCTAGGAGTAAATAGTAAGACTGCAAAAACCACAGCTCAGGACACCTACTTCATGTTATTTCCCCATGGAATGTTTCAAGACAGTTTCCCACACAGACACACAGAAATATGTATGTGATTTTTGACACGGCTAACAACTTCCCACCCTACTGCTCAGTTCCTTCCTTCTTTGTCATCTTTGCTGGGGACCAAATCCAGAACCTTGTCCGTGCTAGGCAAGTGTTCCGCCATCCAGCTACATCCCTGACCCTTGCTGTGTTGAGACCAGCCCTCACTGTGTAGCTCAGGCTCCATCACAGCTGTTCTGACGTTAAACACACATAGTACACACATACACGTTTTCTGTGGACTTTTTTCTTTGTAACATATACCTGTGTTGCTATGTATACATATAGGAGGGAGGAGGAGAGAGTGAGGTGCACGTTTCTACAGTGGTAGTAGACTTACCTATCTAAAAATGTAAGAAAAGTTTTGGGAATTACTGGTTTTAGAGACTCCAGCCTGCAGCCAGGCATTTCTCACACATGGTTAGTGAGCCATTAGAAGGTTCTGCAACTGAGTAAGGAGTCGCAGCCACACTAAAACAATAAAGACTGCCCCAGGTTGGGGGCACAAAGAATACTGGTGCAGTCCACATGGTATATGAGCTCAGAACTGATTTGGATTACAGGTTGTCTTTCCTGAAGACTTGAGTGTTAACTTGATGACAGGGAGAGATCACTATACATTTCACTGAATATAGCAGGAGACACTGATCGTCTTTTTATTATTTTTAAATTAGTGTCTCTTTTCCTTCTTGTACTGTAACAGCTTCTAGATAGAGATGAGGCTGATGTAACCTCTCTTGGGTCTTCAGTAATCTAGTGACTCCAAGAAGGCTATGTGTGAGAAGGGGTAATGACACACAGAAAGAGATCTTATATCCCCTGTTTACACTGCCCTTCATGAAGAACTTGACTTCCCTGGAGCTGTAGAGAGTCTTTTGGGGTAATAATTTGATCTCAGACGTTTGCAATACTCTTAGCAGAATTCAACATATCGTGGTGTGTGTGTGTGTATGTGTGTGTGTGTGTGTGTGTGTGTGTGTGTGTGTTTAGACTTATTTTTATTTTGGTATTTTGCACACATACACACACACTACCACTGAGTTATCCCCCCCCCTCCCAGATCTTTCTTTAATGAATTCCTTTATCTTCAAACTTTATCTTCCAGCACACCATGACACTGAGTTTGTGTCAGTCAGTCATCAGATGGCCTCCTGGGAAGGTGCGCATTTTAGCCCCAAAGAGGCTTTTTGTTTGTTTTATTCTTTTGTTTAGATTTTGTGAGATACTGTCTTGCTTATGTAGCCTGGCTAACCTGGAACATAATTATGTAGACCAGACTGGCCTTAAACTCATGATCACAGAGGGTTGGGATTATAGGCCTGTATTTCCTTATTAAGCCCCAAATAATTTTTTTAAAGATACAGAACAATATTTAAAATTCAAGAGTTTCTATACAAACTTCTAGATTTTTTTGTTTTGTTTTGAGTAGCACAGTCAAGGTTCTCACACTTAACCCTACAGGGACTAGGTAGATAATAAAGAAATATTTAGTAGCCAGAAAGCTACCTTTAGTCTCAGTATTGGGGAGGCAGAGGCAGGCAGTGCTTTGTGAGTTTGAGGCCAGCCTGGTCTACATAGAGAGTTCTAGGACAGACAGACAGCTATACAGAATTATACCCTGTCTCAATAAATAAATAAATGAATCAAATTAAAATAAAATCAGCTCCATTTTCCTACCTCTTGTAGAGACATGAAGTCACAGAATATTTCTTAACACTAATGATGTCCACAACAAGCACTCCTTGACATGTTGTGGGTCAGACCCTGTTCTAAGCAGTTTCTGGATTCTGACCCATTTAATCACCGCATTCCTACAAATTAGAAAAGGTGGCCTGGTCCAGTGTCCATATCAGCGTGATGATAAATGGTACCTGGTACTCAGCCTCAGTGTGGAAGGAGGTAGGACTGGGAACATGGGAGGGCACATTCCTGACTGAATGGGGGCAGTGTCTTGAGACCAGAATTCCCACATGGGAATGTGGGTCTGTTGCATCTGCCCTCGGCACCAAACCCCCGGAACTGTGAGTGAGACATGACAGGCCTGCTGTCAAAGCAGGCAGTTAGCAGTGGTTTCCCATACCCCCCAACGCTTGTTTATTTCTATAGCACTATGAGATCATATCCTCCCTGCCCCCAACATATACACCACTGTTTAGCCCAGTCCAACCAAATGTCTCCTGGAGCCAAAAGAAGTAATGAGTGTACCGGTGCCTAGAGGAATACTCCAGAGAGTGGGCAAGATTCTTAGTGAATAATTTCTCTTTAAGACAAGCTCTGGCATATCCCAGTCTAGCCTTGAACTCTGTATGTAGCCAAAGGTGACCTTGAACTTTGGATTCTCCTGCCTCCACTTAGGGAGTGCCAAGGTTATAAGGGTGTATCCCCACACCAGGTTTGTTCTCAGGATCAAATCCAGGGTTTCCTCTGTGTTAGGCAAGCGCTCTACCGACTGACTACATCCTCATTCTTTAGTTCTTAAAGAAAGTACCACAAGTACCAACACCTATGGTCATCTACAAGGACCAATGGCCAATATCTAAGAAAAATGTAAAACGTACATGTCCTTACACATCTTACAGACAGATTGGACATTCATAAAGGTGAATGTATGAAGGCCTTTCTTGCCATAATATCAGTGGCAAAACATTGAAAGGGAACTGACTGGGTAAACAAATGGTGATAGAACCACACAGTTCACACCAGGCAGTGGGTGATACAGGCGGGGGGTGCTGTGGTTAACATCCACCCGACTGCCTGGCCTGCCTTGCTCACCCTCAGCCTTATTGTGTTACCAGTTGCAGATCTTATTGATTTTGCACCTCAAGTACCTTTCATTTTTTACAAATGTAAAATATAGCGATGCATACAAAGAATAATATAAGCACACATCCACTAGTTTGCATTCCCAACTCTTAATCTCTTATCTAGTCACTTCTTTTCTGGTCTTTTTGTTTGTTTTTGAAACTACCACCTCCTAATTCCCATTATTGTGGTTTTGAAGTCAAATGAAAGTGTCTCTCTCATGCATGTTTAGTCAATATATATTCTATATAGTGTAGCAGGAATCTTAAAAGTTCTTATTAATAAAATCAAACTTGAAGCCAGGTTTTGGGGTGAATGCTGGAAGATCAGAGAAGCAGAACAAGCCACAGCCACCTCACCTCACCAGTTCCTCAGCTGATCCTGTTTCCTCAGACTGGAAGCCTCTTAGTCCTCATCCGAATGGATCTCAGCTGAACTGCTGCACAAAAGCCTAAAAGCTTAACCAGGCTCTAGTTCCTGGTCCTCACACCTTAAATACCTTTCTGCTTTCTGCCATCACTTCCCGGGATTAAAGGCGTGAGTCACCATGCCTGGCTGTTTCCAGTGTGGCTTTAAACTCACAGAGATCCAAATGGATCTCTGTCTCCCAAGAGAGAGGATTAAAGGCATGTGTGCCACCATTTTCTGGCCTCTATATCTAGTAGCTGTTCTGTTTTCTGACCTCAGATAAGTTTATTAAGGTGCACAATATTTTGGGGAAACACAATATATTCTAAAAGTATGCATATGTATATTTTATTTATGTGTTAATAGTCTGCATTCTTATTTGCCCATGACAGACCATGCTGCCATGGACATCTCTGTCCACAAGTCTTTGTGTCTGTGTGCAAGAGCCTCTATGGGTTGTATAATCAGAAGAGAAATTACTGGGCTATGAGATAGTTTCATTATCAAGTTTACTGTATGCTTCCAAATTGCCTTCCATAAATGGATGAATTAATTTACTTTCCTCCATCAACATATGAGAGTATCACTTTTCCTAGTGTGGCCTCCAATATTTCATTGTTTTATTTTACATTAACCCTAATTATTTGGTTTAATACATATTTCTATATTTAAGGGGCAACTTGAATATCTTTTGTTAATTGCATATTTCTTTTTCTTTTTTTTTTCTTTTTTTTTTCTTTTTTTTGGTTTTTCGAGACAGGGTTTCTCTTCGTAGCTTTGTGCCTTTCCTGGAACTCACTTGGTAGCCCAGACTGGCCTCGAACTCACAGAGATCCGCCTGCCTCTGCCTCCCTAGTGCTGGGATTAGAGGCGTGTGCCACCATCGCCCGGCCCTAATTGCATATTTCTATATTTTACCCATATTCCTTTTTTTGTGAGGGGGTTTAACATGGAGTTTCTCTGTGTAGTCTTGGCTGCCCTGGAGCTTGCTCTGTAGACCAGGCTAGTCCCAAATGCATAAAGATCTGCCTGCCTCTGCCTCCCAAGTGCTGGAATTAAAGGCCTATACTATCACTGCCAGGCTAGAAGAATCCAAATTTGAATACCCAAAAATCCTTTCTGTCTCTCAGCTGCACCCTGACAGAAGCCAGCAGTCCTCAGAGTTTCCTGCTTTCATGTGGCCTCCTTGTCTTCCACTTTGCTTTGCTTTAATCCATTTTCCACATTGAAGCCCCCACTATCTCTAATAAGCCACTCTGACCATACTGTTCCTAAATTCATCACATACAAGAAAACTAAATGAAGTATCATATAAGACATGACCACCCCCACCCCTTCACCCTCCACCAACTTTTAAGATTTGCCGTGCCAGATGTGATACCTCTGATCCCTCGCTATTTTCTCTGAAGACCATCATCCTTCCTGGTGCTTCCTAGACTGAGCCAGTCATAGGAATGGCCATTGAACATCTTTGAGCATGTCAACCTCACTCCTGCTTCTGGGCTCTTGTACAAGCATTTGTGGAGCAACTTGTCCTTGTAAACGTTTCCCCGATATCCCTAAAGAGACCTGCTTGCTCCTTGCTCAAGCCTCACAAGCACTGGGTTCACTGTGATGCGTGGCCTTACACTGAAATATCTTTGTCTTTATCTCTTCTCTAGATTAAAAGCTTCAGGTGGACAGAGCTCTGACTGCTGTCTCAAGAGGCAGAACGGCAGGCAGGTTATCTAGGAGTGTAGGTTCTGAAGCCAGCCTACCTGGCTTGAATTGCCTTTTTAACTCTTAGGGAAGTTACTTAACTCCTCCATGCTCCAGAGTTCTCAGGTGGGAAACGGACAGAGCAGTAGTGTTGGTCTCATTGGTTTGTATTAATTGAGTTAATACATATAAAGAGCTCGTAATAGTGTCTGGCAGCATCTAGTAAGTGCTCAATAAATCTTCATTCTGATGATCACTGTTATTAACCAGTTACTAATAGCTATCATTTATTTATATCATTATGGATGACACTTGGCAGGAAGATGTACCCAAGGCAGAAGCAGTGCTAGCCTAGGTAACACCTGGACATCCCCAGCTGAAGGTCTAGGAGTCACCCAGCAGTCACTTCCTCCTGGCTGGGGTCCCTGACAGGGATGTTTTTGTTCTTGCCTAGGTCCCTTGACCCTCCATCCCAGGCACTCAGCTTCTAACCAGAAACAGCTAGAGGTAGAAAAAAGCACATTGTATCAAAGGAGCCTGGGAACATTGTTTGCATTTGTAAAACCCTGGGCTGCCACCACCCTCTTCTCTGTCCCACTCACCAAGTCTGCCTTCACTCTTGAAGTAGGCTTCAAGTCTGAGCTCTCAGTAAGTGGCAAGCTCCCAGCCTCTGGGCCAGAATTCCTCCAGAATCCAGTTTCCCGTGTCCGGGGCTCACAGTCCCTCACCATAATGTTCTCTTTCTGAACTCTTCAAGCACAAAATTTTTACTTTGTGTTCTTCTTAGGTCCTAGGCAGAAAGCAGCCCTTCTGAGCAGAAAAATTAGCTCAGTTTTTGTGTGATAGAGCAGAGCCAGGAAGTGCTCCCCCTGATTTTCTACAGGCCCCAGCTGCTGGCTTCGATCATAGTGAAGCACTTAGATGTGGACAGGTGTGAAAGTCAAGGGATCAGCCTGGGGAATTCAGATCGGCTCTGGTTCAGCAGAGCAAATGGGGAAACAACAGGTGTCTGCAGATGCTCTGACCCAGGAAGACACTGCACCACAGCTCACTTCAAGATTGAATTCTCATGAAATCGGTCCCTTTGTGACACCCTCCCCCAACACACACTGGTTCTCCTTGGGGCTCTAGAAATTCTGCATCCTGAGGACTTCTGCCAGCCTTGGTTACAGGTACTTTGAGGTTAGGTGTGACTCCCTCAGGATTACTGCTGGACATTCTGAGATGTTTAGGCTGTTGGTTGGTCATAGAACACAGTAGTGGTAATTAAGAGGGACTTGTTGGTTTGAGCACATGGTTAGGACCAACAGAAATGACAGAACATAGGCCCATTGAATAGGGATCCCAAACCTAGGGGCTCAGAGTCGCTAAGATTTCTCTGAAAATATAGCACTCTCAAGTTTGACAAGCAGGCATTCTATGGAAGGAAGGGTTAATCTGCCCTCCCAGTACTGGAGTTAGAATTGGGTTGGAGAACTCTGTCAAATGGGCATTTCCCTTCCTCTTGCCTAAGGTGGGCAGGAGTGAACCAGTGAATCACACTTGATGCGCTTTTGCTATCCCCTCTTACATTATGGGGTGATGGCAAAACCCACGTAAAACTGAAATGTCCTGTGTCCATCACCAGGCGGGAGAGCTTAGGGACAGAAGGTTGCTCTTTAGTGAGGCTTAGAGGCAGACACACTCAGAGGACAAATGGCAGCCACCAAAGGGAAGGAAGCAGGTAGAATACCTGGGTCTGCCGCAGAGGGAAAGAAGAAAGTTTGGATGAGGATGAGGGTCACTGTAGAAGACAGCTGAAAAGACTAGGTGAGCGAGCAGCCACGAAGTTCATGTGGAAGAAAACTGCCTGTAGCATTATCGTTCTTTTCTTGTTCTTTTTTGGTTTTTCCAGACAGGGTTTCTCTGTGTAGCTTTGGAGCCTGTCCTGGATCTCGCTCTGTAGACCAGGCTGGCCTCGAACTCACAGAGATATACCTGCCTCTGCCTTCCTAGTGTTGAGATAAAAGGCATGCGCCACCACCACCACCACCACCCCGCCCCCCCGGCACATTATTATTCTTAACTGCAAAACTGGAAATAATTCAAGTATCCATCAAATGACAATTAAGTAACCCACAGAACAACTTTTTCCTGGAATACTATACAATCATTAAACACTGGAGAAGATATAAGTGTGCTGTTATAAAAAAGATACCTTGAGATAAAGGGGGGGGAAAGCACGGTGTGCCAAAGTATGCGTATAGTGAAATCCTTTCTGTGTTGTGTTTTTTCTTTTTAAGATCAGGCATGTAGTGTGTACTAACATACTCTTGGATCACATAGACAATGTCTACAAGGAAGTACAGTTGCTCTTTGACTGACAGTGGTGTTACAGCCTTTTCAACTCATGGTAAATTGAAAACTCAGAGAGTGGAAAATGTGTTTCATACATCAGTCTAGCACACAGTTTACTGTAGAGCACTGCTTCTATCTCCTGGCTGACAAGGAGCCAGCTCACAGCCCCTGCCCAGCACCCACCAGAGAATATAATGTAACATATCACTGGCCAGGAGAAGACCAGAGTCCCAATGCACACTGAATGTATGTTGCTGTGATACTGTCATAAAGTCTAAAGTCATTAAGTGGAACCATCCTAAGTCAGGGCTGTTTGCACACAACATGGTTGGCGGCACCGGCACCCTGCCCTCCAGGGTTGGATCATAAGGAGAACTCAGGGAATTGTTACTTTCAACTTTGGAGTCTTTTATACGACTTCAACTTTTTATGTGTATGGGTATTATGCCTGCACGTATGTCTGTGTACTATGTGGTGCCTAGTACCCAAGGAGGCCAGAAGAGGATGTTAGAGCCTCTGGAAGTGGCTGCAAGCCAACCATGTGAGTGCAGGGAATCGAACGTGGGTTGGCTAGAAGAGCAGCACTCTTAGCCATCTCTCTAGCCCCTTGGATTGACAATTTAAGCAACATTTTTAAAAAATTCTGCTTTAGACCGGGTAGAGGTGGTGCATGCCTTTAATCCCAGCACTCGGGAGACAGAGCCAGGTGGATCTCTGAGAGTTCAAGGCCAGTGTAGGCTACAGAGTGAATTCCAGAAAAGGTGCAAAGCTACACAGAGAAACTGTCTCAAAAAAACCAAAAAAAAAAAAATTAATAAAAATGTGTGTGTGTGTGTGTGTGTGTATATATATATATAAAAATAATATTATTCTATATATATAGGACTTTTTTGTTATCTTCTGAACTATATTACAGCTAATTATATAGCATTTACATTGTGTTAGGTATTATAAATAATCTAGAAGTAGCCTAAACTGTTATGTGTAAATAATACATGGGACTTGAACAATTTTGGATTTGGGTTTCTGAGGGGAAACCACTCAACTTGAAAGGTTTCTTCTTCCTTTTCTTCCTTCTCTTCTTTCTCCATCCCCCTCTTCCTCTCCCCTTGTTCTATCTGCCTATCTCCCCTCTCTCGGTCATGATGAGAATGGAACCCAGGGCCCCCACGTGCTAGGTGTTCTGCCCCGGAGCTACCTCCCCAGCTGGAGATGGTAATCGTACTAGGAGTGTGGACTTTAGGCTTCTGGTTCTTCCCTCATTGAGGATGGTAGACAGCACTGTGTCGTTAATGTACATTCTTTTCAAGCACGTGTAGAATATTTGCAAAAGAAAAAAAAAAGCATAGCAAGATTCAGGGAGATCCCAATAGGATGATGATAACAGACAAAGAGCGCTCTATTCTCTAGTGTAATAGATTAGTAATAAGCAAAAGTATCGTATTAGGTAACAGTTAAATAACGAGTGTATAAATACCTTTTTAACAGAGGTAACAAAGGAAAAACTTGTGCTGGTGAATTTTCTCTGTTCTTGATTTTTTT
Source organism: Peromyscus leucopus (assembly GCF_004664715.2). Classification (NCBI taxonomy): domain Eukaryota; kingdom Metazoa; phylum Chordata; class Mammalia; order Rodentia; family Cricetidae; genus Peromyscus; species Peromyscus leucopus. Next base: position 51,947,237 of record NC_051063.1, on the reverse strand, counting down.
TTCAACCTTCACTTCTAATTATGATGACAGAACTCATTGCTCCTGTGTTGAAATACCTCTGAATAAATGATTGAGTTAATTTAGATCTCACCTTTTTCCTTGAAGGATTGAAGGCAGGTCCGTTGCTCAAAAATGCGATTCAAAATCTGAAGAAACCCTACTCGCCGGTGGTTGTACTGCTCATTTGCTAAAGCATGAAAATTCCCTCGGGATCCTAATGCATGGCTCCAGGCTCCAACAACTGAAGAATCCTGGTTTTCTCTGGAGAGGAGTCTACACCTGCCAGTTACAATAATATGCTTAGATACTGACAGGGACAGATGTCCAACACATCTCATGTGGGGGAAGCCAGACCCCACAAAGCACAGCCAACTGCAGGGTAATGTATCTTGAATGCATTGGTAGATTATCTACCATGCATATGTTTAGGCACCAGGAAAGGAAGGAGGGGCCACAGCATTTGCTGTTCTTTCTTCGTGACGCTGGCGAAAAACCCAAGCCTTGCACTAGACAGGCAGGTGCTTACCATTTGGAAGGAGAACAATAACCTCCCCACCCTTTTTTATTTTTTTTATTTTTGAGACAGGGTTTGTCTGTGTAGCCTGGTTGTCCTGGAACTCACTCTGTAGACCAGGCTGGCCTTGAAGAATAACAATCTTTTTGAGAGAATACATTTTCTAAGAGAGCACTGAGATCATGACGAGGGGAAAAGTGAAATCTTGGGCGCTTTGCTTGTTTGTTGTTTAGCATTTGTAAAGGATTAATTTCTTTTTATTTTGTGTGTGTGGGTGTTTTCCCTGCACGTATGTCTGTGCACCACGTGTGTGCAGTGTCAGTGGAGGTCAGAAGGGGATGTCGTATTCTACTGAACTGGAGTTGCAGATGGTTGTGAGCGTCCATGTGGGTGCTGGGAACTAAACCAGGTCCTCTGGAGAGCAGTCAGCGCTCTTGACCTCAGAGCCGTGTCTGCAACCCTCTTGGCATTTTTAATGTATACATAGTGAGATGAGGGAGCACAGGTAACTGCAGGCTTAAGACTGTTTAAGCTCTAGAAAATGGTCATGGTTCTCTGATGGGAATTTTGTTACAGTTTACAAATATGTGCATATAAAACGTGTCCATTTCTACAGAAAAGCAATCTGGATGCATGCGCTCAGATGTCACTGTGGTTCTGTCCCTGAAGGCTGGGAGTTCCACTTTCACTTTGCCTATTCCTCTCACTTTTGATATGTTTACAGTGAGTATTTGTAGCCAGGAAAACTGAAGATTACACTAGAACGAAGTGCTGCCCATGGTAGGTAGGCCTTGTCCAGGAACAGCTGCCTCAGTTCTTCAGGCTTCAAGTCCAGGACTGCCATCTCTCCCTCAAGCCCTCTCCCCAGGCTCATCGTTACTCATAGCATTGGTCTCTATTTCCTAGGTGCTCGTCCTTTGCTGCCTCGGACTTCCGGCCTCACTTGCCCACCCCCTGAACCTGTCTGGGCTCAGCTTACATTCTGATTATTAAGACCCCAAACTCTTGAGTTGGGAAAATTTGTCCCTAGTCCCAGCTCCTCAGGAAGCTGAGGCAGGAGGATTATTTCACCTGCCTGGGCAACATAGGAACCCCGTCTCAGAAGAGAAAGGAAGGAAAATGGAAAAGAAAAAAAGAGTACATTTTCCATCCCCCCCCTCGGTTTACTGATCCCATAGAATTGACATCACCTTGAACTTTCTGATGAAACTGTGTCTTCCTCCTGAATGTTTTCTTGTGCATTTCAGTACTTTTTATAAACCCCTTCAAAGGCTAGATAAGTATAAAATTTGGATGTAATCAATGAATTTTTTTTTTTTTGAGGTAGGATTTCTCTGTGTAGTTTTGGTACCTGTCCTGGATCTCACTCTGTAGACCAGGCTGGCCTCGAACTCACAGAGATCCACCTGGCTCTATCTCCCGAGTGCTGAGATTAAAGGCGTGCACCACCACCACCGCCACCACCGCCCGGTGTAATGAATGAAATATTTAACAGCGAGTTTTCAAAAGGCTATGTCTAGGAGAGATGGCTCAGCAGGTAAAGGTGTTTGCCTCCAAAACCCGGTAACCCGAGTTCAATCCCTACAACCCACGGAAAATGCTGAGGCGTGGTAAGCCTCTAATCGTAGCTCTCCTAGAGTCAGACAGGGGGTCGGGACAGGGAAACTGGCTTAGAGTATGCTGTGCAGCAGCCGAAATGGGAGGCCCTGCCTCCACAAGGTGGGAGGCAAGAACCCATCCGGGAAGGCTGTCCTCTGAGTTCTGTGAACACTCCATGGAATATGGATGCTCCAACCCCAAACACACAGAGTGCCATGATTAAATTTGAAGCAGCAGCTGGGCAGAGTAGTACTTATTTGTATTCCCAGCACTCTTGAAGTGGAGGTTAAGAGAATCAGGAGTTCAAGGTCAGCCTTGACTATGTCTCAAGTGTAAGATTAGCCTGAGCTATATGAGATCCTATCTCATAAACAAAAAAGGGACTGGAGACATGGATCAGCAGTGAGAGAGCACTGGCTGCTCTTACAGAGGACCCTAATTCGGTTCCCAGCACCCTCACGGTAACTCACAACCATCTGTAACTACAATTTCTGCTGACTCAATACCCTTTTGCCTCTGTGGGCTCTGCATGCATGTGGTGTGCAGACATACATGCAGGAAAACCACTCATACATAAAAGAAAAATAAATCCTAAAACAAGACAGTCCAGCAGAGTGGTGCATGCTTTAATCCCATCACTCAAGAGGCAGAGGCAGGTGGATCTCTGTGAGCTTGAGGCCATTCTGGTCTATATAGCAAGTTCCAGGCCAGTTAGAGCTACATAATGAAACCCTATCTCAAAACAGAAAACAAGCAAAACAAAAACAATAATAATAATAATAATAAGCACAATCTTGGGAGGTAAGCTAACCTTTCTATGGCCAAGGATGCTCACCGGTTTTGTGACTGAAGACAGCGCCTGGAGTGAGTGGTCCCCTCGAAGTGAGAAGACTGCAGTTTCGGAGTGGAGGGCTCTCCAGTGGCACGAGGGGCTTTAGCCAGCTGAGAGGCTGTCTGGATGGAGCATTCGTCAGGGCTTGGAACGTCCGGGAGAAAGGCTGTTGGGGCCAGCTGGGATTTACTTGGGCTTATCTAGTAATCCTTGGTCTGGAGACACAGATTGCTGTCTGCCTTTTTTTTTTTTTTTTTTTTTTTTTTTCATTTGCTATACCAAGATAAAACTCCAGTAAATGAGATGCCTAGAAGAACTGAAACCCCCAGAAGTAATGGATCTTCCCCCCAAGGCCACCCAAGCAGAGAGAAAATGGGGAGGAACATGGGGTTCTGGGACACAAGAGAGGGGTAGTATCCGCGGAGGCCTTCCAGAAGTCATGTTGGAAAAGAGCAAGAGCCAGACCTCAGGACCAAACCTTGTATCACCTGGAAAATTCTTTACTCTCTGTGGCTTCCTGGGTTGTGTTCTTCACATTTTCTACCTCTGTTTCCATGGTGATTAGTAGTAAATCAGTTACTGGTAAAACAGTAAAAGCTGAAAGATAAAATGTATCTTTAGGGGCAGGCAGAGTACAGGAGCTAAAGAGGCCCGCAAAGCCATTCCATCAGGGAAAGAAAGCAGGCTGGCCCCAGCGCGGCTTTCCGGAAGTAGAGGCATCTGTCCTGGAAATGAGCTTGGGGCGGAGAAGGCTGGGCTTGGGGGGAGGAGCAGGCTTAGTTTTTGTAAAATGTCCACCATTATTTTATTTGTCCCTGTATTGTATTTAATTCACACCAAGTTGCAGATAATAAATTTCCCTGTGTTTGTTTTTATATTTCTAGCTGAACCAAAGGATCATGACTTACATGATCTTATATTCTGGAGTGCCTGCTATACACAGCCTGGTAAGGAGCTGGACTGATGGCAGAGGCTCAGTATAGTTTATTTCCTTCTTTTTCAGTTGAAAGTATTTCTATATAAGACAGGCATGGTGGCGCACACTTCTAATCCCAGCACTCCAGAAGCAGAGGCAGGAGGATCTCTGTGAGTTAGAGGGTAGCCTGGTCTATATAGCCAGTTCCAGGCTGTCGAAGGCTGTATAGCGAGACCTTGTCTAAAATTTTTTTTAATGCACAAACGTGTAATACATCACTACGCCCTTCTTGTTTAACTTTTCTCTTAGCTCCTCCTCAGATTCATATGATTATGTGCAAATAGCATGCACACACAAATACAAGTTTTATCAGTATGTTTTAAAAAAATGAGATTCCATATTTCTTGCTTTTCACTCAACATCACCCTTTGGAAATTTACCAAGAAGACTTCTGAATGACTATCCCATTCTTCCCAATGCCTGGCCAAAAGATATGTAGCTGGGATATAATTTATCCGAAGGATGGGTATCTTAATCCTGGTACTCTACAGCTGATTGGACATATCTATTCACATCTATGTTTTTTCCCCAGTGACATCAACTGCTGACTTGAAATTGGACATGATGGGAGGATTTACACCATAGAAATCTCCAGACATTAAAAATGGTGCTTTGGTGGAGGGGCTGGAGAGATGGCTCAGAAGTTAAGAGCACTGGCTGCTCTTCCAGAGGACCTGGGTTCAATTCCCAGCACTCACATGGCAGCTCACAACTGTCTGTAACTACAGTTCCTGACACCCTTACACACATAGGCAAAACACCAATATACATAAATTAAATGAATAAATATTTTTAAAAATGGTGTACTGATCCTGCATAATGGACGTTAACAGCTTAGATGCAAGATTGTAAAACATTGGTAGCAAACTTATGCCCTCCGGGATTCTCCCATTGTGCTGTAAGCCTGTATTTAAGACCTCTTCCCTCCTTCAATAAACAGCATTCCGCATTAAAAAAAAAAAAAAAAAAAAAAAAAGACCTGGAGAGATGGCTCAGAGGTTATGAGCACAGACTCCTCTTCCAGAGGTCCTGAGTTCAACTCCCAGCAACCACATGGTGACTCACAACCATCTGTAATGAGATCTGATGCCCTCTTCTGACCTGTTGTCATACATGCTATATACAAAATATACAAATAAATCTTAAAAAATAAAAAATAAATGGTGTACTGGGAGGCAGAGTCAGGTGATTTCTATGTGATCAAGGCTAACCAGGTCTGCAGAGAGAGAGTTCCAGGATAGCCAGGGCTACAAAGAGAAGCCCTGTCTTGAAATCCCCCAGCCCCAAATGGTGCTTTGGGGGCTGGAGAGATGGCTCAGCAGTTAAGACCTCATATTTCCTTCCCAGAGGACTTAAGTTTAGTTCCCAGCACACACATGGCAGATCACAACCATTTGTAACTCCAGGTCCAGGGGATCTGACACCTACTTCTGGCCTCTGCGGGTACTGCATGCACATGGTGCACAAACATAAATGTAGACAAAACACCCATACACAAAAAATAATACATCTTTAAAGGGAGAGGACTTTCCATTTTAATTAGCAGATCATATAGTCCCTATTAGTTTCTATTCTCCCTTCCCTAAGGTTGAAAGAAAATGGCTAGTACAATTAAAACTACTGTGTGTATATGCGAGCATGTCCCCTTATGTGTGCAAAACACTGATGCATACATGTGCTTACACATACTTGCTAGTGTTTTCATTTCTAGGGTACCTAAGGGTGGGATTGATGGGGCAAGAGAATACATATTTTCAGTTACTACAGCTGTAGTAACTGAAATGTATATTTCTACCATCAGTGTGAAATCTGTTTGTTCTTCATTCTGGCAATGGAAATCACCCTCGGATTAGTTCTTGCAGTCTGAAGTGGGTGAAGTAATATCTCATTTTGATTTGTATTTCCATGAATATTAATAATTGTGAGCGGGGCTGGAGAGACGGCTCAACAGTTAAGTAAGAGCACTGGCTGCTCTTCCAGAGGACCCAGGTTCACTTGCCAGCACCCACATGGTGGTTTGTAAACATCTGTAACTCCAGTTTCTGGGGATCCAACCCCCTCTTCTGGCCTCCAAAGGCACCAGGCATGCATGTGATGCTCAGACATACAGGTAGACCCACATGCCCAGCATACAGGTAGACAAAATACCCATACACTTAAAAAAAAAGTCTAAAAACTTAAAGAAAACCAGTTGTGAGCTCCTCCTGCTGACCAGTTCAATGCTCTTTCATGATGTGTTTGCTGCTGCCAATTGCTCATTTTCCTGTTGGGTTGTTTGCTTGCCTTTTGTCTGCTTATAAAACCTTCTTGTGTCGGGCAGTGGTCGCGCACGCCTTTAATCCCAGCACTCAGGAGGCAGAGGCAGGTGGATCTCAGTGAGTTCAAGGCCAGCCTGGTCTGCAGAGTGAGTTTCAGGACAGCCAGGACTACACAGAGAAACCCTATCTCGAAAAACAAACAACAACAACAAAACAAAAAAAAAAAACAAAAAACAAAAAACCCACCACCAACAAAAACCTTTGTTTGTTATTGCTTCTAGTTATCCGTTTTTCCTGTATGAGTTTGTACATTTGTCTATTTAAAAAATTATTTTATTTTACTTTATGTGCATGGGTGTTTTGCTTGTATGTTTGTCTACCATGTGGATGCAGTGTCCACAGAAGAAGGCATCAAATCTCCTGGAAGTGGCGTTACAGATGGTTGTGAGTCATCATGTGGGTGCTGGGAGTCAAACCCTGGTCCTCTGGAAGAGCAGTTGGTGCCCTAACCACTGAGCCGTTGCCGTTACTCCAGTCCCTTGTCTATTGTTCTTTTTTCTTTTGCCATACGAAACTTAAAGAAGAAGTTGTTACAAGGTAAAATATGTCTATACTTTCTTTTATAGCTTCTGGTTTCCAGTCTTGGTGTGTAGAGCACCCTCCCTGTCTCTATACCAAGCTTATAGCTTCTTAAATTTTCAAGATTGTTATTGTCTTATTTTTTCACATTTGTCTTTAATCTATATGGAGTTCATATTTGTAAGTAGTATGAAATAGGAATCCAGTTTTATTTTCTTCCAGATGGAAGTTGACTTGGTACCATTTATTAAATAATCCATTCTTTTTCATGGGATTGAAATACCAACTTTGTCATATAGTAAATTCTCATATGTATACTTGGTCTATTTCTGGGCTCTCTATCTTATTCCACAGATCCATTTATCTATTCCCATGCCAATACCAAATTGATTTAATTACAGAGGTTTTATAGTTCAGTCTGATATCTGGGAAGACAAGTCTCACTCTTTATTTCTCCTTTTTCACATTTTTATTTGCCTCTTTCAAGTATTTATTCTGCTATGTAACTTTGAAATCATTTAATTCATTTTCCCCTCCAAATAAAAACCTTCTTGTTATCCAATTAAAATCACATCAAATGTGTACATTAATTCTGGTAAAATTGATTTTTCTATCAGTGTTCTTTTATTATTTCCAAAGATATTTGCTGAGTACCTACCTCATGACAGTCTCACAGGGTATAACAACAGACAGACATGGCCCCCTTTCTCTTGAAAGCCAAGCTACTTCGTTTATGATAAGTGGCCTTGTGGTTCCACTCTTGGATATATATTCAGTAGAAATGAGTGCTGACATTTACTACAAGAGAGTACAAGAACATCCATAGCAGCTTTATGCAGTAAACAGAAGAGGCACACTACTATTCCAGTAGAGTCAGGGTAAATAGCGGGACGTTTCTTACAGAGTGGGACACCACACAGCCATGAAAAGGAATGAATGATCTTCTGATAGCTGCAGCAACACAAGTGAATCTCACAGGCAGACTGAGCACAGCTAGGTAGAGCTGAGGATTTAGTAATCGCCCTTATAACAAGTTCAAAGTCAGACCTATTTATATAGAAAGAATACTGCCTCCCTTGTGGAGGGGAATGCATATTAACTGTGAGGGGACAAGGGCCCCTTCTGGATGGCTTATACTTTGTAATTGTCCTGGCCAGGGTTTCAAGAATACATATACCTACTTATTAAGTCATGTACTTGAGAGCATTTGCTTTACTGTTATAAGCAGTATTTCAATCAAGATAAGTAAGAATAAAAAGGAAATTTACCATCACAAAGGTTTTCTGCCCCTCCTGGGTGTCGAGGATGAGTGGTCTGCGTGGGTCTCTGCCTTCTGCTTTCCCTCTCTGGAAAAGCGACTTTCTAGGACTTTCCAGGCTGGGCTTGTGCAATCTTGAAGCTGCTGCAGCCGATGATCACATGATAATTTTCTAGCCTCTCCACCCTTAGTAAATTTATTAAAAAGCATCTCTGGGTGGACTACAGTACGGCTTGTACAGAAGCAACAGACTTGGGCCAGCCAGCTTCGACTCCCTCTCCCCAACTGGTCAATAAGAAACCACGGGTTTTCCTGCCTTACCCCCAAAAGAGTTATAAAAGTTCAGTAAGTGCCTGGAAAGCAGGCAAGACTCCGAGATGCAATCTGGATCACCCATTACCAATTTGCTTTGCTCACCCACCGTAGTGGCTGGGCCTTATGCTTCCTAGGGGAAAATGAGCAGTTTGGATGCCTGCTCCCTCCTTCTCCCTTCTCCCATCTCATCCACTCCTTTGTTTTCCATCAGTGTGTTCCCTAATGGGGTGGTGGTCTATATTTGTGGCTCTTTGGGGAGAAAACTTGGAGCCCTACTTGGGGTCTCACATGTAACCCCAAGACGGCAAGCGTGAGATGTAGCCTGCAGCAGTTCTAAAATGCGCTTGCCATGTGGCGCTGCCGAGTTGCAGTTACTTCCTGCCATTTTGTGTTTCTGATCTCTGGGGTAGTGAGTGACTCACGCTTTCCAGTTCAATGTGAGGACATGTCCCACCGAGCTGACTGCCGGATGCTCCTGAGGACATTCCTAACCCACCACTCACCAAGTTATTACAAGTCTAACTCCTGAAATCACTAATCCCCAAATAGCCTCTATTCTCTCAACTGCTGGCTTCCATTCTTTGATTTTATGCACTGTAGTTCCCAACTCAAGGCCAAAAATTCTACCCCATGCCGAGCCACTTTCAAAGGAGAACCAATATGCTAAGACTGGAGGGGGATTTTGAATAGCGGCTAATTGTCAGTTCGTCTAGTGAAAAGCGCTTCCTCTCCCCGCAGCAGGCTGGTTATTTGTTAAAGTTTTCTGGGGTTTTGGAGCACCTCACCGTTAGGGGCAGTTCAAACTCAGCGGTTTTAATTATTAATCAGGTCAAAGGCGGATGACAATTTTTCTTCTCTTCAGGGGAGGGTCTTGAGGGTTCACAGAGGGGCGCGCCCAGGCCCTTGTCCTGTGATGGATAGAAAGGAGAGAAATGGGCAAATGATTGAAGCCAGACCAGTCTCCAGTTCTTAGTGTCAGACTGTTTGGAAAGCCGCGAAGCTGCCTGTGGGCTCATTGTGAGGAATGTGGGTCTCCATCCTTTCCAAGGATCCGTGGTTTTCTGAGTTGAACAATTCCAGGTCAGCAGCACGTGTGAACATGTGTCCTGTTGTATGTGCTCTCGCAAACCAGAGCACAGAGGAGGTGGGGACTCTTCCTGTGTGTCCACTCTGGGGTGTCAGCTTCCTCCTGGTGGCAGTGGGAAGGCCACCACCTCTTTGCTAAGCACACTGTGGGAAAGGCAGGCTTTTTCTAGTTTGGGTCTGTAAAGTCTCCAATATGCTGACTTTGTGTCTGCCTGCCTCCCACGTCTTTTTTGATCCCCCGAGATCACCCTTCTCCTCTTGGCTTGAGACCTCAGCTTGACAAAATCCAGAAAAGTCTTCTCGGCTGCCTATTCGTCAGCCATTCCAAACAATCCCGGCAGGCGCTGCCTCTCACCCTTGTTGCTAGGCAGATTCCCTGGTTGCTAGGCCACCACTGTTTCTTCTCAGCCTGGGAAAGACATACAAATTTCCAGTGACCCACTGAATCATCTAGCCGCCCACCCACCAGCAAAAGGAGTAGATCCTAAACCTCATTGTGTGTGAACTCGGTGCCCAGTGTAGATCAACTCCAAAGGGAATCCAGGCAGCAAAGCCAGGGTGTTCCTTCTGGAGGTGACCCAGTATGCCACAGGGAGGATGGGCAGGCCATCTGGGAAGTTTCTGTGGACAAGGACCTGGACATGGTCCCATGGGACCGCTCAAGACCCTCCCCTGAAGAGAAGAAAAATTGTCATCAGCCTTGACAAGAACTTGGAGAATTTTCTCTGGTTTAAGTTCTGACACCTTCAGCCTTACAGGCTCAGAAAACATCTTATGTGCAACTAGAGAGAGTCCCTGGTCCTAGCGGTAAAAGAGTACGTTTGAAGACTGAATTTACTAACCTTTAATGAGACTATTGTATGGCTCTAGACTGATTCTATGAGGATATTGCCTTTGCTTTGTGGTTGTATAGTTTTCAGGAAACAGGATATAGGCGAGTTGGTATGGACACCAGTTTGTTAAGAAAAATTTATGTATTTATAGCTACGTTTTTTTTTAAACCTCCCTACTATGTGTCAGCCAAAATACTGGGTGATTTACAAGATGACATTTGATTTCTCACATCAATTATGAGAAAGACAAAATGCTTAAGCCCATTATATTAAAATGTTAGTTCAAGGCCATCAGAATGATTCAGTAATGGTTGGTGGTAAAGGAACCGACCACCAACCCTGACAACCTGAGTTTGGTCACAAGAACCCACATGGAGAAGGAGAGAAGTGACTCCCGCCAGCTGTTCTGACCGCCGCACAAAATAACTGAAAAAAAAAAATTCTCTTAACTAGTGTAGGTTTAAATTGTTACCATCTAGGTCGGTTTCAATTGTTACCATCTAGGGGGTCTTGATGGGGTTCATTCTCTCTTCCAATTAAAAGATTCAAAGGCAGGAAAGCCCTGGAGTATGACAGGTAGCAGCAGGGGAATCTCAGGTACAATAGACAGGGTCAGCCTCGAAGAAAAGCTTTTGTTAGGAGTGAGGAAACACACACAGCAAAGCACACAGAAAGATCCAAAAAAGCAGAGATGGGGGAACCCTGGGACCCTGAAGTCTGGTCTCTCCTCAAGGGCTGGGGGCTTTAGAGGGTTTTTGAGGGGGCTTTCCTCCCCTAAATTAGGGTTGGTCAGTTTAAACAAAGACAGGGTGCCTGATAGGCCCACGACTTTTGGGTAAACATGTCCTGGTCTGGCCTTGAACTGGTTAGACCAGTCTGCCAACGGATGGGGTGGGGGCCTGGAAGAAAAAGCCCGCCAGGCCTTTGTCACAGGTCAGGAGGGTGAAGAAGAAGCCGGAAGTTGCCACCTTTCTTATCTGTCTGTGGCCCCTCCACTTGTCTGTTTACTGGGGATCTTCCTCCCTCATAATGACTTAAATGGAGGCTATTCGGCTAAGATGTAAGAGACCCAGGATTTGAGTCCAAAGTTGGCTTAATAGACGCCAGTCGTCTGGGAATGTGCAGGTATAGGTTGGAGGAGGGTTGGCTAATGGATGCTGAAGTGTTGGTGGGTCAGCCACACAGCAATTTCCTAGGAATAAGGGTCCATGTGGAAGTAGAACTTGATTGAGCCTCGATCTCCAGATGAAATTCTAAGTATCACACAGCATGCTTTGCTCTTCTGGAGCTTCTTTGAGAGAAGGGCTTCTGGATTCTTGCTGGCAGTGGGTAAATATTTGGGTCCAGTAGAGCGGCAGAATGCAGGGAGCACTCTGGTTCAGCAGGCATCCGAATGGTACAGGACAGGCATTTTAAAGGGGCTGCCAGTGCCTAGGAGCTCCGAAGGAAGGATCCTGATGGAAGTGTAGTTGGATTAGGACCACTGAACTCTGCAGAAGCCTGTAGATCAGTTGTTCTCAGCCTTCCCAGTGCTGTGACCCTTTAATACAGTTCCTCATGGTGTGGTGACCCCCAACCACAAAATTATTGCTACTTCGTAACTGAAATTTTGCTATTGTTATAAATCGTAAATATCTGACATACAGATGTTCTTAGGCGACCCCTGTGAAAGGGCTGCTTGACTCTGAGGGGGGTCACGACCCACAGATTGAGAACAATATCTGTAGCAATCTGGGACAAATAAGTCTTTTCTCATCCAGAGGTCTGGTGAGTACCTCCATCCAGGGTGGTGCAGAGCAGACGTAAATGCCAGATCTGGGGACCAGATCCTTGGAGGAACCTGGGTGGCAGCTTCTGAAAGCCAGTGAGAGCACAGTGAGGCTTGGCAGTGGAGTTGACGTCTACCTGAAACTAAAATCTGAGCATGTTCTGTAGCCAAGCCCTAAAGAGCTGAAAGTGTGGAACAAAGAAGTCTAGGTATCCAAAAGATCACTTGCTGGAAATTGTAGGGGTCTCATCTAGGTTACCAGATGATACCAGAGAAGTCAGGATCTCCCTCTTAACGTTCTCAGTCTCATTAATAAAATAGTTTAGAATGGACTCAAACAATAGCTCGAAGACAATTTTATCTGGGTTTAAGAGAAAAGGCCAGGGTAGGCAAGCTGTAATCTCAGCAACTGCCAGGAAGAGGAGAGGGGAGGAGGGGAGGGGGAGAGGGGAGGCCAGCCAGGACAGTCAGCCACAGGGCCGGGAGGAGGCTTTAGGGGAACAGTAAGGAAGCCCAGAGTCTTGGGGGAAAGCATGCTTTGAACAGAGATAAAAGAAAAAAGAAAACAGACATTTTTCTGAGTAATTTAGAAAAGCAGGCAAGCTAACAAAGCCTCATGATTGTGGCCCTGTAAGCTACTGAGGAAGGGGTCAGGGATT